>NC_088231.1:23233380-23245880 GCF_036934945.1 Oncorhynchus masou masou
CATTGACCTGCTTGGAACCTCTCTAACCAATTATACCATCATTGACCTAATTGGAACCTCTCTAACCCGTTATACCATCATTGACCTGCTTGGAACCTCTCACCCATTATACCATCATTGACCTGCTTGGAACCTCTCTAACCCGTTACCCCATCATTGACCTGCTTGGAACCTCTCACCCATTATACAATCATTGACCTGCTTGGAACCTCTCACCCATTATACCATCATTGACCTGCTTGGAACCTCTCTAACCCGTTATACCATCATTGACCTGCTTGGAACCTCTCTAACCCATTATACCATCACTGACCTGCTTGGAACCTCTCTAACCCATTATACCATCATTGACCTGCTTGGAACCTCTCTAACCCATTATACCATCATTGACCTGCTTGGAACCTCTAACCCATTATACTATCATTGACCTGCTTGGAACCTCTCTAACCCATTATACCATCATTGACCTGCCTGGAACCTCTCTAACCCATTATACCATCATTGACCTGCTTGGAACCTCTCTAACCCATTATACCATCATTGACCTGCTTGGAACCTCTCTAACCCATTATACCATCATTGACCTGCTTGGAACCTCTCTAACCCATTATACCATCATTGACCTGCTTGGAACCTCTCTAACCCATTATACCATCATTGACCTGCTTGGAACCTCTCTAACCCATTATACCATCATTGACCTGCTTGGAACCTCTCACCCATTATACCATCATTGACCTGCTTGGAACCTCTCACCCATTATACCATCATTGACCTGCTTGGAACCTCTCTAACCCATTACACCATCATTGACCTGCTTGGAACCTCTCTAACCCATTATACCATCATTGACCTGCTTGGAACCTCTCTAACCCATTATACCATCATTGACCTGCTTGGAACCTCTCTAACCCATTATACCAGCATTGACCTGCTTGGAACCTCTCTAACCCATTATACCATCATTGACCTGCTTGGAACCTCTCTAACCCATTATACCATCATTGACCTGCTTGGAATCTCTCTAACCCATTATACCATCATTGACCTGCTTGGAACCTCTCTAACCCATTATACCATCGTTGACCTGCTTGGAACCTCTCTAACCCGTTATACAATCATTGACCTGCTTGGAATCTCTCTAACCCATTATACCATCATTGACCTGCTTGGAATCTCTCAAACCCATTATACCATCATTGACCTGCTTGGAATCTCTCTAACCCATTATACCATCATTGACCTGCTTGGAACCTCTCTAACCCATTATACCATCATTGACCTGCTTGGAACCTCTAACCCGTTATACTATCATTGACCTGCTTGGAACCTCTCTAACCCATTATACCATCATTGACCTGCTTGGAACCTCTCTAACCCATTATACCATCATTGACCTGCTTGGAACCTCTCTAACCCATTATACCATCATTGACCTGCTTGGAACCTCTAACCCATTATACTATCATTGACCTGCTTGGAACCTCTCTAACCCATTATACCATCATTGACCTGCCTGGAACCTCTAACCCATTATACCATCATTGACCTGCTTGGAATCTCTCTAACCCATTATACCATCATTGACCTGCTTGGAACCTCTCTAACCCATTATACCATAATTGACTTGCTTGGAACCTCTCTAACCCGTTATACCATCATTGACCTGCTTGGAACCTCTCTAACCCATTATACCATAATTGACTTGCTTGGAACCTCTCTAACCCGTTATACCATCATTGACCTGCTTGGAACCTCTCTAACCCATTATACCATAATTGACTTGCTTGGAACCTCTCTAACCCGTTATACCATCATTGACCTGCTTGGAACCTCTCTAACCCATTAAACCATAATTGACCTGCTTGGAACCTCTCTAACCCATTATACCATCATTGTCCTGCTTGGAACCTCTCTAACCCATTATACCATATTGACCTGCTTGGAACCTCTCTAACCCATTATACCATCATTGACTTGCCTGGAACCTCTCTAACCAATTATACCATCATTGACCTGCTTGGAACCTCTCTAACCCATTACACCATCATTGACCTGCTTGGAATCTCTCTAACCCATTATACCATCATTGACCTGCTTGGAACCTCTAACCCATTATACCAGCATTGACCTGCTTGGAACCTCTCTAACCCATTATACCATCATTGACCTGCTTTGAACCTCTCACCCATTATACCATCATTGACCTGCTTGGAACCTCTCTAACCCATTATACTATCATTGACCTGCTTGGAACCTCTCTAACCCATTATACCATCATTGACCTGCTTGGAACCTCTAACCCATTATACCATCATTGACCTGCTTGGAACCTCTCTAACCCATTATACCATCATTGACCTGCTTTGAACCTCTCACCCATTATACCATCATTGACCTGCTTGGAACCTCTCTAACCCATTATACCATCATTGACCTGCCTGGAACCTCTCTAACCCATTATACCATCATTGACCTGCTTGGAACCTCTCTAACCCATTATACCATCATTGACCTGCTTGGAACCTCTCTAACCCATTATACCATCATTGACCTGCTTGGAACCTCTCTAACCCATTATACCATCATTGACCTGCTTGGAATCTCTCTAACCCATTATACCATCATTGACCTGCTTGGAACCTCTCTAACCCATTATACCATAATTGACTTGCTTGGAACCTCTCTAACCCATTATACCATCATTGACCTGCTTGGAATCTCTAACCCATTATACCATCATTGACCTGCTTGGAACCTCTCTAACCCATTATACCATCATTGACTTGCTTGGAACCTCTCTAACCCGTTATACCATCATTGACCTGCTTGGAACCTCTCTAACCCATTATACCATAATTGACTTGCTTGGAACTCTCTAACCCGTTATACCATCATTGACCTGCTTGGAACCTCTCTAACCCATTAAACCATAATTGACCTGCTTGGAACCTCTCTAACCCATTATACCATCATTGTCCTGCTTGGAACCTCTCTAACCCATTATACCATATTGACCTGCTTGGAACCTCTCTAACCCATTATACCATCATTGACTTGCCTGGAACCTCTCTAACCAATTATACCATCATTGACCTGCTTGGAACCTCTCTAACCCATTACACCATCATTGACCTGCTTGGAATCTCTCTAACCCATTATACCATCATTGACCTGCTTGGAACCTCTAACCCATTATACCAGCATTGACCTGCTTGGAACCTCTCTAACCCATTATACCATCATTGACCTGCTTTGAACCTCTCACCCATTATACCATCATTGACCTGCTTGGAACCTCTCTAACCCATTATACTATCATTGACCTGCTTGGAACCTCTCTAACCCATTATACCATCATTGACCTGCTTGGAACCTCTAACCCATTATACCATCATTGACCTGCTTGGAACCTCTCTAACCCATTATACCATCATTGACCTGCTTTGAACCTCTCACCCATTATACCATCATTGACCTGCTTGGAACCTCTCTAACCCATTATACCATCATTGACCTGCCTGGAACCTCTCTAACCCATTATACCATCATTGACCTGCTTGGAACCTCTCTAACCCATTATACCATCATTGACCTGCTTGGAACCTCTCTAACCCATTATACCATCATTGACCTGCTTGGAACCTCTCTAACCCATTATACCATCATTGACCTGCTTGGAATCTCTCTAACCCATTATACCATCATTGACCTGCTTGGAACCTCTCTAACCCATTATACCATAATTGACTTGCTTGGAACCTCTCTAACCCATTATACCATCATTGACCTGCTTGGAATCTCTCTAACCCATTATACCATCATTGACCTGCTTGGAACCTCTCTAACCCATTATACCATCATTGACCTGCTTGGAATCTTTCTAACCCATTATACCATCATTGACCTGCTTGGAACCTCTCTAACCCATTATACCATCATTGACCTGCTTGGAACCTCTCTAACCCATTATACCATCATTGACCTGCTTGGAACCTCTCTAACCCATTATACCATCATTGACCTGCTTGGAACCTCTCACCCATTATACCATCATTGACCTGCTTGGAACCTCTCACCCATTATACCATCATTGACCTGCTTGGAACCTCTCTAACCCGTTATACCATCATTGACCTGCTTGGAACCTCTCTAACCCATTATACCATCATTGACCTGCTTGGAACCTCTCTAACCCATTATACCATCATTGACCTGCTTGGAACCTCTCTAACCCATTACACCATCATTGACCTGCTTGGAATCTCTCTAACCCATTATACCATCATTGACCTGCTTGGAACCTCTAACCCATTATACCAGCATTGACCTGCTTGGAACCTCTCTAACCCATTATACCATCATTGACCTGCTTTGAACCTCTCACCCATTATACCATCATTGACCTGCTTGGAACCTCTCTAACCCATTATACTATCATTGACCTGCTTGGAACCTCTCTAACCCATTATACCATCATTGACCTGCTTGGAACCTCTAACCCATTATACCATCATTGACCTGCTTGGAACCTCTCTAACCCATTATACCATCATTGACCTGCTTTGAACCTCTCACCCATTATACCATCATTGACCTGCTTGGAACCTCTCTAACCCATTATACCATCATTGACCTGCCTGGAACCTCTCTAACCCATTATACCATCATTGACCTGCTTGGAACCTCTCTAACCCATTATACCATCATTGACCTGCTTGGAACCTCTCTAACCCATTATACCATCATTGACCTGCTTGGAACCTCTCTAACCCATTATACCATCATTGACCTGCTTGGAATCTCTCTAACCCATTATACCATCATTGACCTGCTTGGAACCTCTCTAACCCATTATACCATAATTGACTTGCTTGGAACCTCTCTAACCCATTATACCATCATTGACCTGCTTGGAATCTCTCTAACCCATTATACCATCATTGACCTGCTTGGAACCTCTCTAACCCATTATACCATCATTGACTTGCTTGGAACCTCTCTAACCCGTTATACCATCATTGACCTGCTTGGAACCTCTCTAACCCATTATACCATAATTGACTTGCTTGGAACCTCTCTAACCCATTATACCATCATTGACCTGCTTGGAATCTCTCTAACCCATTATACCATCATTGACCTGCTTGGAACCTCTCTAACCCATTATACCATCATTGACTTGCTTGGAACCTCTCTAACCCGTTATACCATCATTGACCTGCTTGGAACCTCTCTAACCCATTATACCATAATTGACTTGCTTGGAACCTCTCTAACCCGTTATACCATCATTGACCTGCTTGGAACCTCTCTAACCCATTAAACCATAATTGACCTGCTTGGAACCTCTCTAACCCATTATACCATCATTGTCCTGCTTGGAACCTCTCTAACCCATTATACCATATTGACCTGCTTGGAACCTCTCTAACCCATTATACCATCATTGACTTGCCTGGAACCTCTCTAACCAATTATACCATCATTGACCTGCTTGGAACCTCTCTAACCCATTACACCATCATTGACCTGCTTGGAATCTCTAACCCATTATACCATCATTGACCTGCTTGGAACCTCTAACCCATTATACCAGCATTGACCTGCTTGGAACCTCTCTAACCCATTATACCATCATTGACCTGCTTTGAACCTCTCACCCATTATACCATCATTGACCTGCTTGGAACCTCTCTAACCCATTATACTATCATTGACCTGCTTGGAACCTCTCTAACCCATTATACCATCATTGACCTGCTTGGAACCTCTAACCCATTATACCATCATTGACCTGCTTGGAACCTCTCTAACCCATTATACCATCATTGACCTGCTTTGAACCTCTCACCCATTATACCATCATTGACCTGCTTGGAACCTCTCTAACCCATTATACCATCATTGACCTGCCTGGAACCTCTCTAACCCATTATACCATCATTGACCTGCTTGGAACCTCTCTAACCCATTATACCATCATTGACCTGCTTGGAACCTCTCTAACCCATTATACCATCATTGACCTGCTTGGAACCTCTCTAACCCATTATACCATCATTGACCTGCTTGGAATCTCTCTAACCCATTATACCATCATTGACCTGCTTGGAACCTCTCTAACCCATTATACCATAATTGACTTGCTTGGAACCTCTCTAACCCATTATACCATCATTGACCTGCTTGGAATCTCTCTAACCCATTATACCATCATTGACCTGCTTGGAACCTCTCTAACCCATTATACCATCATTGACCTGCTTGGAATCTTTCTAACCCATTATACCATCATTGACCTGCTTGGAACCTCTCTAACCCATTATACCATCATTGACCTGCTTGGAACCTCTCTAACCCATTATACCATCATTGACCTGCTTGGAACCTCTCTAACCCATTATACCATCATTGACCTGCTTGGAACCTCTCACCCATTATACCATCATTGACCTGCTTGGAACCTCTCACCCATTATACCATCATTGACCTGCTTGGAACCTCTCTAACCCGTTATACCATCATTGACCTGCTTGGAACCTCTCTAACCCATTATACCATCACTGACCTGCTTGGAACCTCTCTAACCCATTATACCATCATTGACCTGCTTGGAATCTCTCTAACCCATTATACCATCATTGACTTGCCTGGAACCTCTCTAACCAATTATACCATCATTGACCTGCTTGGAACCTCTCTAACCCATTATACAATCATTGACCTGCTTGGAACCTCTCACCCATTATACCATCATTGACCTGCTTGGAACCTCTCACCCATTAAACCATCATTGACCTGCTTGGAACCTCTCACCCATTATACCATAATTGACCTGCTTGGAACCTCTCACCCATTATACCATCATTGACCTGCTTGGAACCTCTCTAACCCATTATACCATCATTGACCTGCTTGGAACCTCTCTAACCCATTATACCATCATTGACCTGCTTGGAACCTCTCTAACCCATTATACCATCATTGACCTGCTTGGAACCTCTCTAACCCATTATACCATCATTGACCTGCTTGGAACCTCTCTAACCCATTATACCATCATTGACCTGCTTGGAACCTCTCACCCATTATACCATCATTGACCTGCTTGGAACCTCTCACCCATTATACCATCATTGACCTGCTTGGAACCTCTCTAACCCGTTACACCATCATTGACCTGCTTGGAACCTCTCTAACCCATTATACCATCATTGACCTGCTTGGAACCTCTCTAACCCATTATACCATCATTGACCTGCTTGGAACCTCTCTAACCCATTATACCATCATTGACCTGCTTGGAACCTCTCTAACCCATTATACCATCATTGACCTGCTTGGAACCTCTCTAACCCATTATACCATCATTGACCTGCTTGGAATCTCTCTAACCCATTATACCATCATTGACCTGCTTGGAACCTCTCTAACCCATTATACCATCGTTGACCTGCTTGGAACCTCTCTAACCCGTTATACAATCATTGACCTGCTTGGAATCTCTCTAACCCATTATACCATCATTGACCTGCTTGGAATCTCTCTAACCCATTATACCATCATTGACCTGCTTGGAACCTCTCTAACCCATTATACCATCATTGACCTGCTTGGAACCTCTAACCCGTTATACTATCATTGACCTGCTTGGAACCTCTCTAACCCATTATACCATCATTGACCTGCTTGGAACCTCTCTAACCCATTATACCATCATTGACCTGCTTGGAACCTCTCTAACCCATTATACCATCATTGACCTGCTTGGAACCTCTAACCCATTATACTATCATTGACCTGCTTGGAACCTCTCTAACCCATTATACCATCATTGACCTGCTTGGAATCTCTAACCCATTATACTATCATTGACCTGCTTGGAACCTCTCTAACCCATTATACCATCATTGACCTGCTTGGAATCTCTCTAACCCATTATACCATCATTGACCTGCTTGGAACCTCTCTAACCCATTATACCATAATTGACTTGCTTGGAACCTCTCTAACCCGTTATACCATCATTGACCTGCTTGGAACCTCTCTAACCCATTATACCATAATTGACTTGCTTGGAACCTCTCTAACCCGTTATACCATCATTGACCTGCTTGGAACCTCTCTAACCCATTATACCATAATTGACTTGCTTGGAACCTCTCTAACCCGTTATACCATCATTGACCTGCTTGGAACCTCTCTAACCCATTAAACCATAATTGACCTGCTTGGAACCTCTCTAACCCATTATACCATCATTGTCCTGCTTGGAACCTCTCTAACCCATTATACCATATTGACCTGCTTGGAACCTCTCTAACCCATTATACCATCATTGACTTGCCTGGAACCTCTCTAACCAATTATACCATCATTGACCTGCTTGGAATCTCTCTAACCCATTATACCATCATTGACCTGCTTGGAACCTCTCTAACCCATTATACCATCATTGACTTGCTTGGAACCTCTCACCCATTATACCATCATTGACTTGCCTGGAACCTCTCTAACCAATTATACCATCATTGACCTGCTTGGAATCTCTCTAACCCATTATACCATCATTGACCTGCTTGGAACCTCTCTAACCCATTATACCATCATTGTCCTGCTTGGAACCTCTCACCCATTATACCATCATTGACCTGCTTGGAACCTCTCACCCATTATACCAGCATTGACCTGCTTGGAACCTCTCACCCATTATACCATCATTGACCTGCTTGGAACCTCTCTAACCCATTATACCATCATTGACCTGCTTGGAACCTCTCTAACCCATTATACCATCATTGACCTGCTTGGAACCTCTCACCCATTATACCAGCATTGACCTGCTTGGAACCTCTCACCCATTATACCATCATTGACCTGCTTGGAACCTCTCTAACCCATTATACCATCATTGACCTGCTTGGAACCTCTCTAACCCATTATACCATCATTGACCTGCTTGGAACCTCTCACCCATTATACCATCATTGACCTGCTTGGAACCTCTCTAACCCATTATACCAAACTGTGCCTTGCATAGGTATTCACGGCCCTTAGGACTGTTCCACATTTTATTGTGTTACTACCTGGAATTAAAATGGAGAGATAATCTTTTTTTTTTTCGTCAACAATCTACTCAAAATATTGGAAGAAAAACATTTTGTAAAGATGAATAAAAAAGTTACACCAAAACATATAGTCGTTGAATAAGTATTCATCCCCTTTGTTTAGGCAAAGCCTAAATTCGTCCATGACTCAAATGTGGCCTAATAAATGACATCACACGTTACAAGGACTCACTCTGTGTGAGATAACAGGGGTTGACATGATTTATGAATGACTAACCCTTCCTCTGTCCACCATACATACATACAGCATCTGGAAGGTCCCTCAGTCTAGTAGTGAATGACTACCCCCTTCCTCTGTCCCCCATACATACATACAGCATCTGGAAGGTCCCTCAGTCTAGTAGTGAATGACTACCCCCTTCCTCTGTCCCCCATACATACATACAGCATCTGGAAGGTCCCTCAGTCTAGTAGTGAATGACTACCCCCTTCCTCTGTCGCCCCATACATACATACAGCATCTGGAAGGTCCCTCAGTCTAGTAGTGAATGGCAAACCCTTCATCTGTCCCCCATACATACATACAACAACTGTAAGGTCCCTCAGTCTAGTAGTGAATGACTACCCCTTCATCTGTCCCCCATACATACATACAGCATCTGGAAGGGCCCTCAGTCAAGTATCTTATTTCAAGCACAGATTCAACTATATACAAAGACCAGGGATCTTTATGAAACCCTCATAAAGAGGGGCAGTGATTGATAGATGGGTAACAATAACAAAATCATACATTTAATATCTCTTTAAGCATGGTCAAGTTAATAATTATGTTGTGGATTACATAATAAACCACCCAGACATCAAAGATACAGTCGTCCTTCTGAACTGAGCTGCAGGAGAGGAAGGAAACTGCTCAGGGATGTCACCATCAGGACATGGGTGAATTTAAAACAGTTACAGAGTTCAATGTCTGTGACGGGTGAAAACTGAGGATGGCTCAACAACATTGTAGTGACTCCATCATAACGACTCAGAACAACAGAGTGAAAAGACAAATACAAATATACAGAATAAAAATATTCCAAAACATGCATCTTATATGCAACAAGTTATTGAAGTAATACTGTAGCAAAAGAAATGTCTACAAAGGAAGACACTTTCTGGCCTAAATGCAAAGCCTCATGTTTGGGGCAAATCCAACACATCGCTGAGTAACTGCCTCCTTATTTCCCAAAATGGTGGTGGCTGCATCATGGTATGGGTATGCTTGTCATCAGCAAATACTGGGGAGTTTTTCAGGATGAAAAGAAACGGGATAGAGATAAGAACAGGCAAAATCCTAGAAAAAAAACCTGGTTCAGTCTGCTTTACACCAGACACTGGGAGAGGAATTCATGACCTCCAACGTCTTGACAGCTTGATGAATTATGAAAAGAATAATGGGTTAATATTGTACAATCCAGGTGTGTAAAACTCTTAGAGACTTACCCAGAAAGACTCCCAGCTGGAATCACTGCCAAAGGTGTTTCTCACATGTGTTTATTCAGGGGGGTGAAAACTTATGAAATCAAGGTATAGTAGTGTTTAATTTTGTATTAAACTTAAAAATATATGGGTTTTTTTCTTCCAGAGTATTTTGAATAGATTGTTGACAAAAAATATATATAATTGCAATTAAATGTAACCTTTATTTAACTAGGCACATCAGTTTAAGAACAAATTCTTATTTACAATGACGGCCTACCCCAGCCAAATCCTAAAACAGAAGACGCTGGGCCAATTGTGCGCCGCCCTATGGAACCAGGGACTGTAGTGACGCCTCCGTTAGGGGGTGAACACTTATGCAAGGCAGTCTATATAACGTAGGAAAGACTACTTCAGTGTAGCTTTGTACAGGAAATGAATTTACTGAATATAAAAGAAATTTCACATGAAAACAGCAGCAGCATCGTTGGTGTCGGTGGTAGAGGTCACATTCTGAAGCCGACGAACCCGACGTGGGCACCAGCACCAACACCGCCGGCGTCGACCGTCTCCTGTTGCCATGGTCCCCGGTATACCGGCAGGGCGGCCGCCGCCTCCTCCCAGTATTCCGGACGCTGGCGCTGGGACTTACTGGGAAACCTTGGGGGTTTTAATATGATCATAGTCAGTCTGTCTGTGTTTGTATCCATTACGGATCCCCATTAGATCTTGCGAAAGGCAAATCAAATCCCATTTTATTGGTCACATACACATGGTTAGAAGATGTTAATGCGAGTGTAGCGAAATGCTTGTGCTTCTAGTTCCAACAGTGCAGTAAATATTCACAAGTAAACCAGCAATTCCACAACAACTACCTAATACACACACATCGAAGTAAAGAGCTGGAATAAGAATATGTACATAATAAATATATGGATGAGCGATGGCCGAACGGCATAGACAGTATATACATATGAGATGAGGAATGTAAGATAGGTAAACATGATTAAAGTTGCATTATTTAAAGTGACTAGTGATCCATCCAGCACCTACTCTTCCTGGGGTTTATTATGGATCCCCATTAGTTCCTGTCAAGGCAGCATCTACTCTTCCTGGGGTTTATTATGGATCCCCATTAGTTCCTGTCAAGGCAGCAGCTACTCTTCCTGGGGTTTATTATGGATCCCCATTAGTTACTGTAGTTAATGCAGCAGCTACTCTTCCTGGGGTTTATTATGGATCCCCATTAGTTCCTGCCAAGGCAGCAGCTACTCTTCCTGGGGTTTATTATGGATCCCCATTAGTTCCTGTCAAGGTAGCAGCTACTCTTCCTGGGGTTTATTATGGATCCCCATTAGTTCCTGTCAAGGCAGCAGCTACTCTTCCTGGGGTTTATTATGGATCCCCATTAGTTCCTGCCAAGGCAGCAGCTACTCTTCCTGGGGTTTATTATGGATCCCCATTAGTTCCTGCCAAGGCAGCAGCTACTCTTCCTGGGGTTTATTATGGATCCCCATTAGTTCCTGTCAAGGCAGCAGCTACTCTTCCTGGGGTTTATTATTGATCCCCATTAGTTCCTGTCAAGGTAGCAGCTACTCTTCCTGGGGTTTATTATGGATCCCCATTAGTTCCTGTCAAGGTAGCAGATACTCTTCCTGGGGTTTATTATGGATCCCCAATAGGTCCTGCCAAGGCAGCAGCTACTCTTCCTGGGTTTTTTAAAAACATTACAAGACATTTCTCAATAGATTTCACAACATATTGCATCCAGTTACCTGATGTGGAATAGAGTTCCATGTAGTCATGGCATTTCTATGTAGTACTGTGGAATAGAGTTCCATGTAGTCATGGCTCTATGTAGTACTGTGGAATAGAGTTCCATGTAGTCATGGCTCTATGTAGTACTGTGGAATAGAGTTCCATGTAGTCATGGCTCTATGTAGTACTGTGGAATAGAGTTCCATG
>NC_088231.1:23250880-23328380 GCF_036934945.1 Oncorhynchus masou masou
GTCTCTCTCTACCCTGTCTGTCTCTACTCTGTCTCTCTACTCTGTCTCTCTCTACTCTGTCTCTCTCTACTCTGTCTCTACTCTGTCTCTCTCTACTCTACTCTGTTTCTCTACCCTGTCTCTCTCTACTCTGTCTCTCTCTACCATGTCTCTCTACTCTGTCTCTCTACTCTGTCTCTCATCTACTCTGTCTCTCTCTACTCTGTTTCTCTCTACTCTGTCACTCTCTGCTCTGTCTCTCTCTACTCTACTCTGTCTCTCTCTACTCTGTCTCTCTCTACTCTGTCTCTCTACTCTGTCTCTCTCTACTCTGTCTCTCTCTACTCTACTCTGTCTCTCTCTACTCTGTCACTCTCTGCTCTGTCTCTCTACTCTGTCTCTCTCTACTCTACTCTGTCTCTCTCTACTCTGTCTCTCTACTCTGTCTCTCTCTACCCCGCCTCTCTCTCTCTACTCTGTCTCTGTCTCTCTACTCTGTCACTCTCTGCTCTGTCTCTCTACTCTGTCTCTCTCTACTCTACTCTGTCTCTACCCTGTCTCTCTCTCTCTGTCTCTCTACTCTGTCTCTCTCTACTCTACTCTGTCTCTCTCTACCATGTCTCTCTACTCTCTCTCTACTCTCTCTCTCTCTACTCTGTCTCTCTCTACTCTGTCTCTCTCTACTCTGTCTCTCTACTCTGTCTCTCTCTACTCTGTCTCTCTCTACTCTGTCTCTCTCTACTCTGTCTCTGTCTACTCTGTCTCCTCAATACTCTGTCTCTCTTTACTCTTTTCTCTACTCTGTCTCTCCTACTCTGACTCTGACATTCTCTACTTTTTACTCTGTCTCTCTCTACTCTATCTCTCTACTCTGTTTCTCAGAAGAAAGCCATCCAACATAGTTGATCTGAAGTGTCTCTCTACTCTGTCTCTCTCTACTCTACTCTGTCTCACTGAGGACACACACACACACAGACACACACACCGCCCACAGACAAAAACTATTTGATTTGGCCGAGAGAACACAATAACAACAGCCCAAGAGAGCCCAGCAAGTCTCTCTCTACTCTGTCTCTCTACTCTGTCTCTCTCTACCCCCACAGACTCTCTCTACTCTGTCTCTCTACTCTGTGTCTCTCTACTCTGTCTCTCCTACTCTGTCACTTCTGCTCTGTCTTCTACTCTGTCCTCCACTGATACAGTCTTATCTACTCCCTGATCTCTTATACTCTGTCTCTCACTGATCTGTCTTATAGTACCTCACTCTACAGTCTGTCTCCTCTACTACTGTCTCTGGAGACTCTACTCTGTCTCTTCTACTCTGTCTCCACTGACTCTGTCTTCTACTCTGTCTCCTCTACTCTGTCTCTCTCTACATTTACATTTACATTTAAGTCATTTAGAGACGTCTTATCCAGAGCCACTGATACAGTCTTAATTTTTACCTTTTTTTTATATTTAACCAGGCAAGTCAGTTAAGAACACATTCTTATTTTTCAATGACTCCCTGGGAACAGTCTTATGGGTTAACTCCACTGTTCAGGGGCAGACCTCCACGACAGATTTGTACTTATAGTGGAGACTTGTCGGCTCGGGGTTTGAACAGTCTTATACAACCTTCCGGTTACTAGTCCAACGCACTAACCACTAGGCTACCCTCCACTGATACAGTCTTATAGTGGATACCTCCACTGATACAGTCTTATAGCGGAGACCTCCACTGATACTCTGTCACTCTCTGATCTGTCTTATACTCTGTGATCTCTTCTACTCTACTCTGTCTCTCTCTACCATGATACAGTCTTATAGTGGAGACCTCCACTGATACAGTCTTATAGTGGCTGAGACCTCCACTGATACAGTCTTATCTGGCCAGAGACTCCACTGATACAGTCTTATCTCAGAGACCTCCACTGATCAGTCTTATAGTGGAACCCCACTGATACAGTCTCTATCTCTGGAGACCTCCACTCTACTCTGTAATGTGACCTCACTCTACAGTCTTATCTGGAGACCTCCACTCTACAGTCTTAATCTCTATACTATGTCTTATCTACTCCACTGTCAGTCTCTATACCCCGACCTCCACTGATACTCTATCTGTCTCTCTACTGATACAGTCTTACACTGTCACTCTACTCTTTCTCTACTCTGTCTCTCTCTACCTCCACTGATACAGTCTTATACTCTGGAGTCTGATACAGTCTAGTGGTGGAGACCTCCACTGATACAGTCTTATAGTGGACTCTCTCCTCTGACTCTGTCTTCTGTCTGACCTCCCCTGATACACCCCCACTGGAGACCTCTCCCAGTCTTTATTTTTGATTCTTATTGTGAACCCACTAAAGTCTTAGTGAGTTCAGACATTCTCATACAGTCTTTTACTGTGACCTCCACTGATCAGTATCTTATAGGCAGAAGGAACTGAAGATTTGGGCACAGAAGAAAGCCATCCAACATAGTTGATGTGAAGTCCACTTTAGGGGCTCCACTGATACAGTCTTCCCTCCCCACCCACCATCACTTCTAGAATACACTGCAGTCTTATAGAGGGACACACACAGATACACACACCGCCCACAGACAAAAAGGCTATTTGATTTGGACCTCCACTGAGAGTCTTAGAGGTAATGACAATAACAACAGCCAAGGCAAGAGAAACCCAGCAATGGTTTACAACAGGGTTTTAATATAGTCTTATAGAGGCCAGAGACCTCCACTGATACAGTCTTATAGTGGAGACCTCCACTGATACAGTCTTATAGTGGAGACCTCCACTGATACAGTCTTATAGTGGAGACCTCCACTGATACTGTCTTATAGTGGAGATCTCCACTGATACAGTCTTATAGTGGAGACCTCCACTGATACTGTCTTATAGTGGAGACCTCCACTGATACAGTCTTATAGTGGAGACCTCCACTGATACAGTCTTATAGTGGCTGGAGACCTCCACTGATACAGTCTTATAGTGGAGACCTCCACTGATACAGTCTTATAGTGGAGACCTCCACTGATACAGTCTTATAGTGGAGACCTCCATTGATACAGTCTTATAGTGTCTGGAGACCTCCACTGATACAGTCTTATAGTGGAGACCTCCACTGATACAGTCTTATAGTGGAGACCTCCATTGATACAGTCTTATAGTGTCTGGAGACCTCCACTGATACAGTCTGATAGTGGAGACCTCCACTGATACTGTCTTATAGTGGAGACCTCCACTGATACAGTCTTATAGTGGAGACCTCCACTGATACAGTCTTATAGTGGAGACCTCCACTGATACAGTCTTATAGTGGAGACCTCCACTGATACAGTCTTATAGTGGAGACCTCCACTGATACTGTCTTATAGTGGAGACCTCCACTGATACAGTCTTATAGTGGAGACCTCCACTGATACAGTCTTATAGTGTCTGGAAACCTCCACTGAGACCGCAGGGTTTTATTACAGCCCTTCTTTAATAATAGTGGAGATCAGAGCCTTGTGATAATGGTCTGTGTGTGTGTGTGTGTGTGTGTGTGTGTGTGTGTGTGTGTGTGTGTGTGTGTGTGTGTGTGTGTGTGTGTGTGTGTGTGTGTGTGTGTGTGTGTGTGTGTGTGTGTGTGCGTGCGTGCGTGCGTGCGTGCGTGGGGGGGGGGGTGTATCTTGGGTTAATCTTTGAGAGACATAATTTCCCCCCATGTTAACTTCATCGTTACAGGGAAACTTATTACAGGGAAACTTATTACAGGGAAACGTATTACAGGGAAACGTATTACAGGGAAACGTATTACAGGGAAACACATTACAGGGAAACTTATTACAGGGAAACACATTACAGGGAAACTTATTACAGGGAAACACATTACAGGGAAACTTATTACAGGGAAACTTATTACAGGGAAACTTATTACAGGGAAACTTATTACAGGGAAACACATTACAGGGAAACTTATTACAGGGATACACATTACAGGGAAACTTATTACAGGGAAACTTATTACAGGGAAACACATTACAGGGAAACTTATTACAGGGAAACTCACCCACGCTGTAAGCAGAGCTATAGCTCTGCGGGATAGACTATGAGTAGCACAAACCCACAGCCTCTGGTCTAAAGTAGTGCATAATAGAGGGAATAGGGCTCTGGTCTAAAGTAGTGCACTACATAGGGAATATGGTGCCATAGGTCTGTGGTCTAAAGTAGTTCACTGTATAGGGAATAGGGCTTTGTTCTAAAGTAGTGCACTCCATAGGGAATATGGTGCCATAGGGCTCTGGTCTAAAGTAGTGCACTATATAAGGAATAGAGCTCTGGTCTAAAGTAGTGCACTACATAGGGAATAGGGTGCACTTTGGAACACAGAGGGAAGAGGGGTAGTAAACCCTGGTTGAAGTGGCCCAAGTCAGGGAACTGTGGAGTTATGAGGTCGGGGTTCAACTTTCTGCTGACGTTTGTTTTTCCTGAGCAGCTGGCATCAGCTGCAACCATCGTCTTTCAGTCTGACTGGACAGACACAGTCTGGTAACACAGTCTAACTATTAGGAACACAGTCTAACGGTCTGAATCTAACATCTAGGGGATGCGTCTCTACAGGGATCCATTAGGAACACAGTCTACAGGTCTGAATCTAACCTCTAGGGGCTGTGTCTCTACAGGGATCCATTAGGAACACAGTCTAACGGTCTGAATCTAACCTCTAGGGGCTGTGTCTCTACAGGGATCCATTAGGAACACAGTCTGGTAACACAGTCTAACGGTCTGAATCTAACCTCTAGGGGCTGTGTCTCTATAGGGATCCATTAGGAACACAGTCTAACGGTCTGAATCTAACCTCTAGGGGCTGTGTCTCTACAGGGATCCATTAGGAACACAGTCTAACGGTCTGAATCTAACCTCTAGGGGCTGTGTCTCTACAGGGATCCATTAGGAACACAGTCTACCGGTCTGAATCTAACGTCTAGGGGCTGTGTCTCTACAGGGATCCATTAGGAACACAGTCTAACGGTCTGAATCTAACCTCTAGGGGCTGTGTCTCTACAGGGATCCATTAGGAACACAGTCTAACGGTCTGAATCTAACGTCTAGGGGCTGTGTCTCTACAGGGATCCATTAGGAACACAGTCTAACGGTCTGAATCTAACCTCTAGGGGCTGTGTCTCTACAGGGATCCATTAGGAACACAGTCTAACGGTCTGAATCGAACCTCTAGGGGCTGTGTCTCTACAGGGATCCATTAGGAACACAGTCTACAGGTCTGAATCTAACCTCTAGGGGCTGTGTCTCTACAGGGATCCATTAGGAACACAGTCTAACGGTCTGAATCTAACCTCTAGGGGCTGTGTCTCTATTGGGATCCATTAGGAACACAGTCTACAGGTCTGAATCTAACCTCTAGGGGCTGTGTCTCTACAGGGATCCATTAGGAACACAGTCTAACGGTCTGAATCTAACCTCTAGGGGCTGTGTCTCTACAGGGATCCATTAGGAACACAGTCTAACGGTCTGAATCTAACCTCTAGGGGCTGTGTCTCTATTGGGATCCATTAGGAACACAGTCTACAGGTCTGAATCTAACCTCTAGGGGCTGTGTCTCTACAGGGATCCATTAGGAACACAGTCTAACGGTCTGAATCTAACCTCTAGGGGCTGTGTCTCTAGTGGGATCCATTAGGAACACAGTCTAACGGTCTGAATCTAACCTCTAGGGGCTGTGTCTCTACAGGGATCCATTAGGAACACAGTCTACAGGTCTGTATCTAACCTCTAGGGGCTGTGTCTCTACAGGGATCCATTAGGAACACAGTCTACAGGTCTGTATCTAACCTCTAGGGGCTGTGTCTCTACAGGGATCCATTAGGAACACAGTCTAACGGTCTGAATCTAACCTCTAGGGGCTGTGTCTCTACAGGGATCCATTAGGAACACAGTCTAACGGTCTGAATCTAACCTCTAGGGGCTGTGTCTCTACAGGGATCCATTAGGAACACAGTCTAACGGTCTGAATCTAACCTCTAGGGGCTGTGTCTCTACAGGGATCCATTAGGAACACAGTCTAACGGTCTGGATCTAACCTCTAGGGGCTGTGTCTCTACTGGGATCCATTAGGAACACAGTCTAACGGTCTGAATCTAACCTCTAGGGGCTGTGTCTCTACAGTGATCCATTAGGAACACAGTCTACAGGTCTGAATCTAACCTCTAGGGGCTGTGTCTCTACAGTGATCCATTAGGAACACAGTCTAACGGTCTGAATCTAACCTCTAGGGGCTGTGTCTCTACAGGGATCCATTAGGAACACAGTCTACAGGTCTGGATCTAACCTCTAGGGGCTGTGTCTCTACAGGGATCCATTAGAAACACAGTCTAACGGTCTGAATCTAACATCTAGGGGCTGTGTCTCCACAGGGATCCATTAGGAACACAGTCTAACGGTCTGAATCTAACATCTAGGGGCTGTGTCTCTACAGGGATCCATTAGGAACACAGTCTAACGGTCTGAATCTAACCTCTAGGGGCTGTGTCTCTACAGGGATCCATTAGGAACACAGTCTAACGGTCTGAATCTAACCTCTAGGGGCTGTGTCTCTACAGGGATCCATTAGGAACACAGTCTAACGGTCTGAATCTAACCTCTAGGGGCTGTGTCTCTATTGGGATCCATTAGGAACACAGTCTACAGGTCTGGATCTAACATCTAGGGGCTGTGTCTCTACAGGGATCCATTAGGAGCACAGTCTAACGGTCTGAATCTAACCTCTAGGGGCTGTGTCTCTACAGGGATCCATTAGGAACACAGTCTACAGGTCTGAATCTAACATCTAGGGGCTGTGTCTCTACAGGGATCCATTAGGAACACAGTCTAACGGTCTGAATCTAACCTCTAGGGGCTGTGTCTCTACAGGGATCCATTAGGAACACAGTCTAACGGTCTGAATCTAACCTCTAGGGGCTGTGTCTCTACAGGGATCCATTAGGAACACAGTCTAACGGTCTGAATCTAACCTCTAGGGGCTGTGTCTCTACAGGGATCCATTAGGAACACAGTCTAACGGTCTGAATCTAACCTCTAGGGGCTGTGTCTCTACAGGGATCCATTAGGAACACAGTCTAACGGTCTGAATCTAACCTCTAGGGGCTGTGTCTCTACAGGGATCCATTAGGAACACAGTCTACAGGTCTGAATCTAACCTCTAGGGGCTGTGTCTCTACAGGGATCCATTAGGAACACAGTCTAACGGTCTGAATCTAACATCTAGGGGCTGTGTCTCTACAGGGATCCATTAGGAACACAGTCTACAGGTCTGAATCTAACATCTAGGGGCTGTGTCTCTACTGGGATCCATTAGGAACACAGTCTAACAGGTCTGAATCTAACCTCTAGGGGCTGTGTCTCTACAGGGATCCATTAGGAACACAGTCTAACGGTCTGAATCTAACCTCTAGGGGCTGTGTCTCTACAGGGATCCATTAGGAACACAGTCTACAGGTCTGAATCTAACATCTAGGGGCTGTGTCTCTACTGGGATCCATTAGGAACACAGTCTACAGGTCTGAATCTAACCTCTAGGGGCTGTGTCTCTACAGGGATCCATTAGGAACACAGTCTAACGGTCTGAATCTAACCTCTAGGGGCTGTGTCTCTACAGGGATCCATTAGGAACACAGTCTAACGGTCTGAATCTAACCTCTAGGGGCTGTGTCTCTACAGGGATCCATTAGGAACACAGTCTAACGGTCTGAATCTAACCTCTAGGGGCTGTGTCTCTACAGGGATCCATTAGGAACACAGTCTACAGGTCTGAATCTAACCTCTAGGGGCTGTGTCTCTACAGGGATCCATTAGGAACACAGTCTAACGGTCTGAATCTAACCTCTAGGGGCTGTGTCTCTACAGGGATCCATTAGGAACACAGTCTAACGGTCTGAATCTAACCTCTAGGGGCTGTGTCTCTACAGGGATCCATTAGGAACACAGTCTAACGGTCTGAATCTAACCTCTAGGGGCTGTGTCTCTACAGGGATCCATTAGGAACACAGTCTAACGGTCTGAATCTAACCTCTAGGGGCTGTGTCTCTACAGGGATCCATTAGGAACACAGTCTAACGGTCTGAATCTAACCTCTAGGGGCTGTGTCTCTACTGGGATCCATTAGGAACACAGTCTAACGGTCTGAATCTAACCTCTAGGGGCTGTGTCTCTACAGGGATCCATTAGGAACACAGTCTAACGGTCTGAATCTAACCTCTAGGGGCTGTGTCTCTACAGGGATCCATTAGGAACACAGTCTAACGGTCTGAATCTAACCTCTAGGGGCTGTGTCTCTATTGGGATCCATTAGGAACACAGTCTAACGGTCTGAATCTAACCTCTAGGGGCTGTGTCTCTACAGGGATCCATTAGGAACACAGTCTAACGGTCTGAATCTAACCTCTAGGGGCTGTGTCTCTACAGGGATCCATTAGGAACACAGTCTAACGGTCTGAATCTAACCTCTAGGGGCTGTGTCTCTACAGGGATCCATTAGGAACACAGTCTAACGGTCTGAATCTAACCTCTAGGGGCTGTGTCTCTACAGGGATCCATTAGGAACACAGTCTAACGATCTGAATCTAACCTCTAGGGGCTGTGTCTCTACAGGGATCCATTAGGAACACAGTCTAACGGTCTGAATCTAACCTCTAGGGGCTGTGTCTCTACAGGGATCCATTAGGAACACAGTCTAACGGTCTGAATCTAACCTCTAGGGGCTGTGTCTCTCACAGGGATCCATTAGGAACACAGTCTAACGGTCTGAATCTAACCTCTAGGGGCTGTGTCTCTACAGGGATCCATTAGGAACACAGTCTAACGGTCTGAATCTAACCTCTAGGGGCTGTGTCTCTACAGGGATCCATTAGGAACACAGTCTACAGGTCTGAATCTAACCTCTAGGGGCTGTGTCTCTACAGGGATCCATTAGGAACACAGTCTAACGGTCTGAATCTAACCTCTAGGGGCTGTGTCTCTACAGGGATCCATTAGGAACACAGTCTAACGGTCTGAATCTAACCTCTAGGGGCTGTGTCTCTACAGGGATCCATTAGGAACACAGTCTAACGATCTGAATCTAACCTCTAGGGGCTGTGTCTCTACAGGGATCCATTAGGAACACAGTCTAACGGTCTGAATCTAACCTCTAGGGGCTGTGTCTCTACAGGGATCCATTAGGAACACAGTCTAACGGTCTGAATCTAACCTCTAGGGGCTGTGTCTCTACAGGGATCCATTAGGAACACAGTCTAACGGTCTGAATCTAACCTCTAGGGGCTGTGTCTCTACAGGGATCCATTAGGAACACAGTCTAACGGTCTGAATCTAACCTCTAGGGGCTGTGTCTCTACAGGGATCCATTAGGAACACAGTCTACAGGTCTGAATCTAACCTCTAGGGGCTGTGTCTCTACAGGGATCCATTAGGAACACAGTCTAACGGTCTGAATCTAACCTCTAGGGGCTGTGTCTCTACAGGGATCCATTAGGAACACAGTCTAACGGTCTGAATCTAACCTCTAGGGGCTGTGTCTCTACAGGGATCCATTAGGAACACAGTCTAACGGTCTGAATCTAACCTCTAGGGGCTGTGTCTCTACAGGGATCCATTAGGAACACAGTCTACAGGTCTGGATCTAACCTCTAGGGGCTGTGTCTCTACAGGGATCCATTAGGAACACAGTCTAACGGTCTGAATCTAACATCTAGGGGCTGTGTCTCTACAGGGATCCATTAGGGACACAGTCTAACGGTCTGAATCTAACCTCTAGGGGCTGTGTCTCTACAGGGATCCATTAGGAACACAGTCTAACGGTCTGAATCTAACCTCTAGGGGCTGTGTCTCTACAGGGATCCATTAGGTACACAGTCTACCGGTCTGAAACTAACTTCTAGGGGCTGTGTCTCTACAGGGATCCATTAGGAACACAGTCTAACGGTCTGGATCTAACCTCTAGGGGCTGTGTCTCTATTGGGATCCATTAGGAACACAGTCTACAGGTCTGGATCTAACCTCTAGGGGCTGTGTCTCTACAGGGATCCATTAGGAACACAGTCTAACGGTCTGAATCTAACATCTAGGGGCTGTGTCTCTACAGGGATCCATTAGGAACACAGTCTAACGGTCTGAATCTAACCTCTAGGGGCTGTGTCTCTACAGGGATCCATTAGGAACACAGTCTAACGGTCTGAATCTAACCTCTAGGGGCTGTGTCTCTACAGGGATCCATTAGGAACACAGTCTAACGGTCTGAATCTAACCTCTAGGGGCTGTGTCTCTACAGGGATCCATTAGGAACACAGTCTAACGGTCTGAATCTAACCTCTAGGGGCTGTGTCTCTACAGGGATCCATTAGGAACACAGTCTAACGGTCTGAATCTAACATCTAGGGGCTGTGTCTCTACAGGGATCCATTAGGAACACAGTCTAACGGTCTGAATCTAACCTCTAGGGGCTGTGTCTCTACAGGGATCCATTAGGAACACAGTCTAACGGTCTGAATCTAACATCTAGGGGCTGTGTCTCTACAGGGATCCATTAGGAACACAGTCTAACGGTCTGAATCTAACCTCTAGGGGCTGTGTCTCTACAGGGATCCATTAGGAACACAGTCTAACGGTCTGAATCTAACCTCTAGGGGCTGTGTCTCTACAGGGATCCATTAGGAACACAGTCTAACGGTCTGAATCTAACCTCTAGGGGCTGTGTCTCTACAGGGATCCATTAGGAACACAGTCTAACGGTCTGAATCTAACATCTAGGGGCTGTGTCTCTACAGGGATCCATTAGGAACACAGTCTAACGGTCTGAATCTAACCTCTAGGGGCTGTGTCTCTACAGGGATCCATTAGGAACACAGTCTAACGGTCTGAATCTAACATCTAGGGGCTGTGTCTCTACAGGGATCCATTAGGAACACAGTCTAACGGTCTGAATCTAACCTCTAGGGGCTGTGTCTCTACAGGGATCCATTAGGAACACAGTCTAACGGTCTGAATCTAACATCTAGGGGCTGTGTCTCTACAGGGATCCATTAGGAACACAGTCTAACGGTCTGAATCTAACCTCTAGGGGCTGTGTCTCTACAGGGATCCATTAGGAACACAGTCTAACGGTCTGAATCTAACCTCTAGGGGCTGTGTCTCTACAGGGATCCATTAGGAACACAGTCTAACGGTCTGAATCTAACCTCTAGGGGCTGTGTCTCTACAGGGATCCATTAGGAACACAGTCTAACGGTCTGAATCTAACCTCTAGGGGCTGTGTCTCTACAGGGATCCATTAGGAACACAGTCTACAGGTCTGAATCTAACCTCTAGGGGCTGTGTCTCTACAGGGATCCATTAGGAACACAGTCTAACGGTCTGAAACTAACCTCTAGGTGCTGTGTCTCTACAGGGATCCATTAGGAACACAGTCTACAGGTCTGAATCTAACCTCTAGGGGCTGTGTCTCTTCAGGGATCCATTAGGAACACAGTCTAACGGTCTGAATCTAACCTCTAGGGGCTGTGTCTCTACAGGGATCCATTAGGAACACAGTCTAACGGTCTGAATCTAACCTCTAGGGGCTGTGTCTCTACAGGGATCCATTAGGAACACAGTCTAACGGTCTGAATCTAACCTCTAGGGGCTGTGTCTCTATTGGGATCCATTAGGAACACAGTCTACAGGTCTGAATCTAACCTCTAGGGGCTGTGTCTCTACAGGGATCCATTAGGAACACAGTCTAACGGTCTGAATCTAACCTCTAGGGGCTGTGTCTCTACAGGGATCCATTAGGAACACAGTCTACAGGTCTGAATCTAACCTCTAGGGGCTGTGTCTCTACAGGGATCCATTAGGAACACAGTCTGGTAACACAGTCTACAGGTCTGAATCTAACGTCTAGGGGCTGTGTCTCTACAGGGATCCATTAGGAACACAGTCTACAGGTCTGAATCTAACCTCTAGGGGCTGTGTCTCTACAGGGATCCATTAGGAACACAGTCTACAGGTCTGAATCTAACCTCTAGGGGCTGTGTCTCTACAGGGATCCATTAGGAACACAGTCTAACGGTCTGAATCTAACCTCTAGGGGCTGTGTCTCTACAGGGATCCATTAGGAACACAGTCTAACGGTCTGAATCTAACCTCTAGGGGCTGTGTCTCTTCAGGGATCCATTAGGAACACAGTCTAACTGTCTGAATCTAACGTCTAGGGGCTGTGTCTCTACAGGGATCCATTAGGAACACAGTCTAACGGTCTGAATCTAACCTCTAGGGGCTGTGTCTCTATTGGGATCCATTAGGAACACAGTCTAACGGTCTGAATCTAACATCTAGGGGCTGTGTCTCTACAGGGATCCATTAGGAACACAGTCTAACGGTCTGAATCTAACCTCTAGGGGCTGTGTCTCTACAGGGATCCATTAGGAACACAGTCTAACGGTCTGCATCTAACCTCTAGGGGCTGTGTCTCTACAGGGATCCATTAGGAACACAGTCTACAGGTCTGGATCTAACATCTAGGGGCTGTGTCTCTACAGGGATCCATTAGGAACACAGTCTAACGGTCTGAATCTAACCTCTAGGGGCTGTGTCTCTACAGGGATCCATTAGGAACACAGTCTAACGGTCTGAATCTAACCTCTAGGGGCTGTGTCTCTACAGGGATCCATTAGGAACACAGTCTAACGGTCTGAATCTAACATCTAGGGGCTGTGTCTCTACAGGGATCCATTAGGAACACAGTCTAACGGTCTGAATCTAACATCTAGGGGCTGTGTCTCTACAGGGATCCATTAGGAACACAGTCTAACGGTCCGAATCTAACATCTAGGGGCTGTGTCTCTAGAGGGATCCATTAGGAACACAGTCTACAGGTCTGAATCTAACCTCTAGGGGCTGTGTCTCTATAGGGATCCATTAGGAACACAGTCTAACGGTCTGAATCTAACCTCTAGGGGCTGTGTCTCTACAGGGATCCATTAGGAACACAGTCTAACGGTCTGAATCTAACATCTAGGGGCTGTGTCTCTATTGGGATCCATTAGGAACACAGTCTAACGGTCTGGATCTAACCTCTAGGGGCTGTGTCTCTACAGGGATCCATTAGGAACACAGTCTAACGGTCTGAATCTAACCTCTAGGGGCTGTGTCTCTACAGGGATCCATTAGGAACACAGTCTAACGGTCTGAATCTAACCTCTAGGGGCTGTGTCTCTACAGGGATCCATTAGGAACACAGTCTAACGGTCTGAATCTAACATCTAGGGGCTGTGTCTCTACAGGGATCCATTAGGAACACAGTCTAACGGTCTGAATCTAACCTCTAGGGGCTGTGTCTCTACAGGGATCCATTAGGAACACAGTCTAACGGTCTGAATCTAACATCTAGGGGCTGTGTCTCTACAGGGATCCATTAGGAACACAGTCTAACGGTCTGAATCTAACCTCTAGGGGCTGTGTCTCTACAGGGATCCATTAGGAACACAGTCTAACGGTCTGAATCTAACCTCTAGGGGCTGTGTCTCTACAGGGATCCATTAGAAACACAGTCTAACGGTCTGAATCTAACCTCTAGGGGCTGTGTCTCTACAGGGATCCATTAGGAACACAGTCTAACGGTCTGAATCTAACCTCTAGGGGCTGTGTCTCTACAGGGATCCATTAGGAACACAGTCTAACGGTCTGAATCTAACCTCTAGGGGCTGTGTCTCTACAGGGATCCATTAGGAACACAGTCTAACGGTCTGCATCTAACCTCTAGGGGCTGTGTCTCTACAGGGATCCATTAGGAACACAGTCTAACGGTCTGAATCTAACCTCTAGGGGCTGTGTCTCTACAGGGATCCATTAGGAACACAGTCTAACGGTCTGGATCTAACATCTAGGGGCTGTGTCTCTACAGGGATCCATTAGGAACACAGTCTAACGGTCTGAATCTAACCTCTAGGGGCTGTGTCTCTATTGGGATCCATTAGGAACGCAGTCTAACGGTCTGAATCTAACATCTAGGGGCTGTGTCTCTACTGGGATCCATTAGGAACACAGTCTACAGGTCTGAATCTAACATCTAGGGGCTGTGTGTGTGTGTGTGTGTGTGTGTGTGTGTGTGTGTGTGTGTGTGTGTGTGTGTGTGTGTGTGTGTGTGTGTGTGTGTGTGTGTGTGTGTGTGTGTGTGTGTGTGTGTGTGTGTGTGAGTGAGGGTTCCATTTGGAACACAGTCTGGTAAACACAGTCTCAAGGTCTGAATCCAGGCTTAGTTGATTAACTAAACATGTGATTCATCGTTATAGATTAACCTTGAATTACATTAGACTTGGTTAACATGGTAATTTGGAATAGAATGGAACAGTTCTATGTCGTCAAGGAAACACTTTGTATTGTTCTGGACCAGGCTATAATCAGTCTAATCTATGGCCATGATTTAACCAGCCTTTAGCCTGGCACCCAGTCTATCATTTAGGCTGACCAGTCCAATGACCATCAGTGTCCTGGTTTGTAGACAAGGTTCTCTATCATTTAGGCTGACCAGTCCAATGACCATCAGTGTCCTAGTTTGTAGACAAGGTTCTCTATCATTTAGGCTGACCAGTCCAATGACCATCAGTGTCCTGGTTTGTAGACAAGGTTCTCTATCATTTAGGCTGACCAGTCCAATGACCATCAGTGTCCTGGTTTGTAGACAAGGTTCTCTATCATTTAGGCTGACCAGTCCAATGACCATCAGTGTCCTGGTTGTTTGTAGACAAGGTTCTCTATCATTTTGGCTGACCAGTCCAATGACCATCAGTGTCCTGGTTTGTAGACAAGGTTCTCTATCATTTAGGCTGACCAGTCCAATGACCATCAGTGTCCTGGTTTGTAGACAAGGTTCTCTATCATTTAGGCTGACCAGTCCAATGACCATCAGTGTCCTGGTTTGTAGACAAGGTTCTCTATCATTTAGGCTGACCAGTCCAATGACCATCAGTGTCCTGGTTTGTAGACAAGGTTCTCTATCATTTAGGCTGACCAGTCCAATGACCATCAGTGTCCTGGTTTGTAGACAAGGTTCTCTATCATTTAGGCTGACCAGTCCAATGACCATCAGTGTCCTGGTTTGTAGACAAGGTTCTCTATCATTTAGGCTGACCAGTCCAATGACCATCAGTGTCCTGGTTTGTAGACAAGGTTCTCTATCATTTAGGCTGACCAGTCCAATGACCATCAGTGTCCTGGTTTGTAGACAAGGTTCTCTATCATTTAGGCTGACCAGTCCAATGACCATCAGTGTCCTGGTTTGTAGACAAGGTTCTCTATCATTTAGGCTGACCAGTCCAATGACCATCAGTGTCCTGTATCGTAGACAAGGTTCTCTATCATTTAACTCACTCGCTGAGCCATAAAATATATATATATATCTTTTTTAACTAGGCAAGTCAGTTAAAGAACAAATTCTTATTTACAATGACGGCCTACCCCAGGCCAAACCCAGACAACTCTGGGACAATTGTGCGTCGCCCAATGGAACTCCCAATCACAGCTGGTTGTGATACAGCCTGGAATCAAACCAGAATCTGTAGTGACGCCTCTAGCACTGAGATGCAGTGCCTTAGACCTCTGAGCCACTTCGGGAGCTCAAATAAGTGTCTCGAGAAGGTTCCCCGAGCTGTCTTGTCATCGTCTCTTCAACCTACGTCACAAATGGCACCAAATTCCCTTGAGGCCCATTTAGGATATCATTATATTTAGCTCACTCACCCATGAAGAGGTGTCTCCAGAAGCAGCCGTTAGCCGTCTCTCTCTCTGCTCTGTTCTGCGAAGACTTCGCCCCCCAACCTCCAGAGACTGGCCAGCCTGCCAGTAGACTGAGTCCCTACGAGGAGGCAGAGGGCTGAATGCTGGCATGGAGAACTCAGAAATTGAATTGTGATCGTTTGTAGTAGGCCCAATAGTAGGTCTGTGTCTGTCGTCAAGATTCATCTTGTGAAAATGTATCTCCATCAAATAATAGGATGTGTGGCGAACTGTTCAAATCTGCAGGTTTGGAAATCTCTTTTTTTTTTTAAATTTTTTTTTAGTATGGGGTAGATTTAGATTTTCAAAATAAACACTGTTAGATTGTTGCCATAGCGCTTGTGTAGAGGAATAGAAGGGTCCTTTTGTTTTGGTTACCGGGCCATTGTGATGCTGCAATAAATGGTTCTAAGATTGTGGTTCGGAATCTGGAATGGGTTGGTCGATTCTCAGGCATGTTATTGGGTAACAATACAGATACAGTCAGAATAATAATCATTATAATAATCATTTATTATATTTCTAGAGCACTGTTCATAAGAATCTCAAAGCACTTTAAACGCAAAAAAAAACTAACAACCAGTACATGAGTAGTCTAACTAGAGTTAGATCAACCAGTACATCAGTAGTCTAACTAGAGTTAGAACAACCAGTACATGAGTAGTCTAACTAGAGTTAGATCAACCAGTACATGAGTAGTCTAACTAGAGTTAGAACAATCAATACATGAGTAGTCTAACTAGAGTTAGAACAATCAATACATGAGTAGTCTAACTAGAGTTAGAACAATCAATACATCAGTAGTCTAACTAGAGTTAGAACAATCAATACATGAGTAGTCTAACTAGAGTTAGATCAACCAGTACATGAGTAGTCTAACTAGAGTTAGATCAACCAGTACATGAGTAGTCTAACTAGAGTTAGAACAACCAGTACATGAGTAGTCTAACTAGAGTTAGAACAATCAATACATGAGTAGTCTAACTAGAGTTAGAACAACCAGTACATGAGTAGTCTAACTAGAGTTAGATCAACCAGTACATGAGTAGTCTAACTAGAGTTAGAACAATCAATACATGAGTAGTCTAACTAGAGTTAGAACAATCAATACATGAGTTTTTTATTTTTTACTTTACCTTTATTTTACTAGGCAAGTCAGTTAAGAACAAATTCTTATTGTCAATGACGGCCTAGGAACAGTGGGTTAACTGCCTGTTCAGGGGCAGAACGACAGATTTATACCTTGTCAGCTCGGGGGTTTGAACTTGCAACCTTCCGGTTACTAGTCCAACGCTCTAACCACTAGGCTTCCCTGCCGCCCCGACTATAGTAGTCTAACTATAGTTAGAACAACCAGTACATGCGTAGTCTAACTAGAGTTCGAACAACCAATACATGAGTAGTCTAACTATAGAACAACCAGTACATCATCATGAATATCCAAATTATAGTTAGAACAACCACTACATGAGTAGTCTAACTATAGTTAGAACAACCAGTACATCATCATGAATATCCTAATTATAGTTAGAACAACCAGTACATAAGTAGTCTAACTATAGTTAGAACAACCAGTACATCATCATGAATATCCTAATTATAGTTAGAACAACCAGTACATCATCATGAATATCCTAATTATAGTTAGAACAACCAGTACATCATCATGAATACACTAATTATAGTTAGAACAACCAGTACAAAAAAAGCTGGTATAGTTAGAACAACCAGTACATCATCATGAATATCCTAACTGTAATTAGGTCAACCAATAGAGGCCAAGTCTAACTATACTTAGGTCAACCAATAGAGGTCAAGTCTTTGAGGTTATGCATCCTCTAAAAGATGGAGAGGGACATATCATGATCAGAGGAAGGTGGTTGATGAACAGTCTAGTGATGATCTTTGTAGAGGGCAACTCTGGGAGTCAGCCTGAGTCTTATAGCTACTGGACGTGTCCTCCTTCCCTCTGAGTAGCACCCACTTGATGTCTCAGCAGCTCTGGGCACCAGAACGTTCACCACACACAGTTCAGAGTAGTAGTCAGTCGTCCTCACTACGAGCCCTCTGTCTCAGCAGCTCTGGGCACCAGAAAGTTCATCACACACAGTTCAGAGTAGTAGTCAGTCGTCCTCACTACGAGCCCTCTGTCTCAGCAGCTCTGGGCACCAGAAAGTTCACCACACACAGTTCAGAGTAGTAGCCAGTCGTCCTCACTACGAGCCCTCTGTCTCAGCAGCTCTGGGCACCAGAAAGTTCATCACACACAGTTCAGAGTAGTAGCCAGTCGTCCTCACTACGAGCCCTCTGCCTCAGCAGCTCTGGGCACCAGAAAGTTCACCACACACAGTTCAGAGTAGTAGCCAGTCGTCCTCACTACGAGCCCTCTGTCTCAGCAGCTCTGGGCACCAGAAAGTTCACCACACACAGTTCAGAGTAGTAGCCAGTCGTCCTCACTACGGGGCCTCTACCATTCCTCTCGTGCTTCAGGTGACTCCTGGGTTTTCAAAAGACCAGGAACAGGCAGCCAAGGGTGAAACAAAAAAAAGCTGGTACAGATGCATCATTCAAACAAAAATAATGAGCCAGCTAGCAAGCTGCCCGTCCATCTGCAAATATTTAAAAACACAATTTAAAAACACTTACAAATCATTTAATATGTACATGAGCTCTGTGCTTAAACTGCTAGGGCGCCATGGCAACTACACAACCAACATAAGACAACTGTGTGTGTAGGCGCCAATCAATACCTAGTTTAGTGAACTAAATGGTTAACACAAAATGGGTGACTTATTACTGCTTGAGTAGGCTGTTTCATGTGTGAAAGCTAGCCAACATTAAATTATGCCTGTGTGGTGTAAAATTGCTAAACCCGAAATCCCTTTTCAATCCAACGCGTGGATGATTCCTATTTGCTCAAAGCCTCCCACATCCTCCGTTACTAGGAGACGATTACGAGGTGCATTGTGGGTATTGTATGTTTACAAACCCTTTCCCCAGAACTGTAAACCCAGTTTATTTATTTTTTCTAAAACTACATATCCCATAATGCAGTTCAGGACGCGTCCGCCTCTTCTAAACACATGACTTGAAGTACTCTGAGTTAGATAGACCGTCGCTCTGAAATTGCGTTTCATTTTTAAGATTTATTCCATCCATTTTCCGGTACGGTGCAAATAAAAAATGAAATTCGGTTGTTTATTCGCGGTGTTGTGTCTCGCAGTCGGGGCTTTTGCAGGAAAGTATTCTCGAGAAATGAACGATCAGAAACCGTCCGTGGACGGTAAGAGCACGGTGGAATTTAGGATAGCTAAACTCAACCAGGTGTGGGAGAAAGCGACCAGGGTAAGAAGTCAAGTCATGCTATTATTATAGGTTAGCTTTGTTTTACTTAAATATTGAGACAGTCGAGAAGTGAATTGTCTTCGTTATCTGGTCCGAGTGGAGCCTAAAAGTTAGATAGCGTTTTGTCTACACTTCCTTGGTCTATCCAACATTTTGTTTAGCTAACTTAGCTAGCTAACAGTTACCTTGCGTGATTGGCATAGGTAGCTGAATCAGCTAACGTTAAAGTAGTTAGAGATGGCTGAGGTCTGATTGTACCCGGGTAGTTTAAGGAACCGATTTCTCTCACACACAGACGAGACACACACTACACTTCATTAGTTCCAGTCTGATTTAATGTACCACCCCTCCCTCTTTCCCTCCTCCATCCTCTCCTCGTCTTCCACGCATTTCATATCCCTTTCTTTTCCACCATCCCTCTCTCATCATCCCGCCGTTCCTAGATGCAGTTGCCCCCAGTGCTCCAGTCTAACACCAGTCTCTCTCCTTCCTCTAGATGCAGTTGCCCCCAGTGCTCCAGTCTAACACCAGTCTCTCTCCTTCCTCTAGATGCAGTTGCCCCAGTGCTCCAGTCTAACACCAGTCTCTCTCCTTCCTCTAGATGCAGCTGCCCCCAGTGCTCCAGTCTAACACCAGTCTCTCTCCTTCCTCTAGATGCAGTTGCCCCAGTGCTCCAGTCTAACACCAGTCTCTCTCCTTCCTCTAGATGCAGCTGCCCCCAGTGCTCCAGTCTAACACCAGTCTCTCTCCTTCCTCTAGATGCAGTTGCCCCAGTGCTCCAGTCTAACACCAGTCTCTCTCCTTCCTCTAGATGCAGTTGCCCCCAGTGCTCCAGTCTAACACCAGTCTCTCTCCTTCCTCTAGATGCAGTTGCCCCAGTGCTCCAGTCTAACACCAGTCTCTCTCCTTCCTCTAGATGCAGTTGCCCCAGTGCTCCAGTCTAACACCAGTCTCTCTCCTTCCTCTAGATGCAGTTGCCCCCAGTGCTCCAGTCTAACACCACTCTCTCTCCTTCCTCTAGATGCAGTTGCCCCCAGTGCTCCAGTCTAACACCAGTCTCTCTCCTTCCTCTAGATGCAGTTGCCCCCAGTGCTCCAGTCTAACACCAGTCTCTCTCCTTCCTCTAGATGCAGTTGCCCCCAGTGCTCCAGTCTAACACCAGTCTCTCTCCTTCCTCTAGATGCAGTTGCCCCAAGTGCTCCAGTCTAACACCAGTCTCTCTCCTTCCTCTAGATGCAGTTGCCCCCAGTGCTCCAGTCTAACACCAGTCTCTCTCCTTCCTCTAGATGCAGTTGCCCCCAGTGCTCCAGTCTAACACCAGTCTCTCTCCTTCCTCTAGATGCAGTTACCCCCAGTGCTCCAGTCTAACGTCAGTCTCTGCTTCCTCTAGATGCAGTTACCCCCAGTGCTCCAGTCTAACGCCAGTCTCTCTCCTTCCTCTAGATGCAGCTGCCCCCAGTGCTCCAGTCTAACACCAGTCTCTCTCCTTCCTCTAGATGCAGCTGCCCCCAGTGCTCCAGTCTAACACCAGTCTCTCTCCTTCCTCTAGATGCAGTTGCCCCCAGTGCTCCAGTCTAACACCAGTCTCTCTCCTTCCTCTAGATGCAGTTGCCCCCAGTGCTCCAGTCTAACACCAGTCTCTCTCCTTCCTCTAGATGCAGTTGCCCCCAGTGCTCCAGTCTAACACCAGTCTCTCTCCTTCCTCTAGATGCAGTTGCCCCCAGTGCTCCAGTCTAACACCAGTCTCTCTCCTTCCTCTAGATGCAGTTGCCCCAGTGCTCCAGTCTAACACCAGTCTCTCTCCTTCCTCTAGATGCAGTTGCCCCCAGTGCTCCAGTCTAACACCAGTCTCTCTCCTTCCTCTAGATGCAGTTGCCCCCAGTGCTCCAGTCTAACACCAGTCTCTCTCCTTCCTCTAGATGCAGTTGCCCCCAGTGCTCCAGTCTAACACCAGTCTCTCTCCTTCCTCTAGATGCAGTTGCCCCCAGTGCTCCAGTCTAACACCAGTCTCTCTCCTTCCTCTAGATGCAGTTGCCCCCAGTGCTCCAGTCTAACACCAGTCTCTCTCCTTCCTCTAGATGCAGTTGCCCCAGTGCTCCAGTCTAACACCAGTCTCTCTCCTTCCTCTAGATGCAGTTGCCCCCAGTGCTCCAGTCTAACACCAGTCTCTCTCCTTCCTCTAGATGCAGCTGCCCCCAGTGCTCCAGTCTAACACCAGTCTCTCTCCTTCCTCTAGATGCAGCTGCCCCCAGTGCTCCAGTCTAACACCAGTCTCTCTCCTTCCTCTAGATGCAGCTGCCCCCAGTGCTCCAGTCTAACACCAGTCTCTCTCCTTCCTCTAGATGCAGTTACCCCCAGTGCTCCAGTCTAACACCAGTCTCTCTCCTTCCTCTAGATGCAGTTGCCCCCAGTGCTCCAGTCTAACACCAGTCTCTCTCCTTCCTCTAGATGCAGCTGCCCCCAGTGCGTCAGGCAGAGCTCCACAGTGATCTGAAGATCCAGGAGAAAGATGAACTACAGTGGAAGAAGTCTAAGGCAGAAGGGATGGATGAGAATGGAGAGAGAGAGGCCAAGCTAAGACGTGGCTTCAACGGTAAGAGAGGGATGGAGGGGGTGGGTGGAGAGACTAGAAGGGAGGAGGGTTTTAAATAACTGCTTAAACTACCTACCTGACTGATGGAGAGAGAGAGAGAAGGGCAAGAAGGGAGGAGTGGTGGAATTAACACTACTTGGTGTAAATAACACCACTTAAACTTAACCTAGAGATTTATAAACAGTAGATTGTCTATACAGAGCTGCTTTATAAACAGTAGATTGTCTATACAGAGCTGCTTTATAAACAGTAGATTGTCTATACAGAGCTGCTTTATAAACAGTAGATTGTCTATACAGAGCTGCTTTGTAAACAGTAGATTGTATATACAGAGCTGCTTTATAAACAGTAGATTGTCTATACAGAGCTGCTTTCTAAAAATCGTAAAGGGTCTTTGGTCGGGAAGGTGTGTGGCCTGTTATAATGTGGTGGGGTGTGAAGGCCTTGGGGAAGGTGTTATATGTTATAATGTGGTGGGGGTGTGAAGACCTTGGGGGAGGTGTGTGGCTTGTTATAATGTGGTGGGGGTGTGAAGGCCTTGGGGAAGGTGTTATATGTTATAATGTGGTGGGGGTGTGAAGGCCTTGGGAATGTGTGTGGCTTGTTATAATGTGGTGGGGGTGTGAAGGCCTTGGGGGAGGTGTTATATGTTATAATGTGGTGGGGGTGTGAAGGCCTTGGGGGAGGTGTGGCTTGTTATAATGTGGTGGGGGTGTGAAGGCCTTGGGGGAGGTGTTATATGTTATAATGTGGTGGGGTGTGAAGGCCTTGGGGGAGGTGTTATATGTTATAATGTGGTGGGGGTGTGAAGGCCTTGGGGGAGGTGTTATATGTTATAATGTGGTGGGGGTGTGAAGGCCTTGGGGAAGGTGGTATATGTTATAATGTGGTGGGGGTGTGAAGGCCTTGGGGAAGGTGTTATAATGTGGTGGGGGTGTGAAGGCCTTGGGGAAGGTGTTATATGTTATAATGTGGTGGGGGTGTGAAGGCCTTGGGGGAGGTGTGTGGCTTCTTATAATGTGGTGGGGGTGTGAAGGCCTTGGGGAGGTGTGTGGCTTGTTATAATGTGGTTGGGTGTGAAGGGCCTTGGGAGGTGTTATATGTTATAATGTGGGGGGGTGTGAAGGCCTTGGGGGAGGTGTTATATGTTATAATGTGGTGGGGGTGTGAAGGCCTTGGGGGAGGTGTGAAGGCCTTGGGAGAGGTGTGAAGGCCTTGGAAGGTGTGTGGCTTGTTATAATGTGGTGGGGGTGTGAAGGCCTTGGGGAAGGTGTTATATGTTATAATGTGGTGGGGGTGTGAAGGCCTTGGTGGAAATGTTATAATGTGGTGGGGGGGTGAAGGCCTTGGGGAAGGTGTTATATGTTATAATGTGGTGGGGGTGTGAAGGCCTTGGGGGAGGTGTGGCTTGTTATAATGTGGTGGGGTTGTGAAGGCCTTGGGGAAGGTGTGTGGCTTGTTATAATGTGGTGGGGGTGTGAAGGCCTTGGGGAAGGTGTTATATGTTATAATGTGGTGGGGGTGTGAGGGCCTTGGAAGGTGTGGCTTGTTATATTGTGGTGGGGTTGTGAAGGCCTTGGGGAAGGTGTGTGGCTTGTTATAATGTGGTGGTGGTGTGAAGGCCTTGGGGAAGGTGTGTGGCTTGTTATAATGTGGTGGGGGTGTGAATGCCTTGGGGAAGGTGTGTGGCTTGTTATAATGTGGTGGGGGTGTGAAGGCCTTGGGGAAGGTGTGTGGCTTTTTATAATGTGGTGGGGTGTGAATGCCTTGGGGAAGGTGTGTGGCTTGTTATGTGGTGGGGGTGTGAAGGCCTTGGGGGGTGTTATATGTTATAATGTGGTGGGGTGTGAAGGCCTTGGGGGAGGTGTTATATGTTATAATGTGGTGGGGGTGTGAAGGCCTTGGGGAAGGTGTTATATGTTATAATGTGGTGGGGGTGTGAAGGCCTTGGGGAAGGTGTTATATGTTATAATGTGGTGGGGTGTGAAGGCCTTGGGGAAGGTGTTATATGTTATAATGTGGTGGGGGTGTGAAGGCCTTGGGGAAGGTGTGTGGCTTGTTATAATGTGGTGGGGGTGTGAAGGCCTTGGGGAAGGTGTTATATGTTATAATGTGGTGGGGTGTGTAGGCCTTGGGAAGGTGTTATATGTTATGTGGTGGGGGTGTGAAGGCCTTGGGGAAGGTGTGTGGCTTGTTATAATGTGGTGGGGGTGTGAAGGTCTTGGGGAAGGTGTGTGGCTTGTTATAATGTGGTGGGTGGTGTGAAGGCCTTGGGGAAGGTGTGTGTTGGGCCTAAGAACAGACCTTAGCCGTGGTATATTCTCCATCTACCACACCCCCTCGGGCCTTATTGCTTAAATTTAAAATATTTTTTATAACTAAACCAAGATGGACCACAGCCTGCCGTTTCCAATGGGGGGGAAATTAATCATAGTGGGCAGAGCCAAGCACGAGCTAGCGAAATCCTATTGGCTCTTTCTAGCATGTATTTGGATATTTGTGTTAGGGAACGCCTACTCTGAAGTGCATGTGTGAAATAACTCAATTCAACCCATAACTCCTTATAAACAACACTATTAAAAAAATCTAACTTAAAGTCTACAAAACTTAGTCCACTCTGTTCATAACAGATTGTAAATTTGGGAACAGAGAACTGTATCGAGATCAAATGTTTAATCGATGAGAAAATGAGCAGAACGTCATCCAAAATCCTCCCATCTCCACCTTCCCCCACCGCCAGCCACTGGGCTTCCTCTCATCACCATATCTGGTAGTGAGTGGAAACGCCAAGCGGGTGCCATTTTGTGTCTCCCCTCCACCCCAGTGATCCTGGCTAAGTATGGGATAGTATGGTTAACTGGCGTCCATTTTGTGTCCCCCTCCACCCCAGTGATCCTGGCTAAGTATGGGATAGTATGGTTAACTGGCGTCCATTTTGTGTCTCCCCTCAACCCCAGTGATCCTGGCTAAGTATGGGGTAGTATGGTTAACTGGCGTCCATTTTGTGTCTCCCCTCCACCCCAGTGATCCTGGCTAAGTATGGGATAGTATGGTTAACTGGCGTCCATTTTGTGTCTCCCTTCCACCCCAGTGATCCTTGCTAAGTATGGGATAGTATGGTTAACTGGCATCCATTTTGTGTCTCCCCTCCACCCCAGTGATCCTGGCTAAGTATGGGATAGTATGGTTAACTGGCATCCATTTTGTGTCTCCCCTCCACCCCAGTGATCCTGGCTAAGTATGGGATAGTATGGTTAACTGGCGTCCATTTTGTGTCTCCCTTCCACCCCAGTGATCCTTGCTAAGTATGGGATAGTATGGTTAACTGGCATCCATTTTGTGTCTCCCCTCCACCCCAGTGATCCTGGCTAAGTATGGGATAGTATGGTTAACTGGCATCCATTTTGTGTCTCCCCTCCACCCCAGTGATCCTGGCTAAGTATGGGATGGATGGGAAGAAGGACACCAGACCTCTAGAATCTAACAACCTGAAGGACCATGACATCAGAGAAGGAGACATGTTTGATGACCCCAGACTGGACAAACTGTGGAATAAGGTGAGAGGAGGGGGGGCGGGACGAGGAGGAGGGACGGGTTGGGGGAGGGCACTTGTTCTCTTCTCTGACCAGTCATTTCCTTTCAAATCAGTGATCAGAAATATGGTAATAGCTACCCCTAGGCCACGCCTCCACCAACCCAATGGCTTTAGATTAGTGGGAAGTAGTGAAGGAGTGAACACTTCAGGAGAAAGGTGATATGATTGGGACGCATGGCCAGTTTCAGTATAACGGTGTCCATTTTGGGGATGAGCGTGCTCAGTTTCTCTCCCTCTATGGCCTTCACCACAGTTTACAAACCAAGAAGTCATTTTGGGGCAACTTGTCCTCAGTTTCTCTTCCTCTATGGCTTTCACCCCAGTTTACAACCCAAGAAGTCATTTTGGGGCGACTTGTCCTCAGTTTCTCTCCCTCTATGGCCTTCACCCCAGTTTACAACCCAAGAAGCCATTTTGGGGCAACTTGTCCTCAGTTTCTCTCCCTCTATGGCTTTCACCCCAGTTTACAACCCAAGAAGCCATTTTGGGGCAACTTGTCCTCAGTTTCTCTCCCTCTATGGCCTTCACCCCAGTTTACAACCCAAGAAGCCATTTTGGGGCAACTTGTCCTCAGTTTCTCTCCCTCTATGGCTTTCACCCCAGTTTACAACCCAAGAAGTCATTTTGGGGCAACTTGTCCTCAGTTTCTCTTCCTCTATGGCTTTCACCCCAGTTTACAAACCAAGAAGTCATTTTGGGGCAACTTGTCCTCAGTTTCCCTTCCTCTATGGCTTTCACCCCAGTTTACAAACCAAGAAGCCATTTTGGGGCTACTTGTCCTCAGTTTCTCTTCCTCTATGGCTTTCACCCCAGTTTACAACCCAAGAAGTCATTTTGGGGCAACTTGTCCTCAGTTTCTCTTCCTCTATGGCTTTCACCCCAGTTTACAACCCAAGAAGCCATTTTGGGGCAACTTGTCCTCAGTTTCTCTTCCTCTATGGCTTTCACCCCAGTTTACAACCCAAGAAGCCATTTTGGGGCAACTTGTCCTCAGTTTCTCTCCCTCTATGGCTTTCGCCCCAGCTTACAACCCAAGAAGCCATTTTGGGGCTATTTGTCCTCAGTTTCTCTTCCTCTATGGCTTTCACCCCAGTTTACAACCCAAGAAGCCATTTTGGGGCGACTTGTCCTCAGTTTCTCTTCCTCTATGGCTTTCACCCCAGTTTACAACCCAAGAAGCCATTTTGGGGCGACTTGTCCTCAGTTTCTCTCCCTCTATGGCTTTCACCCCAGTTTACAACCCAAGAAGCCATTTTGGGGCAACTTGTCCTCAGTTTCTCTCCCTCTATGGCTTTCACCCCAGTTTACAACCCAAGAAGTCATTTTGGGGCAACTTGTCCTCAGTTTCTCTCCCTCTTTGGCTTTCAACCCAGTTTACAACCCAAGAAGCCATTTTGGGGCGACTTGTCCTCATTCTTCCTACTAACAGTGTAATGGAAATGTTTCCCTCCAGGCTAAGAGTTCTGGTAAGTTCTCAGAGGAGGAGATGCAGAGTCTGAAGAGGGAGTTTCAACACCACAAGGACAAGATCAGCGAGTATAACATCGTCATGGATACTGTCAGCCGCACGGAGGGTGAGAGGGCTTTTTACGCTCCTTCTCCTTCTCTTTTGTCTGTCATTCTGCCTCTCTCTCTCCTCTCTCTTCCTCTCTCATCTCTCTCTTTCTCTCTCCTCTCTTTTTCTCTCCTCTCTTTCTCTCTCCTCTCTCTTTCTCCTCTTTCTCACTCCTCTCTTTTTCTCTTTCTCTCCTCTCTTTCTCTTTTTCTCTCCTCTCTTTCTCTCTCCTCTCTCTTTCTCTCTCCCCTCTCTTTCTCTCTCCTCTCTCTTTCTCTTCTCTCTCCTCTCTCTTTCTCTCTCCTCTCTCTTTCTCTCTCTCTCTCTTTCTCTCTCTTTCTCCTCTCCTCTCTCTTTCTCCTCTCCTCGCTCTTTCTCTCTCCTCGCTCTTTCTCTCTCCTCGCTCTTTCTCTCTCCTCGCTCTTTCTCTCTTTCGCTCTCTCCTCTCCTCTCCCCTAGTGATTGTCAGTGTTACCCAGTGTGTAGTTGTTTGACCCCTGGTGATTGTGTGAAATATACATTTTTGGTTTTGTTGACAGCTGTTTTATTGATGAAAGTTAGTAGTGGCAGTGATTGTAGTGGTTTTCTCCACCAGTTAGTAGTGGCAGTGATTGTAGTGGTTTTCTCCAACAGTTAGTAGTGGCAGTAATTGTAGTGGTGTTCTCCACCAGTTAGTAGTGGCAGTGATTGTAGTGGTTCTCTCCAACAGTTAGTAGTGGCAGTGATTGTAGTGGTTCTCTCCAACAGTTAGTAGTGGCAGTGATTGTAGTGGTTCTCTCCAACAGTTAGTAGTGGCAGTGATTGTAGTGGTTCTCCACCAACAGTTAGTAGTGGCAGTGATTGTAGTGGTTCTCTCCAACAGTTAGTAGTGGCAGTGATTGTAGTGGTTCTCCTCCACCAGTTAGTAGTGGCAGTGATTGTAGTGGTTCTCTCCAACAGTTAGTAGTGACAGTGATTGTAGTGGTTCTCTCCAACAGTTAGTAGTGGCAGTGATTGTAGTGATTTTCTCCAATAGTTAGTAGTGGCAGTGATTCTAGTGGTTTTCTCCACCAACAGTTAGCAGTGACAGTGATTGTAGTGGTTCTCTCCAACAGTTAGTAGTGGCAGTGATTGTAGTGGTTCTCTCCACCAACAGTTAGTAGTGGCAGTGATTGTAGTGGTTTTCTCCACCAACAGTTAGTAGTGGCAGTGATTGTAGTGGTTCTCCACCAACAGTTAGTAGTGGCAGTGATTGTAGTGGTTCTCTCCTCCAACAGTTAGTAGTGACAGTGATTGTAGTGGTTCTCTCCACCAGTTAGTAGTGGCAGTGATTGTAGTGGTTCTCTCCACCAGTTAGTAGTGGCAGTGATTGTAGTGGTTTTCTCCAACAGTTAGTAGTGGCAGTGATTGTAGTGGTTCTCTCCTCCAACAGTTAGTAGTGGCAGTGATTGTAGTGGTTCTCTCCACCAACAGTTAGTAGTGGCAGTAATTGTAGTGGTTTTCTCCAACAGTTAGTAGTGGCAGTGATTGTAGTGGTTCTCTCCACCAACAGTTAGTAGTGGCAGTAATTGTAGTGGTTCTCTCCAACAGTTAGTAGTGGCAGTGATTGTAGTGGTTTTCTCCACCAGTTAGTAGTGGCAGTGATTGTAGTGGTTTTCTCCAACAGTTAGTAGTGGCAGTGATTGTAGTGGTTCTCTCCACCAACAGTTAGTAGTGGCAGTGATTGTAGTGGTTCTCTCCACCAGTTAGTAGTGGCAGTGATTGTAGTGGTTCACCAACAGTTAGTAGTGGCAGTGATTGTAGTGGTTCTCTCCACCAGTTAGTAGTGGCAGTGATTGTAGTGGTGTTCTCCACTAGTTAGTAGTGGCAGTGATTGTAGTGGTTCTCTCCAACAGTTAGTAGTGGCAGTGATTGTAGTGGTTCTCTCCCAGTTAGTAGTGGCAGTGATTGTAGTGGTTCTCTCCAACAGTTAGTAGTGGCAGTGATTGTAGTGGTTCTCTCCAACAGTTAGTAGTGGCAGTGATTGTAGTGGTGTTCTCCACCAGTTAGTAGTGGCAGTGATTGTAGTGGTTCTCTCCACCAGTTAGTAGTGGCAGTGATTGTAGTGGTGTTCTCCACTAGTTAGTAGTGGCAGTGATTGTAGTGGTTCTCTCCAACAGTTAGTAGTGGCAGTGATTGTAGTGGTTCTCTCCCAGTTAGTAGTGGCAGTGATTGTAGTGGTTCTCTCCAACAGTTAGTAGTGGCAGTGATTGTAGTGGTTCTCTCCAACAGTTAGTAGTGGCAGTGATTGTAGTGGTGTTCTCCACCAGTTAGTAGTGGCAGTGATTGTAGTGGTTCTCTCCACCAGTTAGTAGTGGCAGTGATTGTAGTGGTTCTCTCCAACAGTTAGTAGTGGCAGTGATTGTAGTGGTTCTCCACCAACAGTTAGTAGTGGCAGTGATTGTAGTGGTGTTCTCCACCAGTTAGTAGTGGCAGTGATTGTAGTGGTTCTCTCCACCAGTTAGTAGTGGCAGTGATTGTAGTGGTTCTCTCCAACAGTTAGTAGTGGCAGTGATTGTAGTGGTTCTCTCCAACAGTTAGTAGTGACAGTGATTGTAGTGGTTTTCTCCAACAGTTAGTAGTGACAGTTATTGTAGTGGTTCACCAACAGTTAGTAGTGACAGTGATTGTAGTGGTTCACCAACAGTTAGTAGTGACAGTGATTGTAGTGGTTCTCTCCAACAGTTAGTAGTGACAGTTATTGTAGTGGTTCTCTCCACCAGTTAGTAGTGGCAGTGATTGTAGTGGTGTTCTCCACCAGTTAGTAGTGGCAGTGATTGTAGTGGTTCTCTCCACCAGTTAGTAGTGGCAGTGATTGTAGTGGTTCTCTCCAACAGTTAGTAGTGGCAGTGATTGTAGTGGTTCTCTCCAACAGTTAGTAGTGGCAGTGATTGTAGTGGTTCTCTCCACCAACAGTTAGTAGTGGCAGTGATTGTAGTGGTGTTCTCCACCAGTTAGTAGTGGCAGTGATTGTAGTGGTTCTCTCCACCAGTTAGTAGTGGCAGTGATTGTAGTGGTTCTCTCCAACAGTTAGTAGTGGCAGTGATTGTAGTGGTTCTCTCCAACAGTTAGTAGTGACAGTTATTGTAGTGGTTCTCTCCAAATGTTAGTAGTGGCAGTGATTGTAGTGGTTCTCTCCACCAATAGTTAGTAGTGGCAGTGATTGTAGTGGTTCTCTCCACCAACAGTTAGTAGTGGCAGTGATTGTAGTGGTTCTCTCCAACAGTTAGTAGTGGCAGTGATTGTAGTGGTTCTCTCCACCAGTTAGTAGTGGCAGTGATTGTAGTGGTTCTCTCCAACAGTTAGTAGTGGCAGTGATTGTAGTGGTTTTCTCCTCCAGTTAGTAGTGGCAGTGATTGTAGTGGTTCTCTCCACCAACAGTTAGTAGTGGCAGTGATTGTAGTGGTTCTCTCCAACAGTTAGTAGTGACAGTGATTGTAGTGGTTTTCTCCAACAGTTAGTAGTGGCAGTGACTGTAGTGGTGTTCTCCACTAGTTAGTAGTGGCAGTGATTGTAGTGGTTTTCTCCAACAGTTAGTAGTGGCAGTGACTGTAGTGGTGTTCTCCACTAGTTAGTAGTGGCAGTGATTGTAGTGGTTTTCTCCTCCAGTTAGTAGTGGCAGTGATTGTAGTGGTTCTCTCCACCAACAGTTAGTAGTGGCAGTGATTGTAGTGGTTCTCACCAACAGTTAGTAGTGGCAGTGATTGTAGTGGTTTACCAACAGTTAGTAGTGGCAGTGATTGTAGTGGTTCTCACCAACCGTTAGTAGTGACAGTGATTGTAGTGGTTTTCTCCAACAGTTAGTAGTGGCAGTGATTGTAGTGGTTCTCTCCAACAGTTAGTAGTGGCAGTGATTGTAGTGGTTCTCTCCAACAGTTAGTAGTGGCAGTGATTGTAGTGGTTCTCTCCTACAGTTAGTAGTGACAGTGATTGTAGTGGTTCTCTCCAACAGTTAGTAGTGGCAGTGATTGTAGTGGTTCTCTCCAACAATTAGTAGTGACAGTGATTGTAGTGGTTCTCCACCAACAGTAAGTGACTCTGGATACCACTGTCTGCTAAATGTCCTTAATGTATTTGTTGATTGTCTCCCTGTCTCTCATCTCTCTCTCCTCCAATCCCGTCCTTCTCTCCCTCATCTCTCTCCACCCCATCTCTCCCTCATCTCTCTCCACCCCATCTCTCCCCATCTCTCTCCACCCCATCTCTCCCCATCTCTCTCCACCCGCCCCTCTCCCCATCTCTCTCCACCCGCCCCTCTCCCCATCTCTCTCCACCCCCCCCTCTCCCCATCTCTCTTCTCCACCCCCTCTCTCCCCATCTCTCTTCTCCACCCCCTCTCCCCAACCCCCCTCTCCCCCACCCCCTCTCTTCCATCACTCTCCACCCCCCTCTCCCCAACTCCCTTCTCCACCCCCCTCTCCCCATCTCTCTTCTCCACCCCCCTCTCCCCATCTCTCTCCACCCCCCTCTCCCCATCTCTCTCTCTCCACCTCCCCATCTCTCTCCTCCACCTCCCCCTCTCCCCATCTCTCTCTCCCTCCATCCCCCCTCTCCCCATCTCTCCCCATCTCTCTCCACCCCCTCCCCCCCTCCATCTCTCTCCACCCCCATCTCTCTCCACCCCCTCCTCCATCCCCTCCCTCTCTATAGAGATCCATAAGAATGTGATCTCTCCATTAGAAGGGGAAGTTAAAGAACATGTCCTGCATCAGAAACACACCGACCTGAAGGACAAGATGAGGTGTGTATTAACGCTGTGTGTGTGTCCTGTGTGTTTTAACGCTGTGTGTGTGTCCTGTGTGTTTTAACGCTGTGTGTGTGTGTGTGTGTGTGTTTGTAGGGATCTGAACCAGGGCTTTGAACGCCTGAGGAAACTCAGCCACGAGGGCTTCAGTGAGGACAGTGGTGAGTGGTATACACACACACACACACACACACACACACACACACACACAGTTGAGTGTGACTAGTTGTGATGTCCCCCTCCCTCCTCTCCAGAGTTTAAAGAGCCCAGGGTGATAGAGCTGTGGGAGATGGCACAGAGAGCCAACCTGACTGGGGATGAACTTGACTCGCTCAAGGTGTGTGTTCTTTCCACATCTGTTTTAAAGTGATCACTTCTCACAGTCTGGATCATAATGTTCTGTCCGGTTTGGGTGTCTCTCTCCCTGTGTGTGTGTGTGTGTGTGTGTGTGTGTGAGAGATCAGGAGGAACTGAAGCACTTTGAGACCAAGGTAGAGAAGCACAGCCACTACCAGGTAACCAATCAATATCAATTATTAATCAATCAGTTTTATTCCCCTCATCGATCTACACACAGTACCCCCATAATGACATCACAGTACCCCCATAATGACATCACAGTACCCCCATAATGACATCACAGTACCCCCATAATGACATCACAATACCCCATAATGACATCACAATACCCCATAATGACATCACAGTACCCCATAATGACATCACAGTACCCCATAATGACATCACAGTACCCCATAATGACATCACAGTACCCCATAATGACATCACAATACCCCATAATGACATCACAGTACCCCATAATGACATCACCGTACCCCAAAATGACATCACCGTACCCCAAAATGACATCACCGTACCCCAAAATGACATCACCGTACCCCAAAATGACATCACCGTACCCCAAAATGACATCACCACCCCATAATGACATCACCGTACCCCAAAATGACATCACCGTACCCCAAAATGACATCACCGTACCCCAAAATGACATCACCGTACCCCAAAATGACATCACCGTACCCCAAAATGACATCACCGTACCCCAAAATGACATCCCCGTACCCCATAATGACATCCCAGTACCCCATAATGACATCCCAGTACCCCATAATGACATCCCAGTACCCCATAATGACATCACAGTACCCCATAATGACATCACAATACCCCATAGTGACAAAGCAAAATCTGTTTCATGAAAAAAAAACTAAAATATCACATTTACATAAGTATTCTGACCCTTTACTCAGTACTTTATTGAAGCACCTTTGCCAGCGATTACAGCCTCAAGTCTTCAGGGGTATGACGCTACAAGCTTGGCACACCTGTATTTGGGGAGTTTCTCCCATTATCCTCTGCAGATCCTCTCAAGTTCTGTCAGGTTGGATGGGGAGAATTGCTGCACAGCTATTTTTTAGGTCTCTCCAGAGATGTTTGATCGTGTTTAAGTCTGGGCTCTGACTGGGCCACTCAAGGACATTCAGAGACTTGTCCCGAAGCCACTTCTGTGTTGTCTTGGCTGTGTGCTCAGGGTCGTTGACCTGTTGGAAGGTGAACCTTCACCCCTGTCAAGGATCTCTCTGTACTTTGCTCCGTTCATCTTTCCCTTGATCCTGACTAGTCTCCCAGTCCCTGAAAAACATCCTCACCGCATGATGCTGCCACCTCCATGCTTCACCGTAGGGATGAAGCCAGGTTTCCTCCAGACATGATGCTGCCACCTCCATGCTTCACCGTAGGGATGGAGCCAGGTTTCCTCCAGACATGATGCTGCCACCTCCATGCCTCACCGTAGGGATGGAGCCAGGTTTCCTCCAGACGTGATGCTGACACCTCCATGCTTCACCGTAGGGATGGAGCCAAGTTTCCTCCAGACATGATGCTGCCACTTCCATGCTTCACCATAGGGATGGAGCCAGGTTTCCTCCAGACATGATGCTGCCACCTCCATGCTTCACCGTAGGGATGGAGCCAGGTTTCCTCCAGACTTGTTGTTCATGGTCTGGGAATCTTTAGATGCCTTTTGGCAAACTCCAAGCAGCCATGTTCCTTTTACTGAGGAGTGGCTTCCGTCTGGCCTCTCTACCATCTCTGATTGGTGGAGTGCTGCAGAGATGGTTGTCCTTCTGGAAGGTTCTCCCATCTCCACAGAGGAACTCTAGAGCCTCATCAGAGTGACCCTCGGGTTCTTGGTCACCTCCTTGACCAAGGCCCTTCTCCCCCGATTGGCCAGTTTGTCCAGGCAGCCAGCTCTAGGAAGAGTCTTGGTGGTTCCAAACTTCTTCCATTTAAGAATGATGGAGTCCACTGTGTTCTTGGGGACCTTCAATGCTACAGAAATGTTTTGGTACCCTTCTCCAGATCTGTGCCTCGACACAATCCTGTCTCGGGGCTCTACGGACAATTCCTTCAACATCACGGCTTGGTTTTTGCTCTGACATGCACTGTCAACTGTGGGACCTTTTATTTAGACAGGTGTGTGCCTTTCCAAACATGTCCAATCAACTGAATTTACCACAGGTGGACTCAAATCAAGTTGTAAAAACATCTCAAGGATGATCAATGGAAACAGGATGCAACTGAGCTCAATTTAGAGTCTCACAGTGAAGGGTTTGAATAAATAATGTATTTCATTTTTTTATTTTGTGTACATTTGCAAAGATTTAGGAATTGTTGTTACTCAATCCATTTTAGAATAAGGATGTAACGTAACAAAATGTGAAGGGGTCTGAATACTTCCTGAGACAGTCTTTTATTCACCTCCCTTGATGTCCCAAATGGACCCTTACGCCCTTAAGGCACTTAGAGATCTGAGAGGGTTTGACAGGTGTAAGCTATATGGTGCATCCACCAAGCAAGTGCGTAGGGTCCATTTGGGATAGGACCACTCACCTTCTCCTCCCTCCCTTGCTCTCCTCTCTGATTCTCCCTCTCCTCCTCTCCCCCCTGCCTCTCTCGCTCTCCCTCTCCTGCCTCTCTCCCTCTCCTGCCTCTCTCTCCCTCTCCTGCCTCTCTCTCCCTCTCCTGCCCCTCTCTCCCTCTCCTGCCCCTCTCTCCCTCTCCTGCCCCTCTCTCCCTCTCCTGCCCCTCTCTCCCTCTCCTGCCCCTCTCTCCCTCTCCTGCCCCTCTCTCCCTCTCCTGCCCCTCTCTCCCTCTCCTGCCCCTCTCTCCCTCTCCTGCCCCTCTCTCCCTCTCCTGCCCCTCTCTCCCTCTCCTGCAGAGAAGACTAGAGAGATCCCTCTCCTGCCCCCTCTCTCCCCTCTCCTGCCCTCTCTCCCTCTCCTGCCTCTCTCTCCCTCTCCTGCCTCTCTCTCCCTCTCCTGCCTCTCTCTCCCTCTCCTGCCTCTCTCTCTCCCCCTGCTTCTCTCCTCCCCTGACCCCCCCCTGCCTCTCTCTCCCCCTGCTTCCCTCCTCCTCTCAGGAACAGTTGGAGTTATCCCACCAGAAGCTGAGACATGTAGAAGCTCTAGGAGACAACGACCACATCCTGAGAAACCAGGAGAGATATAATAACCTGGCCGAGAAGACCAGAGAGATGGGGTACAAGGTAGGAGAGAGACGATACCTGGCAGAGAAGACTAGAGACAATAACCTGGCAGAGAAGACTAGAGATCATAACCTGGCAGAGAAGACTAGAGACCATAACTTGGCAGAGAAGACTAGACACTAACCTGGCAGAGAAGACCAGAGAGACACTAACCTGGCAGAGAAGACCAGAGAGACACTAACCTGGCAGAGAAGACCAGAGACCATAACCTGGCAGAGAAGACTAGAGACAATAACCTGGCAGAGAAGACCAGCGAGACTATAACCTGGCAGAGAAGACTAGAGACCATTACCTGGCAGAGAAGACTAGAGACCATAACCTGGCAGAGAAGACTAGAGACCATAACCTGGCAGAGAAGACTAGAGACCATAACCTGGCAGAGAAGACTAGAGACCATAACCTGGCAGAGAAGACTAGAGACCATAACCTGGCAGAGAAGACTAGAGACCATAACCTGGCAGAGAAGACTAGAGACCATAACCTGGCAGAGAAGACTAGAGACCATAACCTGGCAGAGAAGAGAAGACTAAGGGACTAGAGACCATAACCTGGCAGAGAAGACTAGGGACCATAACCTGGCAGAGAAGACTAGGGACCATAACCTGGCAGAGAAGACTAGGGACCATAACCTGGCAGAGAAGACTAGGGACCATAACCTGGCAGAGAAGACTAGAGACCATAACCTGGCAGAGAAGACTAGAGACCATAACCTGGCAGAGAAGACTAGAGAGACAATAACCTGGCAGAGAAGACTAGAGAGACAATAACCTGGCAGAGAAGACTAGAGAGACAATAACTTGGCAGAGAAGACTAGAGAGACAATAACCTGGCAGAGAAGACTAGAGAGACAATAACCTGGCAGAGAAGACTAGAGACAATAACCTGGCAGAGAAGACTAGAGAGACAATAACCTGGCAGAGAAGACTAGAGAGACACTAACCTGGCAGAGAGAGACTAGAGAGACAATAACCTGGCAGAGAAGACCAGAGAGATTTGTTATAACGCCTCTCTCTCTCTTTCTCTTTCTCTCTCAGATGAAGAAGCACATGCAGGATTTAACCAGCAAGATCTCCCGTAAAGGACTGGACCGTAACGAACTGTAAGGGGTTCCTCAGACGAGGCCCTGGTGGGGGGGGGAGGTGCCGACAGAAGGCTGTGTGTTTTCAACATCAGGACTCGAAACAACAAATGAAGCCTTGCTTCGTGTTTTTCTTGCCACAGTGGTTCAGAGTGTGGCGATGCTGGTGTCGTGACAACCCTACGATGAACTGCAAATCTGTCTATATATACACACACACACACACTTCCGTCCACATTGCTCTTTTGTAGACTACTTTAATGAAATCAGTGTTTTTCCGCGTAAATCTCATTTGTGATTATGTTCCATTTTAATAATGACGAGCCTGCTTCTATCTCAAATGGCACCCTATTCCCTACATAGTGCACTACGTTTGACCAGGGCCCTATGGAAGTAGTGTACTGCGTCGGGAATAGGGTGCCATTTGGGATGGAGAACGTGTCTTTCAGTGCCACTACTTGTTTTGTATATATATCTATTGTAGGTACATCTGATTATGTTTGTGTACCAAATGGCACCCTATTCTCTACATAGTGCACTACTTTTAACCAGAGCCCCGTACGTTCTTGATCAAACGCCTAATAACTTTGATCAACAGTTTTATTCTGAAAGTTATTTGAGACAACCACACATTACCACCATCGAACCCTTCTAGGGAAATGGCTGCGTCGCCATAGTAACGCGCGGTATCAGTGGATTTGACGACGTCGCCATAGTAACACGCGGTATCAGTGGATTTGACGACATCGCCATAGTAACACGCGGTACCAGCGGATTTGACGACATCGCCATAGTAACGCGCGGTATCAGTGGATTTGACGACATCGCCATAGTAACACGCGGTATCATTGGTATTTCAACAATAGCAGTAGCTTGATATCAGCAAATCTCAAGAACTCCTCCGTGACCTTTGGCCTAATGGTGAAATCCCTGAGCGGTTTCCATCCTCTCTGGCAACTCTGTTAGGAAGGACGCCTGAATCTTTTGTAGTGACTTGGTGTGTTGATATTCAATGTCTGCTTTTTAGTTTTTTATTCATCTACCAAAATAGGTGCCGCCCTTTTGCGAGGTTATTGTAAAACGTCTTTGTGGTTGAAATTCACTGCTCGATTTGAAGGACCTTACAATTATCTGTACGTGTGGGGTTGGAGTGATGAGGTAGTCAGTCATGTTGAACACTGTTCTTGCAGACAAAGTGAGTCCTTGTAACTGATGTGACTAAGTACATATCTACTGCAGCACTTAATTAGCCTTGATATAACAAATGGGGTTGAATACTTGACTCGTGACGTTTCAGCTTTTCATTTATTTGTCAAAATAATAATCTAAAAATATAACTTTGACATGATGGAGTATTGTGTGTAGCCCAGTGGAGAAATATAATCTCAGTTAAAGCTGTAACACAAGGGGTTGTATAAACCAATGTTGTGATTGGAGAGTTACTGAGAGAACCAGTGTCGTGATTGGAGAGAACCAGTGTTGTGATTGGAGAGTTACTGAGAGAACCAGTGTTGTGATTGGAGAGTTACTGAGAGAACCAGTGTCGTGATTGGAGAGTTACTGAGAGAACCAGTGTCGTGATTGGAGAGTTACTGAGAGAACCAGTGTTGTGATTGGAGAGTTACTGAGAGAACCAGTGTTGTGATTGGAGAGTTACTGAGAGAACCAGTGTCGTGATTGGAGAGTTACTGAGAGAACCAGTGTCGTGATTGGAGAGAACCAGTGTTGTGATTGGAGAGTTACTGAGAGAACCAGTGTCATGATTGTAAATCGATGTTAACAGTCTCTGAACCATGAATACACAGTGTCTTATTGGCCCATGTGGGCGGGGCATCGTGAAGAACAAAAATGAATCAAATGTAGATCGAACAAATTTCACAAAGTAATAAAACACATTTTCTCCCATTTTCTCGTCATCTGGATATTTTGTAGAAATTGGTACACAAAATTACTTTGACTATTGTAGGCCTAAACATATGTTTAAAGTCTTACTGATGAATCATATGGAGTTCACATGGGAATTAAAACCTGTTTCTGGCACCATGACAACGAACAACAGTCAGTGGAAACTATGAGTGCCGTCTTCACTAATTCTCTCTTTTAAACTACAGGAACTGATGGCTTACAGACACCAGAAGCCTCAGTATCTCAGAGGACTCCGACTCTACGGCAGTAACCAGACGGTTGTTAGTTCAACCCTACGGCAGTAACCAGACGGTTGTTAGTTCAACCCTACGGCAGTAACCAGACGGTTGTTAGTTCAACCCTACGGCAGTAACCAGACGGTTGTTAGTTCAACCCTACGGCAGTAACCAGACGGTTGTTAGTTCAACCCTACGGCAGTAACCAGACGGTTGTTAGTTCAACCCTACGGCAGTAACCAGACGGTTGTTAGTTCAACCCTACGGCAGTAACCAGACGGTTGTTAGTTCAACCCTACGGCAGTAACCAGACGGTTGTTAGTTCAACCCTACGGCAGTAACCAGACGGTTGTTAGTTCAACCCTACGGCAGTAACCAGACGGTTGTTAGTTCAACCCTACGGCAGTAACCAGACGGTTGTTAGTTCAACCCTACGGCAGTAACCAGATGGGTGTTAGTTCAACCCTACGGCAGTAACCAGACGGTTGTTAGTTCAACCCTACGGCAGTAACCAGATGGTTGTTAGTTCAACCCTACGCCAGTAACCAGACGGTTGTTAGTTCAACGTTCTGGCAGTAACCAGACGGTTGTTAGTTCAACCCTACGGCAGTAACCAGACGGTTGTTAGTTCAACTCTACGGCAGTAACCAGACGGTTGTTAGTTCAACCCTACGGCAGTAACCAGACGGTTGTTAGTTCAACCCTACGGCAGTAACCAGACGGTTGTTAGTTCAACCCTACGGCAGTAACCAGACGGTTGTTAGTTCAACCCTACGGCAGTAACCAGACGGTTGTTAGTTCAACCCTACGGCAGTAACCAGACGGTTGTTAGTTCAACTCTACGGCAGTAACCAGACGGTTGTTAGTTCAACCCTACGGCAGTAACCAGACGGTTGTTAGTTCAACCCTACGGCAGTAACCAGACGGTTGTTAGTTCAACCCTACGGCAGTAACCAGACGGTTGTTAGTTCAACCCTACGGCAGTAACCAGACGGTTGTTAGTTCAACCCTACGGCAGTAACCAGACGGTTGTTAGTTCAACCCACGGCAGTAACCAGACGGTTGTTAGTTCAACCCTACGGCAGTAACCAGACGGTTGTTAGTTCAACCTACGGCAGTAACCAGACGGTTGTTAGTTCAACCCTACGGCAGTAACCAGACGGTTGTTAGTTCAACCCTACGGCAGTAACCAGACGGTTGCTAGTTCAACCCTACGGCAGTAACCAGACGGTTGCTAGTTCAACCCTACGGCAGTAACCAGACGGTTGTTAGTTCAACCCTACGGCAGTAACCAGACGGTTGTTAGTTCAACCCTACGGCAGTAACCAGACGGTTGTTAGTTCAACTCTACGGCAGTAACCAGATGGGTGTTAGTTTAACCAGACGGTTGTTAGTTCAACCCTACGGCAGTAACCAGACGGTTGTTAGTTCAACCCTACGGCAGTAACCAGACGGTTGTTAGTTCAACCCTACGGCAGTAACCAGACGGTTGCTAGTTCAACCCTACGGCAGTAACCAGACGGTTGTTAGTTCAACCCTACGGCAGTAACCAGACGGTTGCTAGTTCAACCCTACGGCAGTAACCAGACGGTTGTTAGTTCAACCCTACGGCAGTAACCAGACGGTTGTTAGTTCAACCCTACGGCAGTAACCAGATGGGTGTTAGTTCAACCCTACGGCAGTAACCAGACGGGTGTTAGTTCAACCCTACGGCAGTAACCAGATGGTTGTTAGTTCAACTCTACGGCAGTAACCAGACGGTTGTTAGTTAAACCCTACGGCAGTAACCAGACGGTTGTTAGTTAAACCCTACGGCAGTAACCAGACGGTTGTTAGTTCAACCCTACGGCAGTAACCAGACGGTTGTTAGTTCAACCCTACGGCAGTAACCAGACGGTTGTTAGTTCAACGTTCTGGCAGTAACCAGACGGTTGTTAGTTCAACCCTACGGCAGTAACCAGACGGTTGCTAGTTCAACCCTACGGCAGTAACCAGACGGTTGTTAGTTCAACCCTACGGCAGTAACCAGATGGTTGTTAGTTCAACCCTACGGCAGTAACCAGTTCAACTCCACAGCAGTAACCAGACGGTTGATAGTTCAACTCTACGGCAGTAACCAAACGGTTGTTAGTTCAACCCTACGGCAGTAACCAAACGGTTGTTAGTTCAACTCTACGGTAGTAACCAGATGGTTGTTAGTTCAACCCTACGGCAGTAACCAGACGGTTGATAGTTCAACTCTACGGCAGTAACCAAACGGTTGTTAGTTCAAATCCCACCAGTGATACGTTTTGTTTTCCATATTAACTAACAGACCGGTGTGTGTGAGGTTGAAATATCCAGTTTGAACAGGTCACGGAGCGAAGGGTTCCTGGTGGCGCCAGAGGTTGTGTAGATCACCAATCTCCGAGACCTGGTTGTACAGGAGTGGCTGTGGGTTCGAACCCCCCCCCTCCAGTCTCTGGGGCCTGGAGCATATCTGAGTAGTTCTGTCATCAGGTCTAGGCTTTAGGACGTGGTAACTGAGTAGTTCTGTCTTCAGGTCTAGGCTCAAATCCGCCTTGCAAAAATTTTGTATACTGTCAGGTGCTCTTCAACATGCCTAGATTGAATCCCAGTCTGTGTTCTGTCAGGTGCTCTTCAACATGCCTAGATTGAATCCCAGTCTGTGTTCTGTCAGGTGCTCTTCAACATGCCTAGATTGAATCCCAGCCTGTATACTGTCAGGTGCTCTTCAACATGCCTAGATTGAATCCCAGCCTGTGTTCTGTCAGGTGCTCTTCAACATGCCTAGATTGAATCCCAGTCTGTGTTCTGTCAGGTGCTCTTCAACATGCCTAGATTGAATCCCAGCCTGTGTTCTGTCAGGTGCTCTTCAACATGCCTAGATTGAATCCCAGCCTGTATACTGTCAGGTGCTCTTCAACATGCCTAGATTGAATCCCAGTCTGTATACTGTCAGGTGCTCTTCAACATGCCTAGATTGAATCCCAGCCTGTATACTGTCAGGTGCTCTTCAACATGCCTAGATTGAATTCCAGCCTGTATACTGTCAGGTGCTCTTCAACATGCCTAGATTGAATCCCAGCCTGTATACTGTCAGGTGCTCTTCAACATGCCTAGATTGAATTCCAGCCTGTATACTGTCAGGTGCTCTTCAACATGCCTAGATTGAATTCCAGCCTGTGTGTATTTGTGGTCCCCTGACCGTGTTTACTGAACACTAAATGTCATGCTGCTGAGTATAAAATGATGTTTATGTATGTACAGTACCAGTCAAAGGTTTGGACACACCTTAACCCACTGTTCCTAGACCAGTTAACCCACTGTTCCTAGACCAGTTAACCCACTGTTCCTAGACCAGTTAACCCACTGTTCCGAGACCAGTTAACCCACTGTTCCTAGGCCAGTTAACCCCACTGTTCATAGGCCAGTTAAACCCACTGTTCCTAGGCCCGTTAACCCCACTGTTCCTAGACCAGTTAACCCACTGTTCCTAGGCCAGTTAACCCACTGTTCCTAGGCCAGTTAACCCACTGTTCCTAGACCAGTTAACCCACTGTTCCTAGACCAGTTAACCCACTGTTCCTAGACCAGTTAACCCCACTGTTCCTAGACCAGTTAACCCCACTGTTCCTAGGCCAGTTAACCCCACTGTTCCTAGGCCAGTTAACCCCACTGTTCCTAGACCAGTTAGCCCACTGTTCCTAGACCAGTTAACCCCACTGTTCCTAGGCCAGTTAACCCACTGTTCCTAGACCAGTTAACCCCACTGTTCCTAGGCCAGTTAACCCACTGTTCCTAGACCAGTTAACCCCACTGTTCCTAGACCAGTTAACCCACTGTTCCTAGGCCAGTTAACCCCACTGTTCCTAGGCCAGTTAACCCCACTGTTCCTAGACCAGTTAACCCCACTGTTCCTAGACCAGTTAACCCCACTGTTCCTAGGCCAGTTAACCCCACTGTTCCTAGACCAGTTAACCCCACTGTTCCTAGACCAGTTAACCCCACTGTTCCTAGGCCAGTTAACCCCACTGTTCCTAGGCCAGTTAACCCCACTGTTCCTAGGCCAGTTAACCCCACTGTTCCTAGGCCAGTTAACCCCACTGTTCCTAGACCAGTTAACCCCACTGTTCCTAGGCCAGTTAACCCCACTGTTCCTAGACCAGTTAACCCCACTGTTCCTAGGCCAGTTAACCCCACTGTTCCTAGGCAGTCATTGAAAATAAGAATTTTTTCTTAACTGACTTGCCTGGTTAAAAACAATATTTATTTTTTTAAATCCCAGGGTTTTTCTTTATTTTTACATTGTAGAATAATAGTGAAGACATCAACAAGGTGAAATAACACACATGGAATCATGTAGTAACCAAAAAAGTGTTAAACAAATCAACATTTATTTTATATTTGAGATTCTACAAAGAAGCCACCCTTTGCCTTGATGACAGCTTTGCACACTCTTGGTATTCTCTCAACCAGATTCATGAGGTAGTCACCTGGAATGCATTCCAATTAACAGGTGTACCTTTGTTAAAAGTTAATTTGTGGAATTTCTTTCCTTCTTAATGCGTTTGAGCCAATCAGTTGTGTTGTGACAAGGTAGGGGTGGTATACAGAAGATAGCCCTATTTGGTAAAAGACCAAGTCCATATTATGGCAAAAACAGCTCAAATAAGCAAAGAGAAACAACAGTCCATCATTACTTTAAGACATGAAGGTCAGTCAATACGGAACATTTCAAGAACTTTGAAACATTCTTCTGTGCTGTGATGAAACTGGCTCTCATGAGGACCGCCACAGGAAAGGAAGACCCAGAGTTACCTCTGCTGCAGAGAGTTAGTTCATTTGAGTTAACTGTCTCTCATAAGGACCGCCACAGGAAAGGAAGACCCAGAGTTACCCCTGCTGCAGAGGATACGTTCATTAGAGTTACCAGCCTCAGATTGCAGCCCAGATAAATGCTTCACAGAGTTCAAGTAACAGACATCTCAACATCAACTGTTCAGAGGAGACTGTGTGAATCAGGCCTTCATGGTCAAATTGCTGCAAAGAAACCACTACTAAAGGACACCAATAAGAAGAAGAAACTTGAGCAATGGACATTAGACTGGTGGAAATCTATCCTTTGGTCTGATGAGTCCAAATTTTTGTTTCCAACCGCTGTGTGACGTAGTGTAGGAGAACGGATGATCTCCACATGTGTGGTTCCCACCGTGAAGCATGGAGGAGGTGGTGCTTTGCTAGTGACACTGATTTATTTAGACTTCAAGGCACACTTATCCAGCATGGCTACCACAGCATTCTGCAGAGATACACCATCCCATCTGGTTTGCGCTTAGTGGGACTATCATTTGTTTTTCAACAGGACAATGACACAACACACCTTCAGGCTGTGTAAGGGCTATTTGACTGAGAAGGAGAGTGATGGAGTGCTGCATCAGATGACCTAGCCTCCACATAAATTAGATGGCTTGGACTGCAGAGTGAAGGAAAAGCAGCCAACAAGTGCTCAGCATATGTGGGAACTCCTTCACGACTGTTGGCAAAGCATTCCAGGTGAAGCTGGTTGAGAGAATGCCAAGAGTTTGCAAAGCTGTCATCAAGGCAGAGGGTGGCTGAATATAAAACAAGTTAATAAATAATCTCTTGGCAAACAAAGCAGTTACTATTTACAAGAAAACACTCAAATCATTTCAGGTAGATGTGAGAGAGACAGACAGAGAGAGAGTGAGTGAGTGAGAGACAGAGAGAGACTGCAGGATGCCTCTCCTTTCTGTCCTCTCTCCCCTGGGCGTGTTCTCCTCCAGCTCCATCAGCCTCTCCCCTGGGCGTGTTCTCCTCCAGCTCCATCAGCCTGTCCTGTCTCCCCTGGGCGTGTTCTCCTCCAGCTCCATCAGCCTGTCCTGTCTCCCCTGGGCGTGTTCTCCTCCAGCTCCATCAGCCTGTCCTCTCTCCCCTGGGCGTGTTCTCCTCCAGCTCCATCAGCCTGTCCTGTCTCCCCTGGGCGTGTTCTCCTCCAGCTCCATCAGCCTCTCCCCTGGGCGTGTTCTCCTCCAGCTCCATCAGCCTCTCCCCTGGGCGTGTTCTCCTCCAGCTCCATCAGCCTGTCCTCTCTCCCCTGGGCGTGTTCTCCTCCAGCTCCATCAGCCTCTCCCCTGGGCGTGTTCTCCTCCAGCTCCATCAGCCTGTCCTGTCTCCCCTGGGCGTGTTCTCCTCCAGCTCCATCAGCCTGTCCTCTCTCCCCTGGGCGTGTTCTCCTCCAGCTCCATCAGCCTGTCCTCTCTCCCCTGGGCGTGTTCTCCTCCAGCTCCATCAGCCTGTCCTCTCTCCCCTGGGCGTGTTCTCCTCCAGCTCCATCAGCCTCTCCCCTGGGCGTGTTCTCCTCCAGCTCCATCAGCCTGTCCTGTCTCCCCTGGGCGTGTTCTCCTCCAGCTCCATCAGCCTGTCCTCTCTCCCCTGGGCGTGTTCTGCTGCTACTCTCTGAGCTGTCTCTGAGGCTGTGATGTCTATGTGGGCGTATGTGGTGGAGCCCCCTACTGGACAGGAAGACCAACAACAACAACCAGTGACTACAACATCATGGTCCTCTACAAGAACATAAAAACCAGTCTCCCGATCATCCCGCCTTCTCCTGAAGTGTTTGTCTTGCACACTTTGCTTATAACAAACCTTAATCCACGACGGGTAGTGTGCGAGTGTACACTTTGGGAGAAGGGTGGCGTAATCGGGTCACACAATAGAAATACACACATCCAATGGCTTTGAGCAGGTTCTATGTTTCCGAGCAGGAGATTATCACAGCACAAGAAGCCATATAGCACTAAGGAGGAAGAGACTGTAGGCCACAGTGTGCTGTATGTTCCCAAAGTAGGTATTATAATCAACCATTATAATGATGTGTTCCCAACAGTAGGTATTATAATCAAACCTTAGGTTATTAACATGTCCTATTCAACCATTATAATGATGTGTTCCCAACAGTAGGTATTATAATCAACCATTATAATGATGTGTTCCCAACATTAGGTATTATAATCAACCATTATAATGATGTGTTCCCAACATTAGGTATTATAATCAACCATTATAATGATGTGTTCCCAACATTAGGTATTATCAACTTTAGGTTATAAACATGTCCTATTCAACCATTATAATGATGTGTTCCCAACAGTAGGTATTATAATCAACCATTATAATGATGTGTTCCCAACATTAGGTATTATAATCAACCATTATAATGATGTGTTCCCAACATTAGGTATTATAATCAACCATTATAATGATGTGTTCCCAACATTAGGTATTATAATCAACTTTAGGTTATAAACATGTCCTATTCAACCATTATAATGATGTGTTCCCAACATTAGGTATTATAATCAACCTTAGGTTATAAACATGTCCTATTCAACCATTATAATGATGTGTTCCCAACATTAGGTATTATAATCAACTTTAGGTTATAAACATGTCCTATTCAACCATTATAATGATGTGTTCCCAACATTAGGTATTATAATCAACCTTAGGTTGTAAACATGTCCTATTCAACCATTATAATGAATACCGTCATTGTAAATACGAAATTGTTCTTTTAACTGACTTGCCTGGTTCAATAAAGGTTAAACAATTAAATAAATACATATACATAGGATCTCAGTGTGGTGGAGTTGTCATTGTGTTTGCTGATGGACATCAATTTCTTAGCAATAAATCATAAATTACTTTTAAATTACTGGGTTGCTGATGAAGGCAACGGACCTACACTCAAATGGTTTTAACAATTAAGTATATCTATTTTTTTTTAATCCACTTCCACTATCCTCTAAGAGTTGCTGAATCTCCTCTTCAGTCTGCTTCTCTATTGAGACACCTTGGATGGAGAGAGAGGTAACATCAGTGTTGCTTCCCTTATCACTGTTGACTGTCAGTAGAGTATCCTCCCCAAAACTACATTTTGGTCAAAGTGCCCCATCCCATTCCCCCCAGCTCAACATGTCTCTGTCCAGCCCCATCCCATTCCCTCCAGCTCAACATGTCCCTGTCCAGCCCCATCCCATTCCCTCCAGCTCAACATGTCTCTGTCCAGCCCCATCCCATTCCCTCCAGCTCAACATGTCCCTGTCCAGCCCCATCCCATTCCCTCCAGCTCAACATGTCTCTGTCCAGCCCCATCCCATTCCCTCCAGCTCAACATGTCCCTGTCCAGCCCCATCCCATTCCCTCCAGCTCAACATGTCCCTGTCCAGCCCCATCCCATTCCCCCCAGCTCAACATGTCTCTGTCCAGCCCCATCCCATTCCCTCCAGCTCAACATGTCCCTGTCCAGCCCCATCCCATTCCCTCCAGCTCAACATGTCCCTGTCCAGCCCCATCCCATTCCCTCCAGCTCAACATGTCCCTGCCCAGCCCCATCCCATTCCCTCCAGCTCAACATGTCCCTGCCCAGCCCCATCCCATTCCCTCCAGCTCAACATGTCTCTGCCCTGCCCCAACATGTTCATTGCTGTTAAGTACAGTCTGTGAACAAAGTTAAACTAATACATTTTATGTTTTGGATTACAGGATACCCAAGATCATATTTCTCCATATTCTGTTCCAGTCAAAGGGTGGTTCAGATTCACTTAGATCTGTGGACCGTACCTTTTTAATGGCTAGCTCAGAATATGAGCTTTCCAAGAGTTGTTTATATATTATAGAGATCATTCCTTTCGGGAGCACAGATCATTTATGTATAAATCATTGGATGGTTGAGTTTCCCCAGAAGGCAGACATCGGAGGATGGGGTGGATTGAGATGCAGCCAATGCAGAAAAAACACAGATCTCTAGTTTAAACTCCATGGATGTAATGGTTCAGTCCAACTCCATAATGGTTCAGTCCAACTCCGTGGATGTAATGGTTGAGTCCGACTCCATAATGGTTCAGTCCAACTCTGCTCTGTCTTATCAATAGATGTACTCCTGTCTTGACTTTGGTCTGATTAACAGTGTTTGTTGAAAACGCTCCAATGTCGTTTTAAACAACTTTTCCAATTCTGATGTCTTCTTTACTGGGGATTTGTTCATATGTAAATGCCGTTACATTGTTTTAATAAAACCTGTAATGTTGTTCCACGCAGGGGGTCATCGACTGCATCATTATGAATTCATTCAGTTCGGATTGAAATTGATCACAGGAAGTAGGATTTGGTCGTAATGAAACATTACAGCGCCATCTTGTGGCTCTTGGTCCTAAAACATGGCACTATGAAGGGAATAGACTGCCATTTAGGACGCAAACATCATCACAATAACTAGGTCAGGGCTGGCCAACTCTCTTCCTGGAGATCTACTGTTCCTGGAGATCTACTGTCCTGTTGGTTATCACTCCAACCCTCTTCCTGGAGATCTACTGTCCAACCCTCTTCCTGGAGATCTACTGTCCAACCCTCTTCCTGGAGATCTACTGTCCAACCCTCTTCCTGGAGATCTACTGTCCTGTAGGTTTTCAGTCCAACTCTCTTCCTGGAGATCTACTGTCCTGTGGGTTTTTAGTCCAACCCTAATTTAGCATATCTGATTCAGCTAGTTAAGGTATTGTTGAGCAGCTAATTAGTATAATCAGGTGTGTTAAATTAGGGTTGGACTAAAAACCTACAGGACAGTAGATCTCCAGGAAGAGGGTTGGAGTGATAACCCACAGGAACAGTAGATCTCCAGGAAGAGGGTTGGACTGAAAACCCACAGGACAGTAGATCTCCAGGAAGAGGGTTGGACAGATAACCTACAGGACAGTAGATCTCCAGGAAGAGGGTTGGACTGATAACCTACAGGACAGTAGATCTCCAGGAAGAGGGTTGGACTGATAACCAACAGGACAGTAGATCTCCAGGAAGAGGGTTGGAGTGATAACCAACAGGACAGTAGATCTCCAGGAAGAGGGTTGGAGTGATAACCCACAGGACAGTAGATCTCCAGGAAGAGGGTTGGACTGATAACCCACAGGACAGTAGATCTCCAGGAAGAGGGTTGGACAGATAACCTACAGGACAGTAGATCTCCAGGAAGAGGGTTGGACTGATAACCTACAGGACAGTAGATCTCCAGGAAGAGGGTTGGACTGATAACCTACAGGACGGTAGATCTCCAGGAAGAGGGTTGGAGTGATAACCAACAGGACAGTAGATCTCCAGGAAGAGGGTTGGACTGATAACCTACAGGACAGTAGATCTCCAGGAAGAGGGTTGGACTGATAACCTACAGGACGGTAGATCTCCAGGAAGAGGGTTGGAGTGATAACCAACAGGACAGTAGATCTCCAGGAAGAGGGTTGGACAGCACTGGACTAGACAATCCAGGTAGTCTGAGAGTTGCTAGAATAACAGTCTCTGCATCATTCTACTGGGAAAACAACGCACAGCAATATCATCATCATTGAAAGTATCCCCAAATAGAGACCTGTTCCCTATATAGTACACTACTGTTGATCAGAACACCGTGGTGGGCCCTGGTTTAAAGTAGTGCACTATATAGGGAATAGGGCTCTGGTCTAAAGTAGTGTACTATATAGGGAATAGGGTTCCATAGGGCTCTGGTCTAAAGTAGTGTACTATGTAGGGATTAGGACTCTGGTCTAAAGTAGTGCACTATGTAGGGAATAGGACTCTGGTCTAAAGTAGTGCACTATATAGGGAATAGGGCCCCGGTCTAAAGTAGTGCACTATATAGGGAATAGGGCCCTGGTCTAAAGTAGTGCACTATATAGGGAATAGGGCCCCGGTCTAAAGTAGTGTACTATATAGGGAATAGGGCCCTGGTCTAAAGTAGTGTACTATATAGGGAATAGGGCTCTGGTCTAAAGTAGTGTACTATATAGGGAATAGGGCCCTGGTCTAAAATAGTGTACTATGTAGGGAATAGGGCCCTGGTCTAAAGTAGTGTACTATATAGGGAATAGGGCCCTGGTCTAAAGTAGTGTACTATGTAGGGAATAGGGCCCTGGTCTAAAGTAGTGTACTATATAGGGAATAGGGTTCCATAGGACTCTGGTCTAAAGTAGTGTACTATATAGGGAATAGGACTCTGGTCTAAAGTTGTGCACTATATAGGGAATAGGGACCTGGTCTAAAGTAGTGTACTATATAGGGAATAGGGTTCCATAGGGCTCTGGTCTAAAGTAGTGTACTATGTAGGGAATAGGGTGTCAATTGAGACGTAACTCCATTTTGTACTTGATAAAGCAGAGGATTGTGTTCAGCGAGTCCGAGCGGTTAAATAAATTCCTGTGTTCAGCACGACGATTTAATGAGTGATTTTCTACCAATTACACTCTGTTTCCATGGTGACCCATTGACATCGCTTCTCTGTGTGTGTGTGTGTGTGTGTGTGTGTGGCGGGACTCAGTCACTCTCTTCTCCCACAACTAAGCCCGTCTAAGTCTATAATGAATTTCCTCCAAACTACACAGAAGAGTTGAAGCATCACAATCTTCTTGGCACACGAGTCAAAACTTATTGGACGTCTGAAGGAATTAAGGAAATGAGAAAAGTCAACAGCACCCTACTGTCTCGTGTTAAAGGGCCCATAGGGCTCTGGTCTAAAGTAGTGCACTACTTAGGGAATAGGGTGCCATTTGGGATACCAGATAGAGATTGAGAGCAAGACTTGAGCTAAGGGACAGCAGACCTGCCAGCCAGCCCAACAACCAACCTGCCAGCCAAACCAGTCAGCCAATCAATCTGCCAGCCAAACCTGCCAGCCAGCCAAACCAGTCAGCCAATCAACCTGCCAGCCAAACCAGCCAGCAAAACACTTGAGCCAACATGGAGAGCCGTAAACACTGAGCCGAAATGGTAAACATCTATCTGAAATGGCCATCAGAGGGGTTGGTGTTCTTACTGGGTCTGCGCAGCTGCACAGGGTTACCCCTCGCTGCAGTGGTGCTGGTGGAAACTGGCCCACCGTAGGGCTCTGGCTGTAGATCCAGCTCCATGTACAGCAGCTCTCTGTTAGCTTTAGCCGCAGGGCTAACGGGGATGTTGACGTAGTTCACACTGGGGTCGGGGTGGTGACGCCTGTCCAGGACTGATGACATCATCATGGCGGAGGCATCCGGAGAAAACTTAAAGAATCTCCCTGGGAGAATGACAGAGTCAGTCAGACAGACACTCCCTGGGAGAATGACAGAGTCAGTCAGACAGACAGACACTCCCTGGGAGAATGACAGAGTCAGACAGACACTCCCTGGGAGAATGACAGAGTCAGTCAGACAGACAGACACTCCCTGGGAGAATGACAGTCAGTCAGTCAGACAGACACTCCCTGGGAGAATGACAGAGTCAGTCAGACAGACAGACACTCCCTGGGAGAATGACAGAGTCAGACAGACACTCCCTGGGAGAATGACAGAGTCAGTCAGACAGACAGACACTCCCTGGGAGAATGACAGAGTCAGTCAGACAGACAGACACTCCCTGGGAGAATGACAGAGTCAGACAGACACTCCCTGGGAGAATGACAGAGTCAGTCAGACAGACAGACACTCCCTGGGAGAATGACAGTCAGTCAGTCAGACAGACAGACACTCCCTGGGAGAATGACAGAGTCAGTCAGACAGACAGACACTCCCTGGGAGAATGACAGAGTCAGTCAGACAGACAGACACTCCCTGGGAGAATGACAGAGTCAGACAGACACTCCCTGGGAGAATGACAGAGTCAGTCAGACAGACAGACACTCCCTGGGAGAATGACAGAGTCAGTCAGACAGACAGACACTCCCTGGGAGAATGACAGAGTCAGACAGACAGACACTCCCTGGGAGAATGACAGAGTCAGACAGACACTCCCTGGGAGAATGACAGAGTCAGTCAGACAGACAGACACTCCCTGGGAGAATGACAGAGAGTCAGACAGACAGACACTCCCTGGGAGAATGACAGTCAGTCAGTCAGACAGACAGACACTCCCTGGGAGAATGACAGAGTCAGACAGACACTCCCTGGGAGAATGACAGAGTCAGACAGACACTCCCTGGGAGAATGACAGAGTCAGTCAGACAGACAGACACTCCCTGGGAGAATGACAGTCAGTCAGACAGACAGACACTCCCTGGGAGAATGACAGTCAGTCAGTCAGACAGACAGACACTCCCTGGGAGAATGACAGAGTCAGACAGACACTCCCTGGGAGAATGACAGAGTCAGACAGACACTCCCTGGGAGAATGACAGAGTCAGACAGACACTCCCTGGGAGAATGACAGAGTCAGTCAGACAGACAGACACTCCCTGGGAGAATGACAGAGTCAGTCAGACAGACAGACACTCCCTGGGAGAATGACAGAGTCAGACAGACACTCCCTGGGAGAATGACAGAGTCAGTCAGACAGACAGACACTCCCTGGGAGAATGACAGAGTCAGTCAGACAGACAGACACTCCCTGGGAGAATGACAGAGTCAGTCAGTCAGACAGACACTCCCTGGGAGAATGACAGTCAGACAGACAGACACTCCCTGGGAGAATGACAGAGTCAGTCAGACAGACAGACACTCCCTGGGAGAATGACAGAGTCAGTCAGACAGACAGACACTCCCTGGGAGAATGACAGTCAGTCAGTCAGACAGACACTCCCTGGGAGAATGACAGAGTCAGTCAGACAGACAGACACTCCCTGGGAGAATGACAGAGTCAGTCAGACAGACAGACACTCCCTGGGAGAATGACAGAGTCAGTCAGACAGACAGACACTCCCTGGGAGAATGACAGAGTCAGTCAGACAGACAGACACTCCCTGGGAGAATGACAGTCAGTCAGTCAGACAGACACTCCCTGGGAGAATGACAGTCAGTCAGTCAGACAGACACTCCCTGGGAGAATGACAGTCAGTCAGTCAGACAGTCCCTGGGAAAATGCCAGAGTCAGACAGACAGACACTCCCTGGGAGAATGACAGTCAGTCAGACAGACACTCCCTGGGAGAATGACAGTCAGACAGACAGACACTCCCTGGGAGAATGACAGAGTCAGTCAGACAGACACTCCCTGGGAGAATGACAGTCAGACAGACACTCCCTGGGAGAATGACAGAGTCAGACAGACAGACACTCCCTGGGAGAATGGCAGTCAGTCAGACAGACAGACAGACAGACACTCCCTGGGAGAATGACAGTCAGACAGACACTCCCTGGGAGAATGACAGAGTCAGTCAGACAGACACTCCCTGGGAGAATGACAGTCAGACAGACACTCCCTGGGAGAATGACAGTCAGTCAGTCAGACAGACACTCCCTGGGAGAATGACAGTCAGTCAGTCAGACAGACACTCCCTGGGAGAATGACAGTCAGTCAGTCAGACAGACACTCCCTGGGAGAATGACAGTCAGACAGACACTCCCTGGGAGAATGACAGAGTCAGACAGACAGACACTCCCTGGGAGAATGGCAGTCAGTCAGACAGACAGACAGACAGACAGACACTCCCTGGGAGAATGACAGAGTCAGTCAGACAGACAGACACTCCCTGGGAGAATGACAGTCAGTCAGTCAGACAGACACTCCCTGGGAGAATGACAGAGTCAGTCAGACAGACAGACACTCCCTGGGAGAATGACAGAGTCAGTCAGTCAGACAGACACTCCCTGGAAGAATGACAGTCAGTCAGACAGACACTCCCTGGGAGAATGACAGAGTCAGTCAGTCAGACAGACACTCCCTGGGAGAATGACAGAGTCAGTCAGACAGACACTCCCTGGGAGAATGACAGTCAGTCAGTCAGACAGACACTCCCTGGGAGAATGACAGTCAGTCAGTCAGACAGACACTCCCTGGGAGAATGACAGTCAGTCAGTCAGACAGACACTCCCTGGGAGAATGACAGTCAGTCAGTCAGACAGACACTCCCTGGGAGAATGACAGTCAGACAGACAGACACTCCCTGGGAGAATGACAGAGTCAGTCAGACAGACAGACACTCCCTGGGAGAATGACAGAGTCAGTCAGACAGACAGACACTCCCTGGGAGAATGACAGAGTCAGTCAGACAGACAGACACTCCCTGGGAGAATGACAGAGTCAGTCAGTCAGACAGACACTCCCTGGGAGAATGACAGTCAGACAGACAGACACTCCCTGGGAGAATGACAGAGTCAGTCAGACAGACAGACACTCCCTGGGAGAATGACAGAGTCAGTCAGACAGACAGACACTCCCTGGGAGAATGACAGAGTCAGTCAGACAGACAGACACTCCCTGGGAGAATGACAGAGTCAGTCAGTCAGACAGACACTCCCTGGGAGAATGACAGTCAGTCAGTCAGACAGACACTCCCTGGGAGAATGACAGTCAGTCAGTCAGACAGTCCCTGGGAAAATGCCAGAGTCAGACAGACAGACACTCCCTGGGAGAATGACAGTCAGTCAGACAGACACTCCCTGGGAGAATGACAGTCAGACAGACAGACACTCCCTGGGAGAATGACAGTCAGTCAGTCAGACAGACACTCCCTGGGAGAATGACAGAGTCAGTCAGACAGACACTCCCTGGGAGAATGACAGTCAGACAGACACTCCCTGGGAGAATGACAGAGTCAGACAGACAGACACTCCCTGGGAGAATGACAGTCAGTCAGTCAGACAGACACTCCCTGGGAGAATGACAGTCAGTCAGTCAGACAGACACTCCCTGGGAGAATGACAGTCAGTCAGTCAGACAGACACTCCCTGGGAGAATGACAGAGTCAGACAGACACTCCCTGGGAGAATGACAGAGTCAGTCAGACAGACAGACACTCCCTGGGAGAATGACAGTCAGTCAGTCAGACAGACAGACACTCCCTGGCAGAATGACAGAGTCAGACAGACACTCCCTGGGAGAATGACAGAGTCAGTCAGACAGACAGACACTCCCTGGGAGAATGACAGAGTCAGACAGACACTCCCTGGGAGAATGACAGAGTCAGACAGACACTCCCTGGGAGAATGACAGAGTCAGACAGACACTCCCTGGGAGAATGACAGAGTCAGTCAGACAGACAGACACTCCCTGGGAGAATGACAGAGTCAGTCAGTCAGACAGACACTCCCTGGGAGAATGACAGAGTCAGTCAGACAGACAGACACTCCCTGGGAGAATGACAGAGTCAGTCAGACAGACAGACACTCCCTGGGAGAATGACAGTCAGACAGACAGACACTCCCTGGGAGAATGACAGAGTCAGTCAGACAGACACTCCCTGGGAGAATGACAGAGTCAGTCAGACAGACAGACACTCCCTGGGAGAATGACAGAGTCAGTCAGACAGACAGACACTCCCTGGGAGAATGACAGAGTCAGTCAGTCAGACAGACACTCCCTGGGAGAATGACAGAGTCAGACAGACACTCCCTGGGAGAATGACAGAGTCAGTCAGACAGACAGACACTCACTGGGAGAATGACAGAGTCAGTCAGACAGACAGACACTCCCTGGGAGAATGACAGAGTCAGTCAGACAGACAGACACTCCCTGGGAGAATGACAGAGTCAGTCAGACAGACAGACACTCCCTGGGAGAATGACAGTCAGTCAGTCAGACAGACACTCCCTGGGAGAATGACAGTCAGTCAGTCAGACAGTCCCTGGGAAAATGCCAGAGTCAGACAGACAGACACTCCCTGGGAGAATGACAGTCAGTCAGACAGACACTCCCTGGGAGAATGACAGTCAGACAGACAGACACTCCCTGGGAGAATGACAGTCAGTCAGTCAGACAGACACTCCCTGGGAGAATGACAGAGTCAGTCAGACAGACACTCCCTGGGAGAATGACAGTCAGACAGACACTCCCTGGGAGAATGACAGAGTCAGACAGACAGACACTCCCTGGGAGAATGGCAGTCAGTCAGACAGACAGACAGACAGACAGACAGACACTCCCTGGGAGAATGACAGAGTCAGTCAGACAGACAGACACTCCCTGGGAGAATGACAGTCAGTCAGTCAGACAGACACTCCCTGGGAGAATGACAGTCAGTCAGACAGACACTCCCTGGGAGAATGACAGAGTCAGTCAGTCAGACAGACACTCCCTGGGAGAATGACAGAGTCAGTCAGACAGACACTCCCTGGGAGAATGACAGTCAGTCAGTCAGACAGACACTCCCTGGGAGAATGACAGTCAGTCAGACAGACACTCCCTGGGAGAATGACAGTCAGTCAGTCAGACAGACACTCCCTGGGAGAATGACAGTCAGTCAGTCAGACAGACACTCCCTGGGAGAATGACAGTCAGTCAGTCAGACAGACACTCCCTGGGAGAATGACAGTCAGTCAGTCAGACAGACACTCCCTGGGAGAATGACAGAGAGTCAGTCAGACAGACACTCCCTGGGAGAATGACAGTCAGTCAGTCAGACAGACACTCCCTGGGAGAATGACAGTCAGACAGACACTCCCTGGGAGAATGACAGAGTCAGTCAGTCAGACAGACAGACAGACAGACAGACAGACAGACGAAGCAGGACCATAGTGTAATATGTAAAGTGTCCCGCAATGTCAAAATGTACATTTAAATCAAGTTTAATTCAATGGATGTAGCGGTATTGGCAACCTACGATTAGTCAGTCGTATTTTCAAACCCACACGACGAAGGACTTGCCCACATGAAAAGGTATTTTAAAAGATAAAACCTTGTAGATCATGTCATGTTGGTAAAAAACAACAACAAAAAACAACCAGGATGCATTGCTCTCACCGCCAGAGACTGAGGTCTGTCTGCTTGGCGTCATCGTGCCGTGGGGAGGTGGGGGTGAATAGGATGGTTCTAGAGGGTGAGAGAGGCCCGCCTCACCCCGCCCCACCTCTCTACACTGGGGTGGTGGATCTGAGAAATGTAGGGCAGTAATGAATGTTATCACCAACAGGTTAATGAATATATACAGGCCATTAGACTGGTTAATGAATATATACAGTCCATTAGACTGGTTAATGAATATATATACAGACCATTAGACTGGTTAATGAATATATATACAGACCATTAGACTGGTTAATGAATATATACAGGCCATTAGACTGGTTAATGAATATATACAGGCCATTAGACTGGTTAATGAATATATACAGGCCATTAGACTGGTTAATGAATATATACAGGCCATTAGACTGGTTAATGAATATATACAGGCCATTAGACTGGTTAATGAATATATACAGGCCATTAGACTGGTTAATGAATATATACAGGCCATTAGACAGGTTAATGAATATATACAGGCCATTAGACAGGTTAATGAATATATATAATTTCGTTACAATGTTACATGAGAATAATGGTGTAAATAGACAGACAGACGGAGACAGACAGACGGAGGCCGACAGACAAGACAGACAGACAGACCTGGTGTTGGGGAAAGCCCTGAATGTGAAGGGTTGTTTGTCTAAAATGGAACAGAAAGAGAAAAAATATTAGACAATACATTACATTATACTACAATACAGTATACTACCATACAATACATTATACTACAATACATTACATTATCCTACAATACAATACATTATACTACAGCACATTATAATACAATACATTATAATACAATACAATATACTACAGCACATTATAATACAATACATTATACTACCATACAATACATTATCCTAAAATACAATACATTATACTACAACACATTATACTACAATACAATACATTATACTACAATACATTATACTACAATACAATACATTCTAATACAATACATAATACTACATCACATTATAATACAATACATTATACTAGAATACATTATAATACAATACATTATACTACCATACAATACATTATAATACAATACATTATACTACCATACATTATACTACAATACAATACATTATAATACAATACATTATACTACCATACAATACATTATACTGCAATACATTATAATACAATACATTATCCTACAATACAACACATTATACTACATCACATTATAATACAATACATTATACTACCATACATTATAATAAAATACATTATACTACCATACAATACATTATACTAGAATACATTATAATACAATACATTATACTACCATACAATACATTATACTGCAATACATTATACTACAATACAATACATTATAATACAATACATTATACTACCATACAATACATTATACTACAATGCATTACATTATACGACAACACATTATACTACAATACATTACATTATCCTATAATGCAATACATTATACGACAACACATTATACTACAATACATTATACTACAGCACATTATACTACAATACATTATACTACAATACATTATACGACAACACATTATACTACAACACATTATACTACAACACATTATACAGAGTCAGTACACTACATTACATTATCCTACAATACAATACATTATAATACAATACATTATTCTACAATAACACATTATAATACAACACATTATGCTAGAACACATTATCCTACAATACATTATAATACAAAACATTATACTACAATACAATATATTATACTACAACACATTATACTACAATACATTATACTACAACACATTATACTACAATACAACACATTATACTACAGCACATTATACTACAACACATTATACAGAGTCAGTACAATACATTATACGACAATAAAATACATTATACTACAATACATTATACGACAATAAAATACATTATCCTACAATACATTATACTACAACACATTACATTATCCTACAATACATTATACTACAACACATTACATTGTATTGTAGGATACTACAATACATTATACTACAACACATTATAATACAATACATTATACTACCATACATTACATTACACTACATTATACTATACTTTACATTATCCTACAATACAATATACTACAATACATTATACTACGATACATTATACTACAATACATTACATTATACTACAATACATTATACTACAACACATTATACTAGAATGCATTACATTATGCTACAATACATTACTTTATACTACAGCACATTATACTACAATACATTACATTATACTACAATACATTACTTTATACTACAGCACATTATACTACAACACATTACATTATACTATACTACAATACATTACACTACAATATATTACATTATACTACAATACATTACTTTATACTACAGCACATTATACTACAATACATTACATTATACTACAATACATTACATTACATTTACATTTAAGTCATTTGGCAGACGCTCTTATCCAGAGCGACTTACAAATTGGTGAATTCACCTTATGACATCCAGTGGAACAGCCACTTTACATTACTTTATTCTACAGCACATTATACTACAATACATTACATTATAGCACATTATACTACAATACATTACACTACAATACATTTCTTTATACTACAATACATTACATTATACTACAATACATTATACTAGAATACATTATACTACAGCACATTGTACTACAATACATTATACTACAACACATTATACAGAGTCAGTACAATACATTATACTACAACACATTACATTATCCTACAATACATTATACTACAACACATTACATTGTATTGTAGGATACTACAATACATTATACTACAACACATTATAATGCAATACATTATACTACCATACAATACATGATACTACAATACATTATCCTACAATACATTATACTTCAGCACATTATTCTACAACACCTTATAATACAATACATTATACTACCTAACAATACATTACATTATCCTACAATACAATACATTATACTACAATACAATACATTACACTACAACACATTATCCTACAATACATTATACTACAGCACATTATAATACAACACATTACATTATCCTACAATACAATACATTATACCACAACACATTACACTACAGCACATTATACTCAAATAGATTATACTACCATACAATACATTATACAAAAATACATTACAGTATCCTACAATACAATACATTATACTACAGCACATTATACTAGAATACATTATACAGAGTCAGTACAATACATTATACTACAATACAATATACTACAATACATTATACAGAGTCAGTACAATACATTATACTACAATACAATACATTATACTACAATACATTACATTATCCTACAATACATTATACTACAGCACATTATAATACAATACATTATACTAACATACAATACATTATACTACAACACATTATAATACAATACATTATACTACCATACAATACATTATACTACAATACATTACATTATCCTACAATACAATGCATTATACACAACACATTATACTACAGCACATTATACTAGAATAGATTATACTACCATACAATACATTATACAACAAAACATTACAGTATCCTACAATACATTACACTACATTATACTACAACACATTATAATACAATACATTATACTAAAATGCATTAAACTACAATACAATACACTACAATACATTATACTACAATACATTATACTACAATAAAATAGATTATACTACAATACATTACACTACAATACATTAAACTACAATACAATACATTATACTACAATTCAACATATTATACTACAATACATTAAACTACAATACAATACATTATACCACACCACATTATAATACAACACATTACATTATCCTACAATACAAAACATTATACACAACACATTACACTACAGCACATTATACTCAAATAGATTATACTACCATACAATACATTATACAACAATACATTACAGTATCCTACAATACAATACATTATACTACAGCACATTATACTAGAATACATTATACAGAGTCAGTACAATACATTATACTACAATACATTAGATTATCCTACAATACATTATACTACAGCACATTATAATACAATACATTATACTAACATACAATACATTATACTACAACACATTATAATACACTACATTATACTAGAATAGATTATACTACCATACAACAAAACATTACAGTATCCTACAATACATTACACTACATTATACTACAACACATTATAATACAATACATTATACTAAAATACATTAAACTACAATACAATACACTACAACACATTATACTACAATACATTATACTACAATACATTATACTACAATAAAATAGATTATACTACAATACAATACATTATACTACAATATATTATACTACAATTCAACATATTATTCTACAATACATTAAACTACAATACAATACATTATACCACACCACATTATAATACAACACATTACATTATCCTACAATACATTATACTACAGCACATTATACTAGAATAGATTACACTACCATACAACACATTACAGAGTCAGTACAATACATTATTCTACAATTCAATACATTATACTACAATACATTACATTATCCTACAGCACATTATAATACAATACATTATACTACCATACAATACATTATACTACAACACATTACTTTATCCTACAATACATTATACTACAGCACATTATACTAGAATAGATTACACTACCATACAATACATTATACAACAATACAATACATTATACTACAGCACATTATAATACAATACATTATACTACCATACAATACATTATACTACAACACATTACATTATCCTACAATACATTATACTACAACACATTATAATACAATACATTATACTACCATACAATACATTATACTACAATACATTACATTATCCTACAACACAACACATTATACTACAGCACATTATACTAGAATAGATTATACTAGCATACAACACATTATACTACAATACATTACACTACAATACATTATACTACAGCACATTATACTACAATACAATAGATTATACTACAATACATTACACTACAATACATTAAACTACAATATAATACATTATACTACAACACATTATACTACAATTCAATACATTATACTACAATATATTATACTACAATTCAACACATTATACTACAATACATTAAACTACAATACAATACATTATACCACAACACATTATAATACAACACATTACATTATCCTACAATACATTATACCACAACACATTTTAATACAACACATTGCATTATCCTACAACACAATACATTATACCACAATACATTATACTACCATACATTACATTACACTATATTATACTACAGCACATTATACTACAATACATTATACTATAATTTACATTATCCTACAATACAATATACTACAATACATTATACTACAATACATTACATTATACTACAATACAATATACTACAATACAATATACTACAACACATTATACTACAACACATTATACTAGAATACATTACATTATGCTACAATACATTACTTTATACTACAGCACATTATACTACAATACATTACATTATACTACAATACATTACTTTATACTACAGCACATTATACTACAATACATTACATTATGCTACAATACATTACTTTATACTACAACACATTATACTACAATACATTACATTATACTACAACACATTATACTAGAATGCATTACATTATGCTACAATACATTACTTTATACTACAGTACATTATACTACAATACATTACTTTATACTACAGCACATTATACTACAATACATTACATTATACTACAATACATTACAATACAGTACTTTATACTACAGCACATTATACTACAATACATTACACTACAATACATTACTTTATACTACAATACATTATACTACAACACATTACAATACATTATACTACAATACATTACACTACAATACATTAAACTACAATATAATACATTATACTACAACACATTATACTACAATTCAATACATTATACTACGATACATTAAACTACAATACAATACATTATACCACAACCCATTATAATACAACACATTACATTATCCTACAATACATTATACCACAACACATTGCATTATCCTACAACACAATACATTATACCACAACACATTATACTACAGCACATTATACTACAGCACATTATACTAGAATAGATTATACTACCATACAATACATTATACAACAATACATGACAGTATCCTACAATACAATACATTATACTATAATACATTATACTACAACACAATACATTATACTACAACACATTACATTATCCTACAATACATTATACTACCATACATTACATTACACTACATTATACTACAGCACATTATACTACAATACATTATACTATACTTTACATTATCCTACAATACATTATACTACAACACATTATAATACAATACATTATACTACCATACATTACATTACACTACATTATACTACAGCACATTATACTACAATACATTATACTATACTTTACATTATCCTACAATACAATATACTACAATACATTATACTACGATACATTATACTACAATACAATATACTACAATACATTATACTACAACACATTATACTACAACACATTACACTAGAATACATTACATTATGCTACAATACATTACTTTATACTACAGCACATTATACTACAATACATTACAATATACTACAATACATTACTTTATACTACAGCACATTATACTACAATACATTACATTATGCTACAATACATTACTTTATACTACAACACATAATACAACAATACATTACATTATACTACAACACATTATACTACAATACATTACTTTATACTACAGCACATTATACTACAATACATTACATTATACTACAATACATTACAATACAGTACTTTATACTACAGCACATTATACTACAATACATTACACTACAATACATTACATTATACTACAATACATTATACTAGAATACATTATACTTCAGCACATTATACTATAATACATTATACTACAACACATTATACTACAATACATTATACTACAGCACATTGTACTACAATACATTATACTACAACACATTATCCTACAATACATTATACAGAGTCAGTACAATACATTTTACTACAATACATTACCATGCAATACATTATACTACAGCACATTATAATACAATACATTATACTACAACACATTATACTACAATACATTATACTACAACACATTATAATACAATACATTATACTACCATACAATACATTATCCTACAATACATTATACTTCAGCACATTATTCTACAACACATTATAATACAATACATTATACTACAGCACATGATACTAGAATACATTATACTGCAACACATTATACTACCTTACAACACATTACATTATCCTACAATACATTATACTACAACACATTATGATACAAAACATTATACTACAATACATTATACTACAGCACATTATACTACAACACATTATACAGAGTCAGTACAATACATTATACGACAATAAAATACATTATACTACAATACATTATACTACAACACATTACATTATCCTACAATACATTATACTACAACACATTACATTGTATTGTAGGATACTACAACACATTATAATACAATACATTATACTACCATACAATACATTATACTTCAGCACATTATTCTACAACACCTTATAATACAATACATTACACTACAACACATTATACTACAGCACATTATAATACAACACATTACATTATCCTACAATACAATACATTATACCACAACACATTATAATACAACACATTACATTATCCTACAATACAATGCATTATACACAACACATTATACTACAGCACATTATACTAGAATAGATTATACTACCATACAATACATTATACAACAAAACATTACAGTATCCTACAATACATTACACTACATTATACTAAAATACATTAAACTACAATACAATACACTACAACACATTATACTACAATATAATACATTATACTACAATACATTATACTACAACATATTATTCTACAATACATTAAACTACAATACAATACATTATACCACACCACATTATAATACAACACATTACATTATCCTACAGCACAATATACTACAGCACATTATACTAGAATACATTATACTACCATACAACACATTACAGAGTCAGTACAATACATTATTCTACCATACAATGCATTATACTACAACACATTATACTACAGCACATTATACTAGAATAGATTATACTACCATACAATACATTATACAACAATACATGACAGTATCCTACAATACATTATACTACAACACATTATAATACAATACATTATACTACCATACATTACACTACATTATACTACAGCACATTATACTACAATACATTATACTATACTTTACATTATCCTACAATACAATATACTACAATACATTATACTACAATACATTACATTATACTACAATACAATATACTACAATACATTATACTACAACACATTATACTAGAATACATTACATTATACTAGAATGCATTACATTATGCTACAATACATTACTTTATACTACAGCACATTATACTACAACACATTACATTATACTACAATACAATATACTACAATACATTATACTACAACACATTATACTACAATACATTATACTACAATACATTATACTACAACACATTATACTACAACACATTATACTAGAATACATTACATTATACTACAATACATTACATTATACTACAATACATTACTTTATACTACAGCACATTATACTATAATACATTACATTATGCTACAATACATTACTTTATACTACAACACATTATACTACAATACATTACATTATACTACAACACATTATACTACAATACATTACATTATACTAGAATGCATTACATTATGCTACAATACATTACTTTATACTACAGTACATTATACTATAATACATTACTTTATACTACAGTACATTATACTATAATACATTACTTTATACTACAGCACATTATACTACAATACATTACATTATACTACAATATACTACAGCACATTATACTACAATACATTACACTACAATACATTACTTTATACTATACTACAATACATTACATTATACTACAATACATTATACTACAATACATTACATTATACTACAATACAATACATTATAGTAGAATACATTACACTACATTATACTACAACACATTATACTACAGCACATTATACTACAATACATTATACTACAATATATTACTTTATACTACAGCACATTATACTACAATACATTATACTACAATATATTACTTTATACTACAGCACATTATACTACAATACAATACATTACATTATACTACAATACATTATCCTACAACACATTACACTACAATACATTATACTACAGCACATTATACTACAATACATTATACTATAATACATTATACTATAATACAACACACTCTCCCCTCTTCTCTCTTTTAAGTAGAGGTTTTCTTCGGGTGATTGTCTGATTTGGTTATTAAAAACCCACGGCATTGCTCTTCTTTTATCAGTTGTTTTCTATTGAAAGCACACAGAGTTTGACAAGTCGATTACACACACGGTGAGGTGTGAGGACTGCTAATCTAATGAGTTCTCAGTGCTCCGCAGACAGGAGGAGGGAACACACTGTGTTCTCCGTTCCAAACGGAACCCTATTCCCTATAAAGTGCACTACTTCCAACCAGGACAATAGGAACTATATATAGGGAGTAAGGTGGCGTTTTGGGACACAGAGGAGTTGTTTGGTCAGAGGCGCATTGGGGAAGATTAAAGATGTGAAAAGAGAAGGCAAGGAAATAAATGGTAAGATGTTGTTGTTGTTGTTGTTGTTGTTGTAACAATAAATGATCGTTAATATGGTTAAAATGGTGGGTAAATATTTCACACAGCAGAGAGGAAAGAGGAACCTTTCATAAACTCCACTTAGCAGCAGCTTTTATTCAAAGCAACTGACAGACCAGCTGGATATATTTTACATACGGCTGGCCCCGGGAATCGAACCCACAACCCTGGTGTTGCAAGGTCTACACAAACTGATCCATACAGGATAACTATTAACACACTGACTACACCAAGCTGACTACACCTGATCCATACAAGACAACTACTAACATACTGACTACACCAAGCTGACCACACCAACTACTAACATACTGACTACACCAAGCTGACTACACCAAGCTCTACCAACTGAACCATACAGGACAACTACTAACATACTGACTACACCAAGCTGACTACACCAAGCTGACTACATCAAGCTCTACCAACTGAACCATACAGGACAACTACTAACATACTGACTACACCAAGCTGACCACATCAAACTGACTACACCAACTACTAACATACTGACTACACCAAGCTCTACCAACTGAACCATACAGGACAACTACTAACATACTGACTACACCAAGCTGACTACACCAAGCTGCCCACACCAAGCTGACTACATCAAGCTCTACCAACTGAACCATACAGGACAACTACTAACATGCTGACTACACCAAGCTAACTACACCAAGCTCTACCAACTGAACCATACAGGACAACTACTAACATGCTGACTACACCAAGCTGACTACACCAAGCTAACTACACCAAGCTCTACCAACTGAACCATACAGGACAACAACAAGCTGACTACACCAAGCTCTACCAACTGAACCATACAGGACAACACCAAGCTGACTACACCAAACTGACTACACCAACTACTAACATACTGACTACACCAAGCTCTACCAGCTGATCCATACAGGACAACTACTAACATACTGACTACACCAAGCTCTACCAACTGAACCATAAAGGACAACTACTAACAGACTGACTACACCAACGACTAACATACTGACTACACCAAGCTGACTACACCAACGACTAACATACTGACTACACCAAGCTGACTACACCAACGACTAACATACTGACTACACCAAGCTGACTACACCAACGACTAACATACTGACTACACCAAGCTGACTACACCAATGACTAACATACTGACTACACCAAGCTGACTACACCAACAACTAACATACTGACTACACCAAGCTGACTACACCAACGACTAACATACTGACTACACCAAGCTGACTAACATACTGACTACACCAAGCTGACTACACCAATGACTAACATACTGACTACACCAAGCTGACTACACCAACGACTAACATACTGACTACACCAACGACTAACATACTGACTACACCAAGCTGACTACACCAATGACTAACATACTGACTACACCAAGCTGACTACACCAACGACTAACATACTGACTACACCAAGCTGACTACACCAACGACTAACATACTGACTACACCAAGCTGACTACACCAAGCTGACTACACCAAGCTCTACCAACTGAACCATAAAGGACAACTACTAACAGACTGACTACACCAAGCTGACTACACCTCTCGCGTTGCATGCGTGAGCGTTGTAAAATAAACGTACACATACATGTTATTCATTCATTGCACCGTTCGCTGCGTAGCCTGACGCTAATATAAAACTTGCGTCTGACGCGCTGCAAGTCCCGCCTCTCCCATCTCCTCATTGGTTTAGAGGAGCATATACCCACGTGGGTGATTGGAAGATGAACTGAGGTACAGACTCCAGTCCAGTTGGTTGTAGTAATACACCTTTGAAGTTGATTTCCAACCATATAGAATCCACAGAAGAAGACTCAACTAGGAAAGATTACTAGAAAATAACTACGCTGAACAAAAATATAAACGCAACATGAAAAGTGTTGTTCCCATGTTTCATGAGCTGAAATAAAAAATCCCTGAAATGTTCCATACAAACAAAAAAGCTTATTTCTCTCAAATTCTGTGCAAAAATTTGTTTACATCCCTGTTAGTGAGCATTTCTCCTTCGCCAAGATAATCCATCCACCTGACAGGTGTAGCATGTTAAGAAGTTGATTATACAGCATGATCCATTACACAGGTGAACCTTGTGCTGGGGGGACAATAAAAGGGCCACTTTAAAATGTGCAGTTTTGTCACACAATACAATGCCACACATATCTCAAGTTGAGGGAGTAATTGACATCCTGATTGCAGAAATGTCTACCCGAGCTGTTGCCAAAGAATTCACTGTTAACTTCTCTACCATAAGCCGTCTCCAATTTGACATTACGTCCAACCGGCCTCACAACGTCAGACTAGCCCAGGATCTCCACATCCGTCTGCCCAGTCATGTGAAATCTATAGATTAGGCTCTAATTTATTTATTTAAATGGGCTGATTTCCAAATATGAACTGTAACTCAGTAGATATGTTGCATGTTGCGTCTATATTTGTGTTCAGTGTAGGTTTCCCCTGTTCCCTGAGTAGAGAACACACCATTTTCTGTGACTCAAAATGGCTCCAAATTCTACAGAGCTATTAAAGGTCTATAAAATAAAAAGGACATTTCAGTTCAAATAACAACACAATGTTTATATCCCAGGACAAATTAGCTAGCAACAGCGAGCTAGCTAGCTAAATGTCCATGGAATGTTTATATCCCAGGACAAATTAGCTAGCAACAGCGAGCTAGCTAGCTAAATGTCCATGGACTGTGTATATCCCAGGACAAATTAGCTAGCAACAGTGAGCTAGCTAGCTAAATGTCCATGGAATGTTTATATCCCAGGACAAATTAGCTAGCAACAGCGAGCTAGCTAGCTAAATGTCCATGGAATGTTTATGTGGTGTTTCGATCTGTCCCCAAATTAGTATAGTTGGTTTTGATATATCTACCCTGCATTTCCTGATTGTCTCTGCTGTGGATGGACAAACTCAACAGGCGAGCGATGGCACACGGGTGTGGCCGGTGTAGTCAGCAGGGGGCGGCAGGGTAGCCTAGTGGTTAGAGCATTGGACTAGTAACCGAAAGGTTGCAAGTTCAAATCCCCGAGCTGACAAGGTACAAATCTGTCCTTCTGCCCCTGAACAAGGCAGTTAACCCACTGTTCCTAGGCCGTCATTGAAAATAAGAATTTGTTCTTATTGTGCTACACTTGCCTGGTAAAAAAAATGATAGGTATTAGTTAAAAGTTTGCAAAAAAAAATAAAAGTATCGTTGTCACAACGGGTCATCTTACCTGCGTAACATGTCTCTTTCTAGGTGAGAACCATTGCTCATGGGTAATGTAGTTGTGATCTACACAGGGATGATGACTCTGGATGGGTGGAGAAACGGATGAGGGAGGTGGGGTTAAACAACAGCCATGGTGGTAAACAGACATGGGTTCAAATACTATTTGAAATCATTTCAAATACTTGATCCGTGTTTGCTGAAAGTTCAGGTTGATAATGGCCGACCCCGGCCTTGACCCTACTCCTTTCTGGTAACAACTTGTTCCATTTAATTGACAGGAACATTGAATCTCTTCATTCTGTCTGAGTGATTTTTAAAAGGGAGAATCTGGGATTCAAAATATCCCACATTGGCAATAAGGGTGCAGACGGTGGCTCTGTGAGGTATCCCTGACAGTTTAAATGGAATGTTTTAGAAAAAACTTCTGTGACAGCAACATAACACTGTGCTACGCTAGTTAAACATCATATCACTGTGCTACGCTAGTTAAAGATCATATCACTGTGCTACGCTAGTTAAAGATCATATCACTGTGCTACGCTAGTTAAAGATCATATCACTGTGCTACGCTAGTTAAACATAACAATGTGCTACGCTAGTTAAAGATCATATCACTGTGCTACGCTAGTTAAACATAACACTGTGCTACGCTAGTTAAAGATCATATCACTGTGCTACGCTAGTTAAACATAACACTGTGCTACGCTAGTTAAAGATCATAACACTGTGCTATGCTAGTTAAACAACATATCACTGTGCTACGCTAGTTAAACATAACACTGTGCTACGCTAGTTAAACAACATAACACTGTGCTACGCTAGTTAAACAACATAACACTGTGCTACGCTAGTTAAACATAACACTGTGCTACGCTAGTTAAACATATCACTGTGCTACGCTAGTTAAACATCATAACACTGTGCTACGCTAGTTAAACAACATAACACTGCGCTACGCTAGTTAAACAACATATCACTGCGCTACGCTAATTAAACAACATAACACTGCGCTACGCTAATTAAACAACATAACACTGTGCAATGCTAATTAAACAACAAAGCACTGTGCTACGCTAGTTAAACATAACACTGTGCTACACTAGTTAAACAACATAACACTGCTACGCTAGTTAAGCATAACACTGTGCTACGCTAGTTAAACATATCACTGTGCTATGCTAGTTAAAAATATCACTGTGCTACGCTAGTTAAACATTTCACTGTGCTACGCTAGTTAAACATCATATCACTGTGCTACGCTAGTTAAACATAACAATGTGCTACGCTAGTTAAAGATCATATCACTGTGCTACGCTAGTTAAACATCATAACACTGTGCTACGCTAGTTAAACATAACACTGTGCTACGCTAGTTAAACATTTCACTGTGCTACGCTAGTTAAACAACATAACACTGCGCTACGCTAGTTAAACAACATATCACTGCGCTACGCTAATTAAACAACATAACACTGTGCAACGCTAATTAAACAACAAAGCACTGTGCTACGCTAGTTAAACATAACACTGTGCTACACTAGTTAAACAACATAACACTGTGCTACGCTAGTTAAGCATAACACTGTGCTATGCTAGTTAAACATATCACTGTGCTATGCTAGTTAAACATATCACTGTGCTACGCTAGTTAAACATTTCACTGTGCTACGCTAGTTAAACATCATAACACTGTGCTACGCTAGTTAAACATATCACTGTGCTACGCTAGTTAAACATATCACTGTGCTACGCTAGTTAAACATAACACTGTGCTACGCTAGTTAAACATTTCACTGTGCTACGCTAGTTAAACAACATAACACTGTGCTACACTAGTTAAACAACATAACACTGTGCTACGCTAGTTAAACATCATAACACTGTGCTACTCTAGTTAAACAACATAACACTGTGCTACGCTAATCAAACAACATAACACTGTGCTACGCTAACTAAACAACATAACACTGTGCTACGCTAATTAAACAACATAACACTGTGCTACGCTAGTTAAACAACATAACACTGTGCTACGCTAACTAAACAACATAACACTGTGCTACGCTAATTAAACAACATAACACTGTGCTACGCTAGTTAAACAACATAACACTGTGCTACGCTAATTAAACAACATAACACTGTGCTACGCTAATTAAACAACATAACACTGTGCTACGCTAATTAAACAACATAACACTGTGCTACGCTAGTTAAACAACATAACACTGTGCTACGCTAATTAAACAACATAACACTGTGCTACGCTAGTTAAACAACATAACACTGTGCTACGCTAGTTAAACAACATAACACTGTGCTACGCTAGTTAAACAACATAACACTGTGCTACGCTAACTAAACAACATAACACTGTGCTACGCTAATTAAACAACATAACACTGTGCTACGCTAATTCAACAACATAACACTGTGCTACGCTAGTTAAACAACATAACACTGTGCTACGCTAGTTAAACAACATAACACTGTGCTACGCTAGTTAAACAACATAACACTGTGCTACGCTAACTAAACAACATAACACTGTGCTACGCTAACTAAACAACATAACACTGTGCTACGCTAGTTAAACAACATAACACTGTGCTACGCTAGTTAAACAGCATAACACTGTGCTACGCTAACTAAACAGCATAACACTGTGCTACGCTAGTTAAACAACATAACACTGTGCTACGCTAGTTAAAACAACATAACACTGTGCTACGCTAGTTAAAACAACATAACACTGTGCTACGCTAATTAAACAACATAACACTGTGCTACGCTAATTAAACATCATAACACTGTGCTACGCTAGTTAAACAACATAACACTGTGCTACGCTAGTTAAACATAACACTGTGCTACGCTAATTAAACAACATAACACTGTGCTACGCTAATTAAACAACATAACACTGTGCTACGCTAGTTAAACATAACACTGTGCTACGCTAGTTAAACATCATAACACTGTGCTACGCTAGTTAAACAACATAACACTGTGCTACGCTAGTTAAACAACATAACACTGTGCTACGCTAGTTAAACAACATAACACTGTGCTACGCTAGTTAAACATAACACTGTGCTACGCTAATTAAACAACATAACACTGTGCTACGCTAGTTAAACAACATAACACTGTGCTACGCTAGTTAAACATCATAACACTGTGCTACGCTAGTTAAACATAACACTGTGCTACGCTAGTTAAAACATAATACTGTGCTACGCTAATTAAACATAACACTGTGCTACGCTAGTTAAACATAACACTGTGCTACGCTAGTTAAACAACATAACACTGTGCTACGCTAGTTAAACAACATAACACTGTGCTACGCTAGTTAAACATAATACTGTGCTACGCTAATTAAACATAACACTGTGCTACGCTAGTTAAACATAACACTGTGCTACGCTAGTTAAACAACATAACACTGTGCTACGCTAGTTAAACAACATAACACTGTGCTACGCTAGTTAAACATAACACTGTGCTACGCTAGTTAAAACAAGCCTTAAACACTGCTGAGCAACAGCCTGTTTAACTCCAGTTTATCAGGCCTCATCGTCATCATGTAACACGAGTAACAGGTGTGTATGTATCTGGACTGCCAACAATGTATTAGTCTCATTTGAGTGCTTTGGGCTGGTACTGTGTTAGTGTACAGCGACTCGAATGAGCCAAATAAGCAGATGGCTCGTTGTGGGATTGTGATGACAGGGACAGCAGGCGTTTGCATGGACTGGCTGTATGGGAAACAGTGATGAGATGACACACACACACACACAGACACGGACACACACACACAGAGGGGCGGCAGGTAGCCTAGTGGTTAGAAAGTCTGAACAAGGCAATTAAACCCACCGTTCCCCGGCAGGCCGTCATTGTAAATAAGAATTTGTTCTTAACCGACTTGCCTTGTTAAAATAAACCGACTAAAATTAACCGACTTGCCTTGTTAAATTAAAAATGAATAAAACACGGAATAAATTAACAGTCAGACAAATTAAGCCTAGGAATCCATTAGTACTAATAACTATTAGGTGTCCAGAGTTGTATTACCTGAGTTCCTCCACACACTGGACAGCCAGGTAACAGCAGAGGTCTGGGTGTGAGCCGAGCGGACACGATGCTGCACCGATCACCACTGTCCACAGGGGGCGCTCTCTCACTGCTCCAGGACAGGGGCCTTTCTACGGGGGCCTGCCTCGGGGTCTCTACCCACTGGAGAGAGTCCTCAGTGGGTATGGAAGGAAGGGAAGGACACTCGTGCCCCTGGATCTGTCCTTGATCTCCATCCCCACCGAGCCGCCTGTCCCTGCCCAGTTCGGGTGCTCCTCCCTGGGGTGGAGGATCCTTGAAGGCCAGGGTGTGCAGGAGGTTCCTGGGGCTGTCATACTGTAGTCTGAGAAGGTTGGGTGCCTGGTACTCCTCACTCTGACACCAGGGGGCGCCAGAGCTACAACCACTAGTCCTGGAGGAGGAGGAGCAAGACGGGAGGCAGGAGCCGGGAGTAGGGGGGGAGAGAGGGCCGGGCTCAGGGGTCCTTAAGGACAGAGGAGGAGGTGGAGGAGGTAGACTGGGTGGAGGAAGAAGAGGTAGAGAGGGAGGTAGAGAAAGAGGATGCAGAGAGAGAAGAGGGGGAGGTAGACTAAGGACAGACCCAAACTCCTCCCCTCCTCCTTGACTGGCTGTGTCCAGGCTGCCCGTACAGGAAGAGAAGCTCCCAGAGTAAGACGATTGGCTGCTGGCCGTGGCGACGCCTATCCCGCTGTCCAACGAGCTTTGGCGCCCGCTGTCGTGGAGACTGCGAAGGTGGGAAGGCGGTTTGAAAGGAGTGCGGTTCATGACAGCGTTATAGAGATCCTCGTCCAGATTGGTCGAGGACTTCGCAGTGGGAGGTGCCGACAGGGTCTCGGTTGAGGAAGTGGGGCGTTTTGGCTCTGGCCATAAAGGGAAGTGGCTTCCGTAGCTGGCGTCTGATTGGCTGGAGGAAGAGGAAGAGATACTGCTGCGGTCGTCCCCGGCAACGGAGGTGCTGTAACTGGAGGTGGAGGCTGGGGAAGACATTATTGATTAGCTGACTGATTGATTGATCAAAAGGTCAATTGAGTAAAGGTCAAATGATTTAAGTGAATTGATTGATTGATAAAACGGTGAACTACGCCGTTTATTGATGGTTCAAATACAGTCAGGAGATGAACTGAAAACTGGGATTATTGATTGGTGGATTGCGGTATTGATTGATTACCTGTAGTGCTCTGTCTACTGCTGTGAGACATCATGCTGAGTCTTCTCTCTAGATCCGATGTTTCATGGTTGATCCTCTCCTCTGAGGAGGACCGGCTAGCACTGGGATCTACACACACACACACACACACACATACACACACACACACACACGGAACAGAGTAATATATCCACAGCTTCATCTACTGGGTCTATAACGAACACAGGTACTGAAACCCTGGTCTCTATAACGAACACAGGTACTGAAACCCTGGTCTCTATAACGAACACAGGTACTGAAACCCTGGCCTCTATAACGAACACAGGTACTGAAACTCTGGTCTCTATAATGAACACAGGTACTGAAACCCTGGTCTCTATAACGAACACAGGTACTGAAACCCTGGTCTCTATAACGAACACAGGTACTGAAACCCTGGTCTCTATAACAAACACAGGTACTGAAACCATGGTCTCTATAACGAACACAAGTACTGAAACCCTGGGTTCTATAACGAACACAGGTACTGAAACCCTGGTCTCTATAACGAACACAGGTACTGAAACCATGGTCTCTATAACGAACACAGGTACTGAAACCCTGGTCTCTATAACGAACACAGGTACTGAAACCATGGTCTCTATAACGAACACAGGTACTGAAACCCAGGTCTCTATAACGAACACAGGTACTGAAACCATGGTCTCTATAATGAACACAGGTACTGAAACCCAGGTCTCTATAACGAACACAGGCTGAGTTAACTACGAAAGTGATGTGGAGACAGGCTGAGTTAACTACCAAAGTGAGGGGGAGGCAGGCTGAGTTAACTACCAAAGTGAGGGGGAGGCAGGCTGAGTTAACTACCAAAGTGAGGGGGAGGCAGGCTGAGTTAACTACCAAAGTGAGGGGAGGCAGGCTGAGTTAACTACCAAAGTGAGGGGGAGGCAGGCTGAGTTAACTACCAAAGTGAGGGGGAGGCAGGCTGAGTTAACTACCAAAGTGAGGGGGAGGCAGGCTGAGTTAACTACCAAAGTGATGGGGAGGCAGGCTGAGTTAACTACCAAAGTGAGGGGAGGCAGGCTGAGTTAACTACCAAAGTGAGGGGGAGGCAGGCTGAGTTAACTACCAAAGTGAGGGGGAGGCAGGCTGAGTTAGCTACCAAAGTGATGTGGAGGCAGGCTGAGTTAGCTACCAAAGTGATGTGGAGACAGGCTGAGTTAACTACCAAAGTGAGGGGGAGGCAGGCTGAGTTAACTACCAAAGTGAGGGGGAGGCAGGCTGAGTTAACTACCAAAGTGATGTGGAGGCAGGCTGAGTTAACTACCAAAGTGAGGGGGAGGCAGGCTGAGTTAACTACCAAAGTGAGGGGGAGGCAGGCTGAGTTAACTACCAAAGTGAGGGGGAGGCAGGCTGAGTTAACTACCAAAGTGAGGGGAGGCAGGCTGAGTTAACTACCAAAGTGAGGGGGAGGCAGGCTGAGTTAACTACCAAAGTGAGGGAGAGGCAGGCTGAGTTAACTACCAAAGTGAGTGGGAGACAGGCTGAGTTAACTACCAAAGTGAGGGAGAGGCAGGCTGAGTTAACTACCAAAGTGATGGGGAGGCAGGCTGAGTTAACTACCAAAGTGAGGGGGAGGCAGGCTGAGTTAACTACCAAAGTGAGGGGGAGGCAGGCTGAGTTAACTACCAAAGTGATGGGGAGGCAGGCTGAGTTAACTACCAAAGTGAGGGGGAGGCAGGCTGAGTTAACTACCAAAGTGATGGGGAGGCAGGCTGAGTTAACTACCAAAGTGAGGGGAGGCAGGCTGAGTTAACTACCAAAGTGAGGGGAGGCAGGCTGAGTTAACTACCAAAGTGAGGGGAGGCAGGCTGAGTTAACTACCAAAGTGAGGGGAGGCAGGCTGAGTTAACTACCAAAGTGAGGTGGAGGCAGGCTGAGTTAACTACCAAAGTGAGGGGGAGGCAGGCTGAGTTAACTACCAAAGTGATGGGGAGGCAGGCTGAGTTAACTACCAAAGTGATGGGGAGGCAGGCTGAGTTAACTACCAAAGTGAGGGGGAGGCAGGCTGAGTTAACTACCAAAGTGATGGGGAGGCAGGCTGAGTTAACTACCAAAGTGATGGGGAGGCAGGCTGAGTTAACTACCAAAGTGAGGGGGAGACAGGCTGAGTTAGCTACCAAAGTGAGGGGGAGGCAGGCTGAATTAACTACCAAAGTGAGGGGGAGGCAGGCTGAGTTAACTACCAAAGTGAGGGGGAGGCAGGCTGAGTTAACTACCAAAGTGATGGGGAGGCAGGCTGAGTTAACTACCAAAGTGAGGGGGAGGGGGGCAGGCTGAGTTAACTACCAAAGTGATGGGGAGGGGGGCAGGCTGAGTTAACTACCAAAGTGAGGGGGAGGCAGGCTGAGTTAACTACCAAAGTGAGGGGGAGGCAGGCTGAGTTAACTACCAAAGTGAGGGGGAGGCAGGCTGAGTTAACTACCAAAGTGAGGGGGAGGGGGGCAGGCTGAGTTAACTACCAAAGTGATGGGGAGGCAGGCTGAGTTAACTACCAAAGTGATGGGGAGGCAGGCTGAGTTAACTACCAAAGTGAGGGGGAGGCAGGCTGAGTTAACTACCAAAGTGATGGGGAGGCAGGCTGAGTTAACTACCAAAGTGATGGGGAGGCAGGCTGAGTTAACTACCAAAGTGAGGGGGAGGCAGGCTGAGTTAACTACCAAAGTGATGGGGAGGCAGGCTGAGTTAACTACCAAAGTGATGGGGAGGCAGGCTGAGTTAACTACCAAAGTGAGGGGGAGGGGACAGATTTAACTCCCACTTCCTACCCTTTAAGTTGGCATTGTATCCCTTCTCTCTTCTCCTCCCTTCCCTCCTCTTTCACCCAATCCTCTCCTCTACCTCCCTCCCTCCCTCCCCTCTCCCACCTACTCTACCCTCTCCCCTCTATCC
>NC_088231.1:23335880-23355880 GCF_036934945.1 Oncorhynchus masou masou
TCTATTTGGTCATCTGAATTAGGAATAACCATCTATTTGTTCATCTGAATAGGAATAACCATCTATTTGGTCATCTGAATAGGAATAACCATCTATTTGTTCATCTGAAATAGGAATAACCATCTATTTGTTCATCTGAATAGGAATAACCATCTATTTGTTCATCTGAATAGGAATAACCATCTATTTGTTCATCTGAATTAGGAATAACCATCTATTTGTTCATCTGAATAGGAATAACCATCTATTTGTTCATCTGAATTAGGAATAACCATCTATTTGGTCATCTGAATAGGAATAACCATCTATTTGTTCATCTGAAATAGGAATAACCATCTATTTGTTCATCTGAATAGGAATAACCATCTATTTGTTCATCTGAATAGGAAAAACCATCTATTTGTTCATCTGAATTAGGAATAACCATCTATTTGTTCATCTGAATAGGAATAACCATCTATTTGTTCATCTGAATTAGGAATAACCATCTATTTGTTCATCTGAATAGGAATAACCATCTATTTGTTCATCTGAATTAGGAATAACCATCTATTTGGTCATCTGAATTAGGAATAACCATCTATTTGTTCATCTGAATAGGAATAACCATCTATTTGGTCATCTGAATAGGAATAACCATCTATTTGTTCATCTGAATTAGGAATAACCATCTATTTGGTCATCTGAATAGGAATAACCATCTATTTGTTCATCTGAATAGGAATAACCATCTATTTGTTTATCTGAATAGGAATAACCATCTATTTGTTCATCTGAATAGGAATAACCATCTATTTGTTCATCTGAATAGGAATAACCATCTATTTGTTCATCTGAATAGGAATAACCATCTATTTGTTCATCTGAATAGGAATAACCATCTATATGTTCATCTGAATTAGGAATAACCATCTATTTGTTCATCTGAATAGGAATAACCATCTATTTGTTCATCTGAATTAGGAATAACCATCTATTTGGTCATCTGAATTAGGAATAACCATCTATTTGTTCATCTGAATAGGAATAACCATCTATTTGGTCATCTGAATAGGAATAACCATCTATTTGTTCATCTGAATTAGGAATAACCATCTATTTGGTCATCTGAATTAGGAATAACCATCTATTTGTTCATCTGAATAGGAATAACCATCTATTTGGTCATCTGAATAGGAATAACCATCTATTTGTTCATCTGAAATAGGAATAACCATCTATTTGTTCATCTGAATAGGAATAACCATCTATTTGTTCATCTGAATAGGAATAACCATCTATTTGTTCATCTGAATTAGGAATAACCATCTATTTGTTCATCTGAATAGGAATAACCATCTATTTGTTCATCTGAATTCGGAATAACCATCTATTTGGTCATCAGAATAGGAATAACCATCTATTTGTTCATCTGAAATAGGAATAACCATCTATTTGTTCATCTGAATAGGAATAACCATCTATTTGTTCATCTGAATAGGAATAACCATCTATTTGTTCATCTGAATTAGGAATAACCATCTATTTGTTCATCTGAATAGGAATAACCATCTATTTGTTCATCTGAATTAGGAATAACCATCTATTTGTTCATCTGAATAGGAATAACCATCTATTTGTTCATCTGAATTAGGAATAACCATCTATTTGGTCATCTGAATTAGGAATAACCATCTATTTGTTCATCTGAATAGGAATAACCATCTATTTGGTCATCTGAATAGGAATAACCATCTATTTGTTCATCTGAAATAGGAATAACCATCTATTTGTTCATCTGAATAGGAATAACCATCTATTTGTTCATCTGAATAGGAATAACCATATATTTGTTCATCTGAATAGGAATAACCATCTATTTGTTCATCTGAATTAGGAATAACCATCTATTTGTTCATCTGAATAGGAATAACCATCTATTTGTTCATCTGAATAGGAATAACCATCTATTTGTTCATCTGAATTAGGAATAACCATCTATTTGTTCATCTGAATTAGGAATAACCATCTATTTGATCATCTGAATAGGAATAACCATCTATTTGTTCATCTGAATAGGAATTACCATCTATTTGTTCATCTGAATTAGGAATAACCATCTATTTGTTCATCTGAAATAGGAATAACCATCTATTTGTTCATCTGAATTAGGAATAACCATCTATTTGATCATCTGAATAGGAATAACCATCTATTTGTTCATCTGAATAGGAATAACCATCTATTTGTTCATCTGAATTAGGAATAACCATCTATTTGTTCATCTGAATAGGAATAACCATCTATTTGATCATCTGAATAGGAATAACCATCTATTTGTTCATCTGAATAGGAATAAATATCTATTTGTTCATCTGAATAGGAATAACCATCTATTTGTTCATCTGAAATAGGAATAACCATCTATTTGTTCATCTGAATAGGAATAACCATCTATTTGGTCATCTGAATAGGAATAACCATCTATTTGTTCATCTGAAATAGGAATTACCATCTATTTGATCATCTGAATTAGGAATAACCATCTATTTGTTCATCTGAATTAGGAATAACCATCTATTTGTTCATCTGAATTAGGAATAACCATCTATTTGTTCATCTGAATAGGAATAACCATCTATTTGGTCATCTGAATTAGGAATAACCATCTATTTGTTCATCTGAAATAGGAATTACCATCTATTTGTTCATCTGAATTAGGAATAACCATCTATTTGATCATCTGAATTAGGAATAACCATCTATTTGTTCATCTGAAATAGGAATAACCATCTATTTGTTCATCTGAATTAGGAATAACCATCTATTTGTTCATCTGAATAGGAATAACCATCTATTTGTTCATCTGAATAGGAATAACCATCTATTTGTTCATCTGAATAGGAATAACCATCTATTTGTTCATCTGAATAGGAATAACCATCTATTTGTTCATCTGAATAGGAATAACCATCTATTTGTTCATCTGAATAGAATAACCATCTATTTGTTCATCTGAATAGGAATAACCATCTATTTGGTCATCTGAATAGGAATAACCATCTATTTGTTCATTTGAAGTGTTTTTGGCCCCAAACTCTCAGACACTGTATATTGCCCTGAGTGTGTGTGTGTGTATGTGTGAGTGTGACTTGGTGTGTGTTAGTGTGTGTGTGTATATGTGTGATTGTGACTTGGTGTGTGTTAGTGTGTGTGTGTTAGTGTGTGTGTGTGAGTGTGTTAGTGTCTGTGTGTTAGTGTGAGTGTGTTAGTGTGTGTGTGTATATGTGTGAGTGTGACTTGGTGTGTGTTAGTGTGTGTGTGTGAGTGTGTTAGTGTCTGTGTGTTAGTGTGAGTGTGTTAGTGTGTGTGTGTATATGTGTGAGTGTGACTTGGTGTGTGTTAGTGTGTGTGTGTTAGTGTGTGTGTGTGTGAGTGTGTGTGTTAGTGTCTGTGTGTTAGTGTGTGTGTGTGTGTTAGTGTGAGTGTGGTAGTGTGTTAGTGTGTTAGTGTGAGTGTGTTAACTGCGGGTCAGATGAAGACACACAGAGGTGATAAGTCACAAGAAAATGTGCCCAACTAACCCACTAATCTGAGGGTAGTACTATCCAGACCAAACTAGTAGAAAATGTGCCCAACTAACCCACTAATCTGAGGGTAGTACTATCCAGACCAAACTAGTAGAAAATGTGCCCAACTAACCCACTAATCTGAGGATAGTACTATCCAGACCAAACTAGTAGAAAATGTGCCCAACTAACCCACTAATCTGAGGGTAGTACTATCCAGACCAAACTAGTAGAAAATGTGCCCAACTAACCCACTAATCTGAGGGTAGTACTATCCAGACCAAACTAGTAGAAAATGTGCCCAACTAACCCACTAATCTGAGGATAGTACTATCCAGACCAGACTAGTAGAAAATGTGCCCAACTAACCCACTAATCTGAGGGTAGTACTATCCAGACCAGACTAGTAGAAAATGTGCCCAACTAACCCACTAATCTGAGGGTAGTACTATCCAGACCAGACTAGTAGAAAATGTGACCAACTAACTCGCCAGGCCAGTGACATTTTGTCTTTACAAATACAGCACGGTACAGATTTTGGACCCAAATGTTACCTGGGCTATGTTCCCCATCCCTGTTTACCGTCCACAGACTCACAGAGCATTTCTCTAATGAACTAACACTCACATTCTATCTGTTCTATTTCTCTAATGAACCAACACTCACATTCTATCTGTTCTATTTCTCTAATGAACCAACACTCACATTCTATCTGTTCTATTTCTCTAATGAACCAACACTCACATTCTATCTGTTCTATTTCTCTAATGAACCAACACTCACATTCTATCTGTTCTATTTCTCTAATGAACCAATACTCACATTCTATCTGTTCTATTTCTGTAATGAACCAACACTCACATTCTATCTGTTCTATTTCTCTAATGAACCAACACTCACATTCTATCTGTTCTATTTCTCTAATGAACCAACACTCACATTCTATCTGTTCTATTTCTCTAATGAACCAACACTCACATTCTATCTGTTCTATTTCTCTAATGAACCAACACTCACATTCTATCTGTTCTATTTCTGTAATGAACCAACACTCACATTCTATCTGTTCTATTTCTCTAATGAACCAACACTCACATTCTATCTGTTCTATTTCTCTAATGAACTAACACTCACATTCTATCTGTTCTATTTCTCTAATGAACCAACACTCACATCCTATCTGTTCTATTTCTCTAATGAACCAACACTCACATTCTATCACTCCTATTTCTGTAATGAACCAACACTCACATTCTATCTGTTCTATTTCTCTAATGAACCAACACTCACATTCTATCTGTCCTATTTCTCTACTGTAACAACACTCACATTCTATCTGTCCTATTTCTCTACTGTAACAACACACACCCTTCATTCTGGACATGTCATTCCCCCACTGCTGTTCTGAGGGCAGCTGGCAATATGTAAATGAAGTGGTGGAGAGGGCCGAGGTGATTGGTCTGAGATGGCTCTAGGGGGAGTGGTATTTATAGAGTGAAGAAACAAGACACTCGTATTAAGGCCCAGGAGAGTGTCCTTACCGTAACGGGCCACACACACACACACACACACACACACACACACACACACACACACACACACACCCTTGCTATGGTAAAGACAGTTGTCATTGGTCCTGACAGGCCCGTTACAGTAAGGACAGTTGTCATTGGTCCTGACAGGCCCGTTACGGTAAGGACAGCTGTCATTGGTCCTGATAGGCCCGTTACAGTAAGGACAGTTGTCATTGGTCCTGACAGGCCCGTTACGGTAAAGACAGCTGTCATTGGTCCTGACAGGCCCGTTACTGTAAGGACAGTTGTCATTGGTCCTGACAGGCCCGTTACGGTAAAGACAGTTGTCATTGGTCCTGACAGGCCCATTACGGTAAAGACAGTTGTCATTGGTCCTGACAGGCCCGTTACGGTAAAGACAGTTGTCATTGGTCCTGACAGGCCCGTTACGGTAAAGACAGTTGTCATTGGTCCTGACAGGCCCGTTACGGTAAAGACAGTTGTCATTGGTCCTGACAGGCCCGTTACGGTAAAGACAGTTGTCATTGGTCCTGACAGGCCCGTTACGGTAAAGACAGTTGTCATTGGTCCTGACAGGCCCGTTACGGTAAAGACAGTTGTCATTGGTTCTGACAGGCCCGTTACGGTAAAGACAGTTGTCATTGGTCCTGACAGGCCCGTTACGGTAAAGACAGTTGTCATTGGTTCTGACAGGCCCATTACGGTAAGGACAGTTGTCATTGGTTCTGACAGGCCAGAATTCTCCAGAATTCCACGTGGCCCACGTCTGAGAACACTTGATAAAGTTGTCACACTGGCAAAAAGAAAAATGTCCTCTGTAGTAGATTAAAAACCACACCCTGTCGTCGCCACCCTGAACCAGTGAGTGAGAACCCCCCTCCACCCCACCCTGAACCAGTGAGTGAGAACCCCCCTCCACCCCACCCTGAACCAGTGAGTGAGAACCCCCCTCCACCCCACCCTGAACCAGTGAGTGAGAACCCCCCTCCACCCCACCCTGAACCAGTGAGTGAGAACCCCCTCCACCCCACCCTGAACCAGTGAGTGAGAACCCCCTCCACCCCACCCTGAACCAGTGAGTGAGAACCCCCTCCACCCCACCCTGAACCAGTGAGTGAGAACCCCCTCCACCCCACCCTGAACCAGTGAGTGAGAACCCCCTCCACCCCACCCTGAACCAGTGAGTGAGAACCCCCTCCACCCCACCCTGAACCAGTGAGTGAGAACCCCCTCCACCCCACCCTGAACCAGTGAGTGAGAACCCCCTCCACCCCACCCTGAACCAGTGAGTGAGAACCCCCTCCACCCCACCCTGAACCAGTGAGTGAGAACCCCCTCCACCCCACCCTGAACCAGTGAGTGAGAACCCCCCTCCACCCCACCCTGAACCAGTGAGTGAGAACCCCCTCCACCCCACCCTGAACCAGTGAGTGAGAACCCCCCTCCACCCCACCCTGAACCAGTGAGTGAGAACCCCCCTCCACCCCACCCTGAACCAGTGAGTGAGAACCCCCCTCCACCCCACCCTGAACCAGTGAGTGAGAACCCCCTCCACCCCACCCTGAACCAGTGAGTGAGAACCCCCTCCACCCCACCCTGAACCAGTGAGTGAGAACCCCCTCCACCCCACCCTGAACCAGTGAGTGAGAACCCCCTCCACCCCACCCTGAACCAGTGAGTGAGAACCCCCTCCACCCCACCCTGAACCAGTGAGTGAGAACCCCCTCCACCCCACCCTGAACCAGTGAGTGAGAACCCCCTCCACCCCACCCTGAACCAGTGAGTGAGAACCCCCTCCACCCCACCCTGAACCAGTGAGTGAGAACCCCCTCCACCCCACCCTGAACCAGTGAGTGAGAACCCCCTCCACCCCACCCTGAACCAGTGAGTGAGAACCCCCTCCACCCCACCCTGAACCAGTGAGTGAGAACCCCCTCCACCCCACCCTGAACCAGTGAGTGAGAACCCCCCTCCACCCCACCCTGAACCAGTGAGTGAGAACCCCCTCCACCCCACCCTGAACCAGTGAGTGAGAACCCCCCACCACCCCACCCTGAACCAGTGAGTGAGAACCCCCTCCACCCCACCCTGAACCAGTGAGTGAGAACCCCCTCCACCCCACCCTGAACCAGTGAGTGAGAACCCCCTCCACCCCACCCTGAACCAGTGAGTGAGAACCCCCTCCACCCCACCCTGAACCAGTGAGTGAGAACCCCCTCCACCCCACCCTGACCCAGTGAGTGAGAACCCCCTCCACCCCACCCTGAACCAGTGAGTGAGAACCCCCTCCACCCCACCCTGAACCAGTGAGTGAGAACCCCCTCCACCCCACCCTGAACCAGTGAGTGAGAACCCCCTCCACCCCACCCTGAACCAGTGAGTGAGAACCCCCCTCCACCCCACCCTGAACCAGTGAGTGAGAACCCCCCTCCACCCCACCCTGAACCAGTGAGTGAGAACCCCCCTCCACCCCACCCTGAACCAGTGAGTGAGAACCCCCTCCACCCCACCCTGAACCAGTGAGTGAGAACCCCCCTCCACCCCACCCTGACCACATAAAACAGGCTCTCGTTCTCTACATACCAGCATCCATCTGCTGTAAATTCAGAGAATAGTTACCATATCACCAAGAGTCAGTCAGTCAGTCAGTCAGAGACAGACAGACAGACAGAGGAGACAGACAGACAGACAGACAGAGGAGACAGACAGACAGACAGACAGACAGACAGACAGACAGACAGACAGACGACAGACAGACAGACAGACAGACAGACAGACAGACAGACAGACAGACAGACAGACAGACAGACAGACAGACAGAGGAGACAGACAGACAGACAGAGGAGACAGACAGACAGACAGAAAGACAGACAGAGGAGACAGACAGACAGACAGACAGACAGACAGACAGACAGACAGACAGAGGAGACAGACAGACAGACAGACAGACAGACAGACAGACAGACAGACAGACAGACAGACAGAGGAGACAGACAGACAGAGGAGACAGACAGACAGAGGAGACAGACAGACAGACAGACAGACAGACAGACAGACATGCTAAGGACCAGGAGGCTGTTACAACACGTCCATTTACTGGTAGAGTCAAACACTCGTATCCAACAGGCAGGCAGACAGACAGACAGACAGGCAGACAGACAGACAGACAGACAGACACCTCGTATTATCTGGAACAAACTGTAAATGTGTGTGTGTGTGTGTGTGTGTGTGTGTGTGTGTGTGTGTGTGTGTGTGTGTGTGTGTGTGTGTGTGTGTGTGTGTGTGCGCGTGCCTGCGTGTGTTGTCGTGTCTTTTACATCATTAAACTGCAGATGAATCTTTATCAAATAATTCTCTGTAATTATTATTACGTGATTAAACTACTTAATCATGTAACTGTAATTAACTAGGAAGTCGGGGCACCAAGGAAAAATCTTCAGATTACAAAGTTATAATTTTCCTAATATAACTTTCAGATATTTTAACATCTGATCAATTAGTCTTCTTAATTAATGAATTATTCTTTACCTCACGTTAGTCTCCTTCCAAACGTCAAAATTGTTGGTTATCTGCACGAACCCAGTCTTCACTATGAGTCATCCATACATCAATTGGTCTTAAATCATTTATTTACTAACTAAGTAATTAATCACAAAAATACACACACACACAAACAAACAAAGGTACATATGGTTTCAAGGAAATGATAGAGGAATGTGCCCTAGTGGGCTAAACCGGCATGGCGGCTTGGTGGACAATAGACACGACAAAGTTGATAATTATAACAATTGAAATGCTAATCCTTTGCACATGAACGCTCACTCATTCGGGAACAATTGCAATCAACATGTATATTTACGCGTAGTGTGTCACGTGATCTCTGCCGGAATCTTCCATTCTGTTGGAAGTTCATCCGCCCATCTTTCGTGGTTAGAGTGGATACTTCAGAGTCCCATTCAAAAATGTTGTATTAGAATAGATGTTTCGGGCGGTTGTCGGTCTTCGCGTTCAATGATTCCCGAATTCCGAGCTGCAGACTATTAATTAATATCAAAGACTTGTTCTTATTCTGTCGGTATCGATAGTCTAAGAGTTTAACCACGCGGGATGGTTAAAAGATTCAGCAATCTACTCGAACCTTTATTTCTCTCTGTGATCGAGGTACTGGTCTGGTCTCAAACCTTGGCCCTCTCATTATCGAGGTACTGGTCTGGTCTCAAACCTTGGCCCTCTCGTTATCGAGGTAAGCTGGTCTGTAGTGGGAAAACCCAGGTGGGTTTTTTTATTCAGGAATATGGAAAATGGCTGTTCCCATGACGCCAGGATCTGTCTGTGGCCCTGGGGGCGGGCCAATGACTTAGTGAAACTTTAAACAGAAATACAATTCTCTCACATTAACATCATTCCATAGCATCACATCATTTCACAAATAGTTTCATAATTACTCATTAATTTCGTACAAACAATTAGATGTAAAGCCTCATACTTGAGACTCCTGTATAAACAGCGTTATGGTAATGTGGTCGTATTGTCTCTCACAAGTTTCACCAAACGGACCAGTTCGTAAGCTGGATTCTTCACCGATCTTTAAAACTTTCTCCGGGAACATGAATGTCGTTCGGACCTCCAGTTCTGTGAGGTGGAAGAAATTCCTTTGTTCTCTCTGAAAATTCACTCTGTCTCTATACTGTGGCCATGAGGAGATCATCTCCTCCAGGAATTTATGACCTCTCTGACCACAGCAGCTTAGTTGCAGGAGGCAGAGAGAGGGGGAGGGGGAGGGGGCTTGCTGTACCCAAAGAGGGCAACGTCATGACAGTGTATGTGTGTATTATGAAAACCTATTTGATATGCCTGCAGTTTAGAGTTACCCTGTGGATTTAATAAACCAGTAGATATGAGGGTCTGAAATACCAACAAACTATACTGTACTGACATACCAACTATACTGTACTCTGAGATACCAACTATACTGTACTGAGATACCAACTATACTGTACTGAGATACCAACTATACTGTACTCTGAGATACCAACTATACTGTACTCTGAGATACCAACTATACTGTACTGAGATACCAACTATACTGTACTCTGAGATACCAACTATACTGTACTGAGATACCAACTATACTGTACTGAGATACCAACTATACTGTACTGAGATACCAACTATACTGTACTGAGATACCAACTATACTGTACTGAGATACCAACTACTGAGATACCAACTATACTGTACTCTGAGATACCAACTATACTGTACTCTGAGATACCAACTATACTGTACTCTGAGATACCAACTATACTGTACTGAGATACCAACTATACTGTACTGAGATACCAACTATACTGTACTGAGATACCAACTGAGATACCAACTATACTGTACTGAGATACCAACTATACTGTACTCTGAGATACCAACTATACTGTACTGAGATACCAACTATACTGTACTGAGATACCAACTATACTGTACTCTGAGATACCAACTATACTGTACTGAGATACCAACTATACTGTACTGAGATACCAACTATACTGAGATACCAACTATACTGAGATACCAACTATACTGTACTGAGATACCAACTATACTATACTGAGATACCAACTATACTGTACTGAGATACCAACTATACTGTACTGAGATACCAACTATACTGTACTCTGAGATACCAACTATACTGTACTGAGATACCAACTATACTGTACTGAGATACCAACTATACTGTACTGAGATACCAACTATACTGTACTGAGATACCAACTATACTGTACTGAGATAACAACTACACTGTACTGAGATACCAACTATACTGTGCTCTGAGATACCAACTATACTGTACTGAGATACCAACTATACTGAGATACCAACTATACTGAGATACCAACTATACTGTACTGAGATACCAACTATACTATACTGAGATACCAACTATACTGTACTGAGATACCAACTATACTGTACTGAGATACCAACTATACTGTACTCTGAGATACCAACTATACTGTACTCTGAGATACCAACTATACTGTACTGAGATACCAACTATACTGTACTGAGATACCAACTATACTGTACTGAGATACCAACTATACTGTACTGAGATACCAACTATACTGTACTCTGAGATACCAACTATACTGTACTGAGATACCAACTATACTGTACTGAGATACCAACTATACTGTACTGAGATACCAACTATACTGTACTGAGATACCAACTATACTGTACTCTGAGATACCAACTATACTGTACTGAGATACCAACTATACTGTACTGAGATACCAACTATACTGTACTGAGATACCAACTATACTGTACTGAGATACCAACTATACTGTACTGAGATACCAACTATACTGTACTCTGAGATACCAACTATACTGTACTGAGATACCAACTATACTGTACTGAGATACCAACTATACTGTACTCTGAGATACCAACTATACTGTACTGAGATACCAACTATACTGTACTGAGATACCAACTATACTGTACTGTGAGATACCAACTATACTGTACTCTGAGATACCAACTATACTGTACTGAGATACCAACTATACTGTACTGTGAGATACCAACTATACTGTACTGTGAGATACCAACTATACTGTACTCTGAGATACCAACTATACTGTACTGAGATACCAACTATACTGTACTGAGATACCAACTATACTGTACTGAGATACCAACTATACTGTACTGAGATACCAACTATACTGTACTGAGATACCAACTATACTGTACTGAGATACCAACTATACTGTACTGAGATACCAACTATACTGTACTCTGAGATACCAACTATACTGTACTGAGATACCAACTATACTGTACTCTGAGATACCAACTATACTGTACTGAGATACCAACTATACTGTACTCTGAGATACCAACTATACTGTACTGAGATACCAACTATACTGTACTCTGAGATACCAACTATACTGTACTGTGAGATACCAACTATACTGTACTCTGAGATACCAACTATATGGTACTGTACTCTGAGATACCAACTATACTGTACTCGGAGATACCAACTATACTGTACTGAGATACCAACTATACTGTACTGAGATACCAACTATACTGTACTGTGAGATACCAACTATACTGTACTCTGAGATACCAACTATACTGTACTCTGAGATACCAACTATACTGTACTCTGAGATACCAACTATACTGTACTCTGAGATACCAACTATACTGTACTCTGAGATACCAACTATACTGTACTGAGATACCAACTATACTGTACTGAGATACCAACTATACTGTACTGAGATACCAACTATACTGTACTGAGATACCAACTATACTGTACTGAGATACCAACTATACTGTACTGAGATACCAACTATACTGTACTGAGATACCAACTATACTGTACTGAGATACCAACTATACTGTACTGAGATACCAACTATACTGTACTGAGATACCAACTATACTGTACTCTGAGATACCAACTATACTGTACTGAGATACCAACTATACTGTACTGAGATACCAACTATACTGTACTGAGATACCAACTATACTGTACTCTGAGATACCAACTATACTGTACTGAGATACCAACTATACTGTACTGAGATACCAACTATACTGTACTGAGATACCAACTATACTGTACTGAGATACCAACTATACTGTACTGAGATACCAACTATACTGTACTGAGATACCAACTATACTGTACTCTGAGATACCAACTATACTGTACTGAGATACCAACTATACTGTACTGAGATACCAACTATACTGTACTCTGAGATACCAACTATACTGTACTGAGATACCAACTATACTGTACTGAGATACCAACTATACTGATACCAACTATACTGTAGATACCAACTATACTGTACTGAGATACCAACTATACTGTACTGAGATACCAACTATACTGTACTGAGATACCAACTATACTGTACTCTGAGATACCAACTATACTGTACTGAGATACCAACTATACTGTACTGAGATACCAACTATACTGTACTGAGATACCAACTATACTGTACTCTGAGATACCAACTATACTGTACTCTGAGATACCAACTATACTGTACTCTGAGATACCAACTATACTGTACTGAGATACCAACTATACTGTACTGAGATACCAACTATACTGTACTGAGATACCAACTATACTGTACTGAGATACCAACTATACTGTACTCTGAGATACCAACTATACTGTACTGAGATACCAACTATACTGTACTCTGAGATACCAACTATACTGTACTGAGATACCAACTATACTGTACTGAGATACCAACTATACTGTACTCTGAGATACCAACTATACTGAGATACCAACTATACTGTACTGAGATACCAACTATACTGTACTCTGAGATACCAACTATACTGTACTGAGATACCAACTATACTGTACTGAGATACCAACTATACTGTACTGAGATACCAACTATACTGTACTCTGAGATACCAACTATACTGTACTGAGATACCAACTATACTGTACTGTGAGATACCAACTATACTGTACTGTGAGATACCAACTATACTGTACTCTGAGATACCAACTATACTGTACTGAGATACCAACTATACTGTACTGAGATACCAACTATACTGTACTGAGATACCAACTATACTGTACTCTGAGATACCAACTATACTGTACTGAGATACCAACTATACTGAGATACCAACTATACTGAGATACCAACTATACTGTACTCTGAGATACCAACTATACTGTACTGAGATACCAACTATACTGTACTGAGATACCAACTATACTGTACTCTGAGATACCAACTATACTGTACTGAGATACCAACTATACTGTACTCTGAGATACCAACTATACTGTACTGAGATACCAACTATACTGTACTGAGATACCAACTATACTGTACTGAGATACCAACTATACTGTACTGAGATACCAACTATACTGTACTCTGAGATACCAACTATACTGTACTGAGATACCAACTATACTGTACTGAGATACCAACTATACTGTACTGAGATACCAACTATACTGTACTGAGATACCAACTATACTGTACTCTGAGATACCAACTATACTGTACTGAGATACCAACTATACTGCACTGAGATACCAACTATACTGTACTCTGAGATACCAACTATACTGTACTGAGATACCAACTATACTGTACTGAGATACCAACTATACTGTACTCTGAGATACCAACTATACTGAGATACCAACTATACTGTACTGAGATACCAACTATACTGTACTCTGAGATACCAACTATACTGTACTGAGATACCAACTATACTGTACTGAGATACCAACTATACTGTACTGAGATACCAACTATACTGTACTCTGAGATACCAACTATACTGTACTGAGATACCAACTATACTGTACTGAGATACCAACTATACTGTACTGTGAGATACCAACTATACTGTACTCTGAGATACCAACTATACTGTACTGAGATACCAACTATACTGTACTGAGATACCAACTATACTGTACTGAGATACCAACTATACTGTACTCTGAGATACCAACTATACTGTACTCTGAGATACCAACTATACTGTACTCTGAGATACCAACTATACTGTACTCTGAGATACCAACTATACTGTACTCTGAGATACCAACTATACTGTACTGAGATACCAACTATACTGTACTGTGAGATACCAACTATACTGTACTGAGATACCAACTATACTGTACTGAGATACCAACTATACTGTACTGAGATACCAACTATACTGTACTCTGAGATACCAACTATACTGTACTGAGATACCAACTATACTGTACTGTGAGATACCAACTATACTGTACTGAGATACCAACTATACTGTACTGAGATACCAACTATACTGTACTGAGATACCAACTATACTGTACTCTGAGATACCAACTATACTATACTGAGATACCAACTATACTGTACTGAGATACCAACTATACTGATACCAACTATACTGAGATACCAACTATACTGTACTGAGATACCAACTATACTGTACTGAGATACCAACTATACTGTACTGAGATACCAACTATACTGTACTGAGATACCAACTATACTGTACTGAGATACCAACTATACTGTACTGAGATACCAACTATACTGTACTCTGAGATACCAACTATACTGTACTGAGATACCAACTATACTGTACTGAGATACCAACTATACTGTACTCTGAGATACCAACTATACTGTACTGAGATACCAACTATACTGTACTGAGATACCAACTATACTGTACTGAGATACCAACTATACTGTACTGAGATACCAACTATACTGTACTGAGATACCAACTATACTGTACTGAGATACCAACTATACTGTACTGAGATACCAACTATACTGTACTGAGATACCAACTATACTGTACTGAGATACCAACTATACTGTACTGAGATACCAACTATACTGTACTCTGAGATACCAACTATACTGTACTCTGAGATACCAACTATACTGTACTCTGAGATACCAACTATACTGTACTGAGATACCAACTATACTGAGATACCAACTATACTGAGATACCAACTATACTGTACTGAGATACCAACTATACTGATACCAACTATACTGAGATACCAACTATACTGAGATACCAACTATACTGTACTCTGAGATACCAACTATACTGTACTGAGATACCAACTATACTGTACTGAGATACCAACTATACTGTACTCTGAGATACCAACTATACTGAGATACCAACTATACTGTACTGAGATACCAACTATACTGTACTCTGAGATACCAACTATACTGTACTGAGATACCAACTATACTGTACTGAGATACCAACTATACTGTACTGAGATACCAACTATACTGTACTCTGAGATACCAACTATACTGTACTGAGATACCAACTATACTGTACTGAGATACCAACTATACTGTACTGTGAGATACCAACTATACTGTACTCTGAGATACCAACTATACTGTACTGAGATACCAACTATACTGTACTGAGATACCAACTATACTGTACTGAGATACCAACTATACTGTGCTCTGAGATACCAACTATACTGTACTGAGATACCAACTATACTGAGATACCAACTATACTGAGATACCAACTATACTGTACTGAGATACCAACTATACTATACTGAGATACCAACAATACTGTACTGAGATACCAACTATACTGTACTGAGATACCAACTATACTGTACTCTGAGATACCAACTATACTGTACTCTGAGATACCAACTATACTGTACTGAGATACCAACTATACTGTACTGAGATACCAACTATACTGTACTGAGATACTATACTGTACTGAGATACCAACTATACTGTACTCTGAGATACCAACTATACTGTACTGAGATACCAACTATACTGTACTGAGATACCAACTATACTGTACTGAGATACCAACTATACTGTACTGAGATACCAACTATACTGTACTGAGATACCAACTATACTGTACTGAGATACCAACTATACTGCACTGAGATACCAACTATACTGTACTCTGAGATACCAACTATACTGTACTGAGATACCAACTATACTGTACTGAGATACCAACTATACTGTACTCTGAGATACCAACTATACTGTACTGAGATACCAACTATACTGTACTGAGATACCAACTATACTGTACTCTGAGATACCAACTATACTGTACTGAGATACCAACTATACTGTACTGAGATACCAACTATACTGTACTCTGAGATACCAACTATACTGTACTGAGATACCAACTATACTGTACTGAGATACCAACTATACTGTACTGAGATACCAACTATACTGTACTCTGAGATACCAACTATACTGTACTGAGATACCAACTATACTGTACTGAGATACCAACTATACTGTACTGAGATACCAACTATACTGTACTGAGATACCAACTATACTGTACTGAGATACCAACTATACTGTACTGAGATACCAACTATACTGTACTGAGATACCAACTATACTGTACTGAGATACCAACTATACTGTACTGAGATACCAACTATACTGTACTCTGAGATACCAACTATACTGTACTCTGAGATACCAACTATACTGTACTGAGATACCAACTATACTGTACTCTGAGATACCAACTATGTACTACCAACTATACTGTACTCTGAGATACCAACTATACTGTACTGAGATACCAACTATACTGTACTGAGATACCAACTATACTGTACTCTGAGATACCAACTATACTGTACTGAGATACCAACTATACTGTACTCTGAGATACCAACTATACTGGTACTGTACTCTGAGATACCAACTATACTGTACTGAGATACCAACTATACTGTACTGAGATACCAACTATACTGTACTGAGATACCAACTATACTGTACTCTGAGATACCAACTATACTGTACTCTGAGATACCAACTATACTGTACTCTGAGATACCAACTATACTGTACTCTGAGATACCAACTATACTGTACTCTGAGATACCAACTATACTGTACTCTGAGATACCAACTATACTGTACTGAGATACCAACTATACTGTACTGAGATACCAACTATACTGTACTGAGATACCAACTATACTGTACTGAGATACCAACTATACTGTACTGAGATACCAACTATACTGTACTCTGAGATACCAACTATACTGTACTGAGATACCAACTATACTGTACTCTGAGATACCAACTATACTGTACTGAGATACCAACTATACTGTACTGAGATACCAACTATACTGTACTCTGAGATACCAACTATACTGTACTCTGAGATACCAACTATACTATACTGAGATACCAACTATACTGAGATACCAACTATACTGTACTCTGAGATACCAACTATACTGTACTGAGATACCAACTATACTGTACTGAGATACCAACTATACTGTACTGAGATACCAACTATACTGTACTGAGATACCAACTATACTGTACTGAGATACCAACTATACTGTACTGAGATACCAACTATACTGTACTGAGATACCAACTATATACTGAGATACCAACTATAACTATACTGTACTGAGATACCAACTATACTGTACTGAGATACCAACTATACTGTACTCTGAGATACCAACTATACTGTACTGAGATACCAACTATACTGTACTGAGATACCAACTATACTGTACTGAGATACCAACTATACTGTACTGAGATACCAACTATACTGTACTGAGATACCAACTATACTGTACTGAGATACCAACTATACTGTACTCTGAGATACCAACTATACTGTACTGAGATACCAACTATACTGTACTGAGATACCAACTATACTGTACTGAGATACCAACTATACTGTACTCTGAGATACCAACTATACTGTACTCTGAGATACCAACTATACTGTACTCTGAGATACCAACTATACTGTACTGAGATACCAACTATACTGTACTGAGATACCAACTATACTGTACTGAGATACCAACTATACTGTACTGAGATACCAACTATACTGTACTCTGAGATACCAACTATACTGTACTGAGATACCAACTATACTGTACTCTGAGATACCAACTATACTGTACTGAGATACCAACTATACTGTACTGAGATACCAACTATACTGTACTCTGAGATACCAACTATACTGAGATACCAACTATACTGTACTGAGATACCAACTATACTGTACTCTGAGATACCAACTATACTGTACTGAGATACCAACTATACTGTACTGAGATACCAACTATACTGTACTCTGAGATACCAACTATACTGTACTGAGATACCAACTATACTGTACTGAGATACCAACTATACTGTACTGTACTGAGATACCAACTATACTGTACTGAGATACCAACTATACTGTACTGAGATACCAACTATACTGTACTGAGATACCAACTATACTGTACTGAGATACCAACTATACTGTACTGAGATACCAACTATACTGTACTCTGAGATACCAACTATACTGTACTGAGATACCAACTATACTGTACTGAGATACCAACTATACTGTACTGTGAGATACCAACTATACTGTACTCTGAGATACCAACTATATGGTACTGTACTCTGAGATACCAACTATACTGTACTCGGAGATACCAACTATACTGTACTGAGATACCAACTATACTGTACTGAGATACCAACTATACTGTACTGTGAGATACCAACTATACTGTACTGAGATACCAACTATACTGTACTCTGAGATACCAACTATACTGTACTCTGAGATACCAACTATACTGTACTCTGAGATACCAACTATACTGTACTCTGAGATACCAACTATACTGTACTGAGATACCAACTATACTGTACTCTGAGATACCAACTATACTGTACTGAGATACCAACTATACTGTACTGAGATACCAACTATACTGTACTGAGATACCAACTATACTGTACTCTGAGATACCAACTATACTGTACTGAGATACCAACTATACTGTACTGAGATACCAACTATACTGTACTGAGATACCAACTATACTGTACTGAGATACCAACTATACTGTACTCTGAGATACCAACTATACTGTACTCTGAGATACCAACTATACTATACTGAGATACCAACTATACTGAGATACCAACTATACTGTACTCTGAGATACCAACTATACTGTACTGAGATACCAACTATACTGTACTGAGATACCAACTATACTGTACTGAGATACCAACTATACTGTACTGAGATACCAACTATACTGTACTGAGATACCAACTATACTGTACTCTGAGATACCAACTATACTGTACTGAGATACCAACTATACTGTACTGAGATACCAACTATACTGTACTGAGATACCAACTATACTGTACTGAGATACCAACTATACTGTACTGAGATACCAACTATACTGTACTGAGATACCAACTATACTGTACTG
>NC_088231.1:23360880-23363515 GCF_036934945.1 Oncorhynchus masou masou
TCAATGGGTTCAGTCCTCTCTCTCTCTCTCTGCTGGCTGTGATCTGTCATCAATGGGTTCAGTCTCTCTCTCTCTCTCTCTCTGCTGGCTGTGATCTGTCATCAATGGGTTCAGTCCTCTCTCTCTCTCTCTGCTGGCTGTGATCTGTCATCAATGGGTTCAGTCCTCTCTCTCTCTCTCTGCTGGCTGTGATCTGTCATCAATGGGTTCAGTCCTCTCTCTCTCTCTCTGCTGGCTGTGATCTGTCATCAATGGGTTTAGTTCTCTCTCTCTCTCTCTCTCTCTCTGCTGGCTGTGATCTGTCATCAATGGGTTTAGTCCTCTCTCTCTCTCTCTCTCTCTCTGCTGGCTGTGATCTGTCATCAATGGGTTCAGTCCTCTCTCTCTCTCTCTCTCTGCTGGCTGTGATCTGTCATCAATGGGTTCAGTCTCTCTCTCTCTCTCTGCTGGCTGTGATCTGTCATCAATGGGTTCAGTCCTCTCTCTCTCTCGCTCTCTCTCTGCTGGCTGTGATCTGTCATCAATGGGTTCAGTCCTCTCTCTCTCTCTCTCTGCTGGCTGTGATCTGTCATCAATGGGTTCAGTCCTCTCTCTCTCTCTCTCTCTGCTGGCTGTGATCTGTCATCAATGGGTTCAGTCCTCTCTCTCTCTCTCTCTGCTGGCTGTGATCTGTCATCAATGTGGTTCCGTCCTCTCTCTCTCTCTGCTGGCTGTGATCTGTCATCAATGGGTTCAGTCCTCTCTCTCTCTCTCTGCTGGCTGTGATCTGTCATCAATGGGTTCAGTCCTCTCTCTCTCTCTCTCTGCTGGCTGTGATCTGTCATCAATGGGTTCAGTCCTCTCTCTCTCTCTCTCTGCTGGCTGTGATCTGTCATCAATGGGTTCAGTCCTCTCTCTCTCTCTCTCTCTGCTGGCTGTGATCTGTCATCAATGGGTTCAGTCCTCTCTCTCTCTCTCTCTCTGCTGGCTGTGATCTGTCATCAATGGGTTCAGTCCTCTCTCTCTCTCTGCTGGCTGTGATCTGTCATCAATGGGTTCAGTCTCTCTCTCTCTCTCTCTGCTGGCTGTGATCTGTCATCAATGGGTTCAGTCCTATCTCTCTCTCTCTCTGCTGGCTGTGATCTGTCATCAATGGGTTCAGTCCTCTCTCTCTCTCTCTGCTGGCTGTGATCTGTCATCAATGGGTTCAGTCCTCTCTCTCTCTCTGCTGGCTGTGATCTGTCATCTCTCTGCTGGCTGTGATCTGTCATCAATGGGTTCAGTACTCTCTCTCTCTCTGCTGGCTGTGATCTGTCATCAATGGGTTCAGTACTCTCTCTCTCTCTGCTGGCTGTGATCTGTCATCAATGGGTTTAGTCCTCTCTCTCTCTCTCTCTGCTGGCTGTGATCTGTCATCAATGGATTCAGTACTCTCTCTCTCTCTCTCTGCTGGCTGTGATCTGTCATCAATGGGTTCAGTCTGCTGGCTGTGATCTGTCTCTCTCTCTCTCTCTGCTGGCTGTGATCTGTCATCAATGGGTTCAGTCTCTCTCTCTCTCTCTCTGCTGGCTGTGATCTGTCATCAATGGGTTCAGTCCTCTCTCTCTCTCTCTGCTGGCTGTGATCTGTCATCAATGGGTTCAGTCTCTCTCTCTCTCTCTCTCTGCTGGCTGTGATCTGTCATCAATGGGTTCAGTCCTCTCTCTCTGCTGGCTGTGATCTGTCATCAATGGGTTCAGTCCTCTCTCTCTCTCTCTCTCTGCTGGCTGTGTCTTGGCTTGCGAAAGTATTCACCCCCTTGGCATTTGTCCTATTTTGTTGCCATGTAATTGAATTGTATTTTTTGGGGGGGTGTTGTATCATTTGATTTACACAACATGCCTACTACTTTGAAGATGCACAAATGTTTTATTGTTGTTGTTTTTTAAATTGTGAAACAAACCCCCCCCCCCCCCCCCAGTACTTTGGAGAGCCACGTTTTGCAGCAATTACAGCTGCAAGTCTCTTGGGGTATGTCTCTATAAGCTTGGCACATCTGGCCACTGGGATCTTTGCCTATTTTTCATGGCAAAACTGGTCCAGCTCCTTCAAGTTGGATGGGTTCCGCAGATGTACAGCAATCTTCAAGTCATACCACAGATTCTCAATTGGACTGAGGTCTGGGTTTTGACTAGGCCATTCCAAGACATTTAAATGTTTCCCCTTAAACCACTCGAGTTCTGCTTTAGCAGTATGCTTAGGGCCATTGTCCTGCTGGAAGGTGAACCTCCGTCCCAATCTCAAATCTCTGGAAGACTGAAACAGGTTTCCCTCAATAATTTCCCTGCATTTAGAGCCATTCATCAGTCCTTCAATTCTGACCAGTTTCTCAGTCCCTGCCGATGAAAAATCTAATCAAATCAAATCAAATTTTATTTGTCACATACACATGGTTAGCAGATGTTAATGCGAGTGTAGCGAAATGCTTGTGCTTCTAGTTCCGACAATGCAGTAATAACCAACGAGTAATCTAGCTAACAATTCCTAATCTACTGTCTTATACACAGTGTAAGGGGATAAAGAATATGTACATAAAGATATATGAATGAGAGATGGTACAGAGCAGCATAGGCAAGATACAGTAGATGGTATCGAGTACAGTATATACATGTGAGAT
>NC_088231.1:23364015-23391515 GCF_036934945.1 Oncorhynchus masou masou
AGGGGAGAGAGTAACATCCTCTCTAGTCTATCTGGGATCTGGACCTGGGGTCTGGACCTGGGATCTAGGGTCTGGATCTGGGATTTGGACCTGGGAATTGGGATCTGGACCTGGGATCTAGGGTCTGGTTCTGGGGTCTGGACCTGGGATCTAGGGTCTGGATCTGGGAATTGGGATCTGGACCTGGGATCTAGGGTCTGGTTCTGGGGTCTGGACCTGGGATCTAGGGTCTGGATCTGGGAATTGGGATCTGGACCTGGTCTCTGGGGTCTGGATCTGGGGTATGGACCTGGTGTCTGGACCTGGGGTCTAATCAGCTTAATCAGCTTCTTGATATGCCACACCTGTCAGGTGGATGGATTATCTTGGCGAAGGAGAAATGCTCACTAACAGGGATATAAAAACACATTTATGCACAAAATTACAGAGAAATAAGCTTCTTTTTTTTTGCACATATGGAACATATCTGGGAATTTATTTTATTTCATTTTACATGTTGCATTGACATGTTCAGTGTAGATACATATTGATAATATATATATATATATATATATAAACACAGAGATAACCCTACAAATGTCCAGCTGAACAGTAGTCTACTGTACACGGGAGCCATATGCCCCCCTAATCCCTGTAGTGCACTGCTATTGACCAGGGTCCAGTGTACTACATAGGGAATAGGGGGCCATTTAAGGATGCACACTATGTGAGCCACATGGCTCGTGGTTAAATCTGGGATTTAGTACTCTTTTAACTATTAAAACGTTCCCCCCTAATCCCTGTAGTGCACTGCTATTGACCAGGGTCCAGTGTACTACATAGGGAATAGGGGGCCATTTAAGGATGCAAACTATGTGAGCCACATGGCTCGTGGTTAAATCTGGGATTAGTACTCTTTAAACTATTAAAACATTCCCCCCTAATCCCTGTAGTGCACTGCTATTGACCAGGGTCCAGTGTACTACATAGGGAATAGGGGGCCATTTAAGGATGCACACTATGTGAGCCACATGGCTAGTGGTTAAATCTGGGATTAGTACTCTTTTAACTATTAAACGTTCCCCCTAATCCCTGTAGTGCACTGCTATTGACCAGGGTCCAGTGTACTACATAGGGAATAGGGGGCCATTTAAGGATGCACACTATGTGAGCCACATGGCTCGTGGTTAAATCTGGGATTAGTACTCTTTTAACTATTAAAACGTTCCCCCCTAATCCCTGTAGTGCACTGCTATTGACCAGGGTCCAGTGTACTACATAGGGAATAGGGGGCCATTTAAGGATGCACACTATGTGAGCCACATGGCTCGTGGTTAAATCTGGGATTAGTACTCTTTTAACTATTAAAACGTTCCCCCCTAATCCCTGTAGTGCACTGCTATTGACCAGGGTCCAGTGTACTACATAGTGAATAGGGGGCCATTTAAGGATGCACACTATGTGAGCCACATGGCTCGTGGTTAAATCTGGGATTAGTACTCTTTTAACTATTAAAACGTTCCCCCCTAATCCCTGTAGTGCACTGCTATTGACCAGGGTCCAGTGTACTACATAGGGAATAGGGGGCCATTTAAGGATGCACACTATGTGAGCCACATGGCTCGTGGTTAAATCTGGGATTAGTACTCTTTTCACTATTAAAACGTTCCCCCCTAATCCCTGTAGTGCACTGCTATTGACCAGGGTCCAGTGTACTACATAGGGAATAGGGGGCCATTTAAGGATGCACACTATGTGAGCCACATGGCTAGTGGTTAAATCTGGGATTAGTACTCTTTTCACTATTAAAACGTTCCCCCCTAATCCCTGTAGTGCACTGCTATTGACCAGGGTCCAGTGTACTACATAGGGAATAGGGGGCCATTTAAGGATGCACACTATGTGAGCCACATGGCTAGTGGTTAAATCTGGGATTAGTACTCTTTTAACTATTAAAACGTTCCCCCCTAATCCATGTAGTGCACTGCTATTGACCAGGGTCCAGTGTACTACATAGGGAATAGGGGGCGGATGCACACTATGTGAGCCACATGGCTCGTGGTTAAATCTGGGATTTAGTACTCTTTTCACTATTAAAACGTTCCCCCCTAATCCCTGTAGTGCACTGCTATTGACCAGGGTCCAGTGTACTACATAGGGAATAGGGGGCCATTTAAGGATGCACACTATGTGAGCCACATGGCTCGTGGTTAAATCTGGGATTTAGTACTCTTTTAACTATCAAAACGTTCCCCCCTAATCCCTGTAGTGCACTGCTATTGACCAGGGTCCAGTGTACTACATAGGGAATAGGGAGCCATTTAAGGATGCACACTATGTGAGCCACATGGCTAGTGGTTAAATCTGGGATTTAGTACTCTTTTCACTATTAAAACGTTCCCCTGGTGTGTAGACGACCCAGGACTGTGATGACATCACAGCCACCTTGGCTGACAGTCTGCGACGGCCCAAACAGCACGCTAATCCCTATGTAGCGCACTGATTTTGACCAGGATCCATAGGGAATAGGGTGTAATTTTGGACGTGAAGCCTTAAAATCAGAGAAACACATATACACTACAGTAGACGACTATTGCAGGTCGGAAAATCATTAAAATCTCTCTCTGTTCATCTGTTGTTCTCTTCCCGCCCAACACAGTGAGAGAGAGGATTTAAACACCCCCCCCCCCCAAAACATTTGGCTAAACGCCTCCACAACCACCTTATCCTGCCTGATATTTTTGCTTGAAGTTAATACATTAGCTTCCATGCCATGCAGTTATCTAAACAGTAGTGGAATTAATATATATATATTTTTATATATATATATTAATTTACAAAGGAAACACACACACACACAAAACAGACATGCAATTTTCTTTTACATGTTTAAATACTTTTATTAATTTCTACATCATATCATCACCGGTAATTGATCAAGTTAAAATATTGCCTTTTTTAAATTCAATATTTGAATGAACAGTATAGTGTCCTTGCAGACAAGAGAGAGAAAGAGAAGTGTGACAGAACAGAACACAACCGGGTTGTGTAGCAGCAGAGGCTCCAGAACGGAGTGAACGGAACTCTCACCAACAGAACTCTAATTCTCTCCATAGAACGAGAGTTCTGATTCTATCATAGCCTCCCGATGATCGAGAATCTCACATCACGTGTGCTTCTGTTCAAAACCATGTAGGCCAACCATGGTCCCCGGAGAGGTACAGGGTGCAGGCTTATGTTCCAGCCCAGTACTAACACACCTGCTTTTATGTTTATCACAATCATTAAGACCTTGGTTAGCTGAATGATGTGTGTTAGTGCCGGGCATGAATAAAAACCTGTGCGCGCACACACACACACACACACACACACACACACACTGCAGCCTTCTAGACCAGGGTTAGCGTCCACTGAAGACACCCCAAGACACTGAACTTGGGTCAGTTTAGCATTTAACCTAAAAATGGATTTTAAAAAGTACCTCAAAGAGAGCTGTGCTAAACATCAGTCGACCTCTGGGCCTATATCTTATTAACAACTAGAGACAGACTGAATGAGTTTTATCTGGGTCTATATCTTAACTAGAGACAGACTGAATGAGTTTTATCTGGGTCTATATCTTAACTAGAGACAGACTGAATGAGTTTTATCTGGGTCTATATCTTAACTAGAGACAGACTGAATGAGTTTTATCTGGGTCTATATCTTAACTAGAGACAGACTGAATGAGTTTTATCTGGGTCTATATCTTAACTAGAGACAGACTGAATGAGTTGTTTCTGATGTCAGAGTTACTGTAGAACAATCTAAACCAAGTCACTTAGGGTTTTCAGACGTTAAAAACAGGTTTCTGATTTAGTGTTAACTTGCTGACTATTTAAAGAGAGAACTGGTGCTCACCCTAGGAGGGGTTATATAGAGAGAATGGGACTAACGAGCTGACTATGGACACATTTAAAATCCTAATCTGTACTGACCCGGACCCAAAACCGTGGTGTCTGATGGGATGGATTGACCTCCCATCACAAGTATTTGATAGGGATGCGTCCCAAAACAGGACCCTATATAGGGCATAGGGAGCCATTTTAAAGCTCTGATTAAAAAAGAACAGCTACAACTGAAGGACTAATTCCCCAACCTGTTGATGTGTCAAAGATTGCCGTTGGTCGCTATGGTTACAAGGTTCCCCTTTGGATGGTCTGTGTTGCTCCTCGTCCTCTATCGGTCGGGCCCCGGGCGACAGTTACCATAGAAAACGCGTCCTCTATCGTCGGGGCTCCGGGCGACAGTTACCATAGGAAACGCGTCCTCTATCGTCGGGGCTCCGGGTGACAGTTACCATAGAAACGCGTCCTCTATCGTTGGGCCCCGGGCGACAGTTACCATAGGAAACGCGTCCTCTATCGTCGGGCCCCGGGCAACAGTTACCATAGAAATACATCGAAACGAAATCAACCAATCGATCGAATCAACGATTTGACTGATCTAACTAACAGCTCGGAAAGAAGAGGCCGTGCATCAGTTTAAACACACAGTAGGACATTATTGAGTCTGTCAGGGTCAGTGTATCGGAAACAATGTGAAGGAGGTCAGTGTATCGGAAACAATGTGAAGGAGGTCAGTGTATCGGAAACAATGTGAAGGAGGTCAGTGTATCGGAAACAATGTGAAGGAGGTCAGTGTATCGGAAACAATGTGAAGGAGGTCAGTGTATCGGAAACAATGTGAAGGAGGTCAGTGTATCGGAAACAATGTGAAGGAGGTCAGTGTATCGGAAACAATGTGAAGGAGGTCAGTGTATCGGAAACAATGTGAAGGAGGTCAGTGTATCAGAAACACTGTGAAGGAGGTCAGTGTATCGGAAACAATGTGAAGGAGGTCAGTGTATCGGAAACATTGTGAAGGAGGTCAGTGTATCAGAAACAATGTGAAGGAGGTCAGTGTATCTGAAACAATGTGAAGGAGGTCAGTGTATCTGAAACACTGTGAAGGAGGTCAGTGTATCAGAAACAATGTGAAGGAGGTCAGTGTATCAGAAACAATGTGAAGGAGGTCAGTGTATCGGAAACAATGTGAAGGAGGTCAGTGTATCGGAAACAATGTGAAGGAGGTCAGTGTATCAGAAACAATGTGAAGGAGGTCAGTGTATCAGAAACAATGTGAAGGAGGTCAGTGTATCAGAAACAATGTGAAGGAGGTCAGTGTATCAGAAACAATGTGAAGGAGGTCAGTGTATCAGAAACAATGTGAAGGAGGTCAGTGTATCATAAACACTGTGAAGGAGGTCAGTGTATCGGAAACAATGTGAAGGAGGTCAGTGTATCGGAAACAATGTGAAGGAGGTCAGTGTATCAGAAACACTGTGAAGGAGGTCAGTGTATCGGAAACAATGTGAAGGAGGTCAGTGTATCGGAAACATTGTGAAGGAGGTCAGTGTATCAGAAACAATGTGAAGGAGGTCAGTGTATCTGAAACAATGTGAAGGAGGTCAGTGTATCTGAAACACTGTGAAGGAGGTCAGTGTATCGGTAACAATGTGAAGGAGGTCAGTGTATCGGTAACAATGTGAAGGAGGTCAGTGTATCGGAAACAATGTGAAGGAGGTCAGTGTATCGGAAACAATGTGAAGGAGGTCAGTGTATCGGAAACAATGTGAAGGAGGTCAGTGTATCGGAAACAATGTGAAGGAGGTCAGTGTATCAGAAACAATGTGAAGGAGGTCAGTGTATCAGAAACAATGTGAAGGAGGTCAGTGTATCAGAAACAATGTGAAGGAGGTCAGTGTATCAGAAACAATGTGAAGGAGGTCAGTGTATCGGAAACACTGAAGGAGGTCAGTGTATCGGAAACAATGTGAAGGAGGTCAGTGTATCGGAAACATTGTGAAGGAGGTCAGTGTATCGGAAACAATGTGAAGGAGGTCAGTGTATCAGAAACAATGTGAAGGAGGTCAGTGTATCAGAAACAATGTGAAGGAGGTCAGTGTATCAGAAACAATGTGAAGGAGGTCAGTGTATCAGAAACAATGTGAAGGAGGTCAGTGTATCGGAAACATTGTGAAGGAGGTAGGGGACCAACCTGTCGGGAATCTTAAAGGTCAATAAAATGGCCACCTTATGCTTCTGGCCAGCGGACATTTCAACAGCAAAGCATGCAGCGCAATGTGTGTGTGTCCATTTGAAATGACAAAGGGAATCAACAGGACATGCCATACTGTGTGTGTGTGTGTGTGTGTGTGTGTGTGTGCAAGACAACTGAGACACAAGTTTTTTTTTAAACAACCACCCGTCAGTTAATCTCAATGTCCCGTTACAGTTTCTTCATCCTCATCATCATCATGTCTCTTTTACAGTAGTTCTCATTCATTCACCAATAAAACGATAGATAATTATTAACACCATCGACCAGGCACATCACCCTGATTGTTTCTCAAATGGCACCCTATTCCCTATTATAGTGCACTACTTTAGACCAGAGCCCTATGGAACCCTATTCCCTATATAGGGCACTACTTTAGGCCAGAGCCCCATGGCACCCTATTCCCTATTATAGTGCACTACTTTAGACCAGAGCCCCATGGCACCCTATTCCCTATATAGTGCACTACTTTAGGCCAGAGCCCTATGGCACCTTATTCCCTATATAGTGTACTACTTTAGGCCAGAGCCCTATGGCACCTTATTCCCTATATAGTGCACTACTTTAGACCAGAGCCCTATGGCACCCTCTTCCCTATATAGTGCACTACTTTAGACCAGAGCCCTATGGCACCCTATTCCCTATATAGTGCACTACTTTACCAAAGTAGGGAATAGAGTATCATTTGGGATGCAATAGACCCATCCTATCAATCAAAGCATCAGCTGTAATCAGTCAGTTTAAATCATTACTTTGCCGTTTGTAATAAAACACACTGAAAAATAGAAGTATGGAACTTTTAAATATTAGGAAATACTTTAGATTCGTTTATCGTTTTTAGTTTTTATCATATCTTGATTTCACATCACAACCAATGAAGTACTTCACAGGAAAATATACAACCAATGAAGTACTTGACAGGACAATATACAACCAATGAAGTACTTCACAGGAAAATATACAACCAATGAAGTACTTGACAGGAAAATATACAACCAATGAAGTACTTCACAGGAAAATATACAACCAATGAAGTACTTCACAGGAAAATATACAACCAATGAAGTACTTCACAGGAAAATATACAACCAATGAAGTACTTCACAGGAAAATATACAACCGATGAAGTACTTGACAGGAAAATATACAACCAATGAAGTACTTCACAGGAAAATATACAACCGATGAAGTACTTGACAGGAAAATATACAACCAATGAAGTACTTCACAGGAAAATATACAACCAATGAAGTACTTGACAGGAAAATATACAACCAATGAAGTACTTGACAGGAAAATATACAACCAATGAAGTACTTGACAGGAAAATATACAACCAATGAAGTACTTGACAGGAAAATATACAACCAATGAAGTACTTGACAGGAACATATACAACCGATGAAGTACTTCACAGGAAAATATACAACCAATGAAGTACTTGACAGGAAAATATACAACCAATGAAGTACTTCACAGGAAAATATACAACCAATGAAGTACTTGACAGGAAAATATACAACCAATGAAGTACTTCACAGGAAAATATACAACCGATGAAGTACTTCACAGGAAAATATACAACCAATGAAGTACTTGACAGGAAAATATACAACCAATGAAGTACTTCACAGGAAAATATACAACCAATGAAGTACTTCACAGGAAAATATACAACCAATGAAGTACTTCACAGGAAAATATACAATTCCAGGGGTTTTCCCTCTTATTTTGGGAGGATTGAATTATTTTTCTTAGTTCATCATCAAGGTGCTGGAAGTCCCTCATGGTGGGTGTGTTGTTGTCCGTCTTAATGAATGGTCCGGGGGGAAACGAGGAGGCAGGCGGAACCAAACTAATCTTAAATGAGCCAATTATTTCTTTCTTTCAATTATTTCTCTAGAAGGGAGTCAAGTAAGAGCCTGTTTCTAGTTAGCAGTGTCCTAACCCTCTCCCTCTCTCTCTCTTCTCTCTGCCCCCCTCTCTCTTCTCTCTGCCCCCTCTCTCTTCTCTCTGCCCCCCTCTCTCTTCTCTCTGCCTCCCGCTCTGTCTCTTCCTAACACTGTAAAATGGCTTCCTCCCTCTGTCAGCTCTCTCCTGTATGTCCGGTACAGTAAGACACGCCTCCCTCTGTCAGCTCTCTCCTGTATGTCTGCCACTCATCTGTCATGTCTCTTTCCTTCTGGCTCTTCAACGATGTCAGATCAGCAGCGGAGAGGGAAAGGAGATGAGGTCATCTGATTTGGACGAAGAAAGACTAGTTGCGTGTCCGTCCGTTGAATTGTTTGGTCTCTCTCCCTCTGTCACCGTCTCTCCTTCTCCCTCTGCCCCCCCCTCTCTCTCTCCCTCTCTCTCTCTCTGCCCCCCCCTCTCCCTCTCTGTGATGTCTGGTGATAGGAGCTACATGTCTCTCTCTCCCCCTCTGTCTCCCTCTGCCCCAACCCTCTCCCTCTGTCTCTCCCTCTCTGCTCCCCCTCTCTCTCTCTGCCCCCCCCCCCCCTCTCCCTCTCTGTGATGTCTGGTGATAGGAGCTACATGTCTCTCCCTCTCTGCCCCCCCTCTCTCTCCCGCCCCCCTCTCTCTCTCCGCCCCCCTCTCTCTCAGAGCGATGTGTCTTGGTGGATACTCTGCAGACAGTCCAGTAGTTGCTGGTAGGTGTTGCCAGGCGAGGCCACGGTCTGGAAGACCGACTGGAAGGCTCTGCGGTCCAACTCCTCGTCCAGCTGGTGTCTGTAGAAGTCCAGGGCTACCAGACAGAACAAGCTGATGTCCACCACCTCACTCTTCCCCATTCGGCTGGTGACATGGGGCAGGCTGGGGGGGGGGGGTTAAGGAGAGATGGAGGACAGTATGACTTCTACCACACTACCACACACTGATGACCTGGGGCAGGCTGGGGGGGGGGGTTAAGGAGAGATGGAGGACAGTATGACTTCTACCACACTACCACACACTGATGACCTGGGGCAGGCTGGGGGGGGGGTTAAGGAGAGGTGGAGGACAGTATGACTTCTACCACACTACCACACACTGATGACATGGGGCAGGCTGGGGGGGGGGTTAAGGAGAGATGGAGGACAGTATGACTTCTACCACACTACCACACACTGATGACATGGGGCAGGCTGGGGGGGGGGGTTAAGGAGAGATGGAGGACAGTATGACTTCTACTTCACTACCACACACACTACCACACACTACCACACACACTACCACACACTGATGACATGGGGCAGGCTGGGGGGTTAAGGAGAGATGGAGGACAGTATGACTTCTACCACACTACCACACACTGATGACCTGGGGCAGGCTGGGGGGGGGGGTTAAGGAGAGATGGAGGACAGTATGACTTCTACCACACTACCACACACTGATGACATGGGGCAGGCTGGGGGGGGTTAAGGAGAGATGGAGGACAGTATGACTTCTACCACACTACCACACACTGATGACATGGGGCAGGCTGGGGGGGGGTTAAGGAGAGATGGAGGACAATATGACTCCTACCACACTACCACACACTACCACACACTGATGACATGGGGCAGGCTGGGGGGGGGTTAAGGAGAGATGGAGGACAGTATGACTTCTACCACACTACCACACACTGATGACATGGGGCAGGCTGGGGGGGGGGGGGTTAAGGAGAGATGGAGGACAGTATGACTTCTACCACACTACCACACACACTACCACACACTACCACACACTGATGACATGGGGCAGGCTGGGGGGGGGGTTAAGGAGAGATAGAGGACAATATGACTTCTACCACACTACCACACACACTACCACACACTACCACACACACTGCCACACACACTACCACACACTGATGACATGGAGCAGGCTGGGGGGGGGGGGGGGGGGGGGGGTTAAGGAGAGATGGAGGACAATATGACTTCTACCACACTACCACACACTACCACAGACACTACCACACTACCACATACACTACCACACACTACCACACACACACTACCACACACTGATGACATGGGGCAGGCTGGGGGGGGGGGGGGGAGAGATGGAGGACAGTATGACTTCTACTTCACTACCACACACACTACCACACACTACCACACACACTGCCACACACACTACCACACACTGATGACATGGGGCAGGCTGGGGGGGGGGGGGGGTTAAGGAGAGATGGAGGACAGTATGACTTCTACCACACAACCACACACTGGTGACATGGGGCAGGCTGGGGGGGGTTAAGGAGAGATGGAGGACAGTATGACTTCTACCACACACTGATGACATGGGGCAGGCTGGGGGGGGGTTAAGGAGAGATGGAGGACAGTATGACTTCTACCACACTACCACACACTGATGACATGGGGCAGGCTGGGGGGGGGGGGGTTAAGGAGAGATGGAGGACAGTATGACTTCTACCACACTACCACACACTGATGACATGGGGCAGGCTGGGGGGGGGGGGTTAAGGAGAGATGGAGGACAGTATGACTTCTACCACACTACCACACACTGGTGACATGGGGCAGGCTGGGGGGGGGGGTTAAGGAGAGATGGAGGACAGTATGACTTCTACCACACTACCACACACTGATGACATGGGGCAGGCTGGGGGGGGGGGTGTTAAGGAGAGGTGGAGGACAGTATGACTTCTACCACACTACCACACACTGATGACATGGGGCAGGCTGGGGGGGGTTAAGGAGAGATGGAGGACAATATGACTTCTACCACACTACCACACACTACCACACACACTACCACACTACCAAACACACTACCACACACACACACTACCAGGCACACTACCACACTATACACACACACACTACCACACACTACCACAGACACTACCACACACACTACCACACACACTACCACACACACTACCACACTACCACACACACTACCACACAACCACACACACAGACACTACCACAGACACTACCACAGACACACACACACACTACCACACACTACCACACACACTACCACACACACACAGACACTACCACACACACTACTACACACACTACCACACACACTACCACATACACTACCACAGACACTACCACAGACACTACCACAGACACACACACACTACCACACTACACACACACACACACACTACCACACTACCACACACACTACCACACACACACACACACTACCACACACACACTACCACACACACACACACACACACACACACACACACACACACTACCACAGACACACACACACTACCACAGACACACTACCACAGACACACACACACTACCACAGACACTACACACAGTTAGTACAAGACATACACACACACACACACACACACACACACACACACACACACACACACACACACACACACACACACACACACACACACACAGACTGCACACACACACAGAGAGACACACAAAGACACACACACACTACACCCCCACCCGTCCCCCTCTCTAGTAAGGATACAGGGCAGAGACCCACTGGGAGGTGGAGGCAGAGATGAAGAAGCAAGACAGACTCCACGTGGCCATGGCAACTGGGGTTCTCTGGGTGAAGTTCGACAGAGACAGTAACACCCAGTCTGTCACCATACTGGACTGACCTGTAGCATGGAGGGTCTGGAACACCTGGGGGAGGAGAGGGGGAGTTAGACAGAGACAGTAACACCCAGTCTGTCACCATACTGGACTGGCCTGTAGCATGGAGGGTCTGGAACACCTGGGGGAGGAGAGGGGGAGTTAGACAGAGACAGTAACACCCAGTCTGTCACCATACTGGACTGGCCTGTAGCATGGAGGGTCTGGAACACCTGGGGGAGGAGAGGGAGGGAGAGAGAGAGGGAGGGAGAGAGGGAGGGAGAGAGAGTTTGACAAAGACAGCAGAACCCATGGGGGAGAGAGAGAAAGAGAGGGAAGGAGAGAGAGATGGGGGAGAGAGAGAAAGAGAGGGAAGGAGAGAGAGATGGGGGGGGTAGCGAAAGAGAGAGTGAGTTGTCTGTCACACACCCACCTTTACTGTCCACCATTCTCACACTGACCTTGTAGACCACAGTAGCCATGAACTGTGGGTACGGCTGCTGATTGGACAGGAACTCTCCGATGACCTTGTTCATGACGTCCTGCGGAGGGAAGAAGTCGTCCAGGAACTGAGGAAGAATCCTGGCCACCACCCGCGCCTCGCTGGGTAAACCCTTACGGACCCTGGCACAACAAATGGAGGAAACATCGGGGATAACGGACATGGAGAACCAGATATCAGAAAACAACTGTGAGACTGGGTCCATTGTTAGAAAATAGACAACCCCCCAAAAAGACTGGCTACATTGTTAGAAAACAGACAACCCCCTAAAAAGACTGGCCTCATTGTTAGAAAATAGACAACCCCCCCAAAAAGACTGGCTACATTGTTAGACAATAGACAACCCCCCCAAAAAGACTGGCTACATTGTTAGACAATAGACAACCCCCCAAAACGACTGGCTTCATTGTTAGACAATAGACAACCCCCCCAAAACGACTGGCTACATTGTTAGACAATAGACAACCCCCCCCAAAAAGACTGGCTTCATTGTTAGAAAACAGACAACCCCCCCAAAAAGACTGGCTACATTGTTAGACAATAGACAACCCCCCAAAAAGACTGGCTTCATTGTTAGAAAACAGACAACCCCCCCCCAAAAAGACTGGCTACATTGTTAGACAATAGACAACCCCCTAAAAAGACTGGCTACATTGTTAGAAAACAGACAACCCCCCAAAACGACTGGCTACATTGTTAGACAATAGACAACCCCCCCAAAAAGACTGGCTTCATTGTTAGACAATAGACAACCCCCAAAAAGACTGGCTTCATTGTTAGACAATAGACAACCCCCCAAAAAGACTGGCTTCATTGTTAGACAATAGACAACCCCCCAAAAAGACTGGCTTCATTGTTAGACAATAGACAACCCCCCCAAAAAGACTGGCTTCATTGTTAGACAATAGACAACCCCCCCAAAAAGACTGGCTTCATTGTTAGACAATAGACAACCCCCCTAAAAAGACTGGCTACATTGTTAGACAATAGACAACCCCCCCAAAAAGACTGGCTACATTGTTAGACAATAGACAACCCCCCCAAAAAGACTGGCTACATTGTTAGACAATAGACAACCTCCCTAAAAAGACTGGCTTCATTGTTAGACAATAGACAACCCCCCCAAAAAGACTGGCTACATTGTTAGACAATAGACAACCCCCACAAAAAGACTGGCTACATTGTTAGACAATAGACAACCCCCCCAAAAAGACTGGCTACATTGTTAGACAATAGACAACCCCCCCAAAAAGACTGGCTACATTGTTAGACAATAGACAACCCCATAAAAAGACCGGCGACATTGTTAGACAATAGACAACCCCCCTAAAAAGACTGGCTACATTGTTAGACAATAGACAACCCCCCCAAAAAGACTGGCTACATTGTTAGACAATAGACAACCCCCCTAAAAAGACCGGCTACATTGTTAGACAATAGACAACCCCCCAAAAAGACTGGCTACATTGTTAGACAATAGACAACCCCCAAAAAGACTGGCTACATTGTTAGACAATAGACAACCCCCAAAAAGACTGGCTACATTGTTAGACAATAGACAACCCCCCTAAAAAGACCGGCTACATTGTTAGACAACCCCCCAAAAAAGACTGGCTACATTGTTTGACAATATACAAACCCCCAAAAAGACCGGCTACATTGTTAGACAACCCCCCCAAAAAGACTGGCTACATTGTTAGACAACCCCCCCAAAAAGACTGGCTACATTGTTAGAAAACAGACAACCCCCCCAAAAAGACTGGCTACATTGTTAGAAAACAGACAACCCCCCCAAAAAGACTGGCTACATTGTTAGAAAACAGACAACCCCCCAAAAGACTGGCTACATTGTTAGAAAACAGACAACCCCCCCAAAAAGACTGGCTACATTGTTAGACAATAGACAACCCCCCAAAAGACTGGCTACATTGTTAGACAATAGACAACCCCCCTAAAAAGACTGGCTACATTGTTAGAAAACAGACAACCCCCCAAAAAGACTGGCTACATTGTTAGACAATAGACAACCCCCCAAAAGACTGGCTACATTGTTAGACAATAGACAACCCCCCTAAAAAGACTGGCTACATTGTTAGACAACCCCCCAAAAAGTCTGGCTACATTGTTAGACAATAGACAACCCCCCTAAAAAGACTGGCTACATTGTTAGACAATAGACAACCCCCTAAAAAGACCGGCTACATTGTTAGACAACCCCCCCAAAAAGACTGGCTACATTGTTAGACAATAGACAACCCCCAAAAAGACTGGCTACATTGTTAGACAATAGACAACCCCCAAAAAGACTGTCTACATTGTTAGACAACCCCCCCAAAAAGACTGGCTACATTGTTAGACAATAGACAACCCCCCCAAAAAGACTGGCTACATTGTTAGACAACCCCCCAAAAAGACTCGCAACATTGTTAGACAATAGACAACCCCCCCAAAAAGACTGGCTACATTGTTAGACAATAGACAACCCCCCCAAAAAGACTGGCTACATTGTTAGACAATAGACAACCCCTAAAAGACCGGCGACATTGTTAGACAATAGACAACCCCCCAAAAAGACTGGCTACATTGTTAGACAACCCCCAAAAAGACTGGCAACATTGTTAGACAATAGACAACCCCCCCAAAAAGACTGGCTACATTGTTAGACAATAGACAACCCCCCCCAAAAGACTGGCTACATTGTTAGACAATAGACAACCCCCCCAAAAAGACTGGCAACATTGTTAGAAAACAGACCCCAAAAACCAGATAAATCAGTCTATGATGAGAAACCATCAAACCAGATATATAACAGTCTGTTGCCATGGTTAATATGAGAAACCATAAAACCAGATATATAACAGTCTGTTGCCATGGTTAATATGAGAAACCATCACACCAGATATATAACAGTCTGTTGCCATGGTTAATATGAGAAACCATCACACCAGATATATAACAGTCTGTTGCTATGGTTAATATGAGAAACCATCACACCAGATATATAACAGTCTGTTGCCATGGTTAATATGAGAAACCATAAAACCAGATATATAACAGTCTGTTGCCATGGTTAATATGAGAAACCATCACACCAGATATATAACAGTCTGTTGCTATGGTTAATATGAGAAACCATCACACCAGATATATAACAGTCTGTTGCCATGGTTAATATGAGAAACCATCACACCAGATATATAACAGTCTGTTGCTATGGTAAACCATCAAACCAGATATATAACAGTCTGTTGCCATGGTTAATATGAGAAACCATCAAACCAGATATATAACAGTCTGTTGCCATGGTTAATATGAGAAACCATCAAACCAGATATATAACAGTCTGTTGCCATGGTTAATATGAGAAACCATCACACCAGATATATAACAGTCTGTTGCTATGGTAAACCATCACACCAGATATATAACAGTCTGTTGCTATGGTTAATATGAGAAACCATCACACCAGATATATAACAGTCTGTTGCCATGGTTAATATGAGAAACCATCACACCAGATATATAACAGTCTGTTGCTATGGTAAACCATCACACCAGATATATAACAGTCTGTTGCTATGGTAAACCATCACACCAGATATATAACAGTCTGTTGCCATGGTTAATATGAGAAACCATCAAACCAGATAAGATATATAACAGTCTGTTGCTATGGTAAACCATCACACCAGATATATAACAGTCTGTTGCCATGGTTAATATGAGAAACCATCACACCAGATATATAACAGGCTGTTGCTATTGTAAACCATCACACCAGATATATAACAGTCTGTTGCCATGGTTAATATGAGAAACCAGATATATAACAGTCTGTTGCTATGGTAAACCATCACACCAGATATATAACAGTCTGTTGCTATGGTTAATATGAGAAACCATCACACCAGATATATAACAGTCCGTTGCTATGGTTAATATGAGAAACCATCACACCAGATATATAAAAGTCTGTTGCCATGGTTAATATGAGAAACCATCACACCAGATATATAACAGTCTGTTGCCATGGTTAATATGAGAAACCATCACACCAGATATATAACAGTCTGTTGCCATGGTTAATATGAGAAACCATCACACCAGATATATAACAGTCTGTTGCTATGGTAAACCATCAAACCAGATATATAACAGTCTGTTGCCATGGTTAATATGAGAAACCATCAAACCAGATATATAACAGTCTGTTGCCATGGTTAATATGAGAAACCATCAAACCAGATATATAACAGTCTGTTGCCATGGTTAATATGAGAAACCATCACACCAGATATATAACAGTCTGTTGCTATGGTAAACCATCACACCAGATATATAACAGTCTGTTGCTATGGTTAATATGAGAAACCATCACACCAGATATATAACAGTCTGTTGCCATGGTTAATATGAGAAACCATCACACCAGATATATAACAGTCTGTTGCTATGGTAAACCATCACACCAGATATATAACAGTCTGTTGCTATGGTAAACCATCACACCAGATATATAACAGTCTGTTGCTATGGTTAATATGAGAAACCATCACACCAGATATATAACAGGCTGTTGCTATTGTAAACCATCACACCAGATATATAACAGTCTGTTGCCATGGTTAATATGAGAAACCATCACACCAGATATATAACAGGCTGTTGCCATGGTTAATATGAGAAACCATCACACCAGATATATAACAGTCTGTTGCTATGGTAAACCATCACACCAGATATATAACAGTCTGTTGCTATGGTTAATATGAGAAACCATCACACCAGATATATAACAGTCTGTTGCCATGGTTAATATGAGAAACCATCACACCAGATATATAACAGTCTGTTGCTATGGTAAACCATCACACCAGATATATAACAGTCTGTTGCTATGGTAAACCATCACACCAGATATATAACAGTCTGTTGCCATGGTTAATATGAGAAACCATCACACCAGATATATAACAGGCTGTTGCTATTGTAAACCATCACACCAGATATATAACAGTCTGTTGCCATGGTTAATATGAGAAACCAGATATATAACAGTCTGTTGCTATGGTAAACCATCACACCAGATATATAACAGTCTGTTGCTATGGTTAATATGAGAAACCATCACACCAGATATATAACAGTCTGTTGCCATGGTTAATATGAGAAACCATCACACCAGATATATAACAGTCTGTTGCTATGGTAAACCATCACACCAGATATATAACATTCTGTTGCCATGGTTAATATGAGAAACCATCACACCAGATATATAACAGTCTGTTGCTATGGTAAACCATCACACCAGATATATAACAGTATGTTGCTATGGTAAACCATCACACCAGATATATAACAGTCTGTTGCTATGGTTAATATGAGAAACCATCACACCAGATATATAACAGTCTGTTGCCATGGTTAATATGAGAAACCATCACACCAGATATATAACAGTCTGTTGCTATGGTTAATATGAGAAACCATCACACCAGTTGTGTGTCTGACAGAGGGTCGTGTGTCTGACAGAGGGTTGTGTGTCCGACAGAGGGTTGTGTGTCCGATAGAGGGTTGTGTGTCTGATAGAGGGTTGTGTGTCTGATAGAGGGTTGTGTGTCTGATAGAGTTGTGTGTCCGACAGAGGGTTGTGTGTCCGATAGAGGGTTGTGTGTCCGATAGAGGGTTGTGTGTCCGATAGAGGGTTGTGTGTCCGATAGAGGGTTGTGTGTCCGATAGAGGGTTGTGTGTCCGATAGAGGGTTGTGTGTCTGATAGAGGGTTGTGTGTCTGATAGAGGGTTGTGTGTCTGATAGAGGGTCGTGTGTCTGATAGAGTTGTGTGTCTGATAGAGGGTTGTGTGTCTGATAGAGGGTTGTGTGTCTGATAGAGGGTTGTGTGTCTGATAGAGGGTCGTGTGTCTGATAGAGTTGTGTGTCTGATAGAGGGTTGTGTGTCCGATAGAGGGTTGTGTGTCCGATAGAGGGCTGTGTGTCCGATAGAGGGTTGTGTGTCTGACAGAGGGTTGTGTGTCTGATAGAGGGTTGTGTGTCCGACAGAGGGTTGTGTGTCCGATAGAGGGTTGTGTGTCTGATAGAGGGTTGTGTGTCCGATAGAGGGTTGTGTGTCCGATAGAGGGTTGTGTGTCCAATAGAGGGTTGTGTGTCTGATAGAGGGTTGTGTGTCCAATAGAGGGTTGTGTGTCTGATAGAGGGTTGTGTGTCTGATAGAGGGTTGTGTGTCTGATAGAGTTGTGTGTCTGACAGAGGGTTGTGTGTCTGATAGAGTTGTGTGTCTGATAGAGGGTTGTGTGTCTGATAGAGGGTTGTGTGTCTGATAGAGGGTTGTGTGTCTGATAGAGGGTTGTGTGTCTGATAGAGGGTTGTGTGTCCGATAGAGGGTTGTGTGTCTGACAGAGGGTTGTGTGTCTGACAGAGGGTTGTGTGTCTGACAGAGGGTTGTGTGTCCGACAGAGGGTTGTGTGTCCGATAGAGGGTTGTGTGTCCGATAGAGGGTTGTGTGTCCGATAGAGGGTTGTGTGTCCGATAGAGGGTTGTGTGTCCGACAGAGGGTTGTGTGTCTGATAGAGTTGTGTGTCTGATAGAGTTGTGTGTCTGATAGAGTTGTGTGTCTGATAGAGTTGTGTGTCTGATAGAGGGTTGTGTGTCCGATAGAGGGTTGTGTGTCCGATAGAGGGTTGTGTGTCTGATAGAGTTGTGTGTCTGATAGAGTTGTGTGTCCGATAGAGGGTTGTGTGTCTGATAGAGGGTTGTGTGTCCGATAGAGGGTTGTGTGTCTGATAGAGTTGTGTGTAGACTGTGTTTATGTCCAGACGTGTTGTTGTCACAACCCTACCTGTCGAAGAGCACGGAGACCCTCTCCATGGCAACGATGACAGACTCGCTGTCGGGGGCCTGAGGGTCGACAGCGCCGGCCGGGCGACCAGGGCTGGCCTTCTCCTTGCCTGAGGAGAAAGCAACAGGACCCGAGGTCACCTCTGACCCCTGACCTCTAACCTCTGACCCCATCACCTCTGACCCCAACGCTGACTCTGCTGTCGACACTGAGGTACGCACCGCTGGGAGGATGAGAGGGTGATTCGTCGTGATTATTAAATTATTAAAACGATTGTTTGATAGAAAAGTTATTTTTATTCAGAGACAAAGCTGGTTTTGGCGGGTAGCCTGGGTACCAGTCTGTCTGGCTAACATTCCACACCTTGTACTCTTGTCATTGCAAATGTGGAATGTTAGCTAAACAAACTGGTACCCAGGCTAGTTTGTGAGGGAGGAGTTTGTACGATTGGGGTTAGTTAATTGGTAGGAGGGACTCTTGTTTTCCTGTCCTGGGAAGAAAGGGGATTCTTGGAATTGTTAGCATTAGCTAGTTACTTTATTATGTTAGTGTTAGCTATATTAGCTATAGCCTCTACATTGTTATGTTAGCGATAGCCTCTACATTGTTATGTTAGCAATAGCCTCTACATTGTATGTTAGCGACAGCAATAGCCTCTACATTGTTATGTTAGCTATAGCATCTACATTGTTATGTTAGCGATAGCTATAGCCTCTACATTGTTATGTTAGCGATAGCTATAGCCTCCACATTGTTATGTTAGCGATAGCTATAGCCTCCACATTGTTATGTTAGCGATAGCAATAGCCTCTACATTGTTATGTTAGCGATAGCAATAGCCTCTACATTGTTATGTTAGCGATAGCAATAGCCTCTACATTGTTATAATGGCTAATAGTTTGTTGTCTTGGAACTACATATATGCAGAGCTAAGCTAGTTATCATTAGTTAGATGATACTAGGTAGATGTTACCTGTGTACATGCAGGGCTAAGCTAGCTAGCGTTAGTTAGTTAGATGATACTAGGTACAGGTAGATGTTACCTGTGTACATGCAGGGCTAAGCTAGCTAGCGTTAGTTAGTTAGATGAAACTAGGTATAGGTAGATGTTACCTGTGTACATGCAGGGCTAAGCTAGCTAGCGTTAGTTAGTTAGATGATACTAGGTACAGGTAGATGTTACCTGTGTACATGCAGGGGTAAGCTAGCTAGCGTTAGTTAGATGACACTAGGTACAGGTAGATGTTACCTGTGTACATGCAGGGATAAGCTAGCTAGCGTTAGTTAGATGACACTAGGTACAGGTAGATGTTACCTGTGTACATGCAGTGCTAAGCTAGCTAGCGTTAGTTAGATGACACTAGGTATAGGTAGATGTTACCTGTGTACATGCAGAGCTAAGCTAGCTAGCGATAGTTAGATGATACTAGGTATAGGTAGATGTTACCTGTGTACATGCAGGGCTAAGCTAGCTAGCGATAGTTAGATGAAACTAGGTACAGTTAGATGTTACCTGTGTACATGCAGTGCTAAGCTAGCTAGCGTTAGTTAGATGACACTAGGTACAGGTAGATGTTACCTGTGTACATGCAGAGCTAAGCTAGCTAGCGATAGTTAGATGATACTAGGTATAGGTAGATGTTACCTGTGTACATGCAGGGCTAAGCTAGCTAGCGTTAGATGATATGAGGTATAGGTAGATGTTACCTGTGTTCATGCAGGGCTAAGCTAGCTAGCGTTAGTTAGTTAGATGATACTAGGTATAGGGAGATGTTACCTGTGTACATGCAGGGCTAAGCTAGCTAGCGATAGTTAGATGACACTAGGTATAGGTAGATGTTACCTGTGTACATGCAGGGCTAAGCTAGCTAGCGTTAGTTAGATGATACTAGGTACAGATAGATGTTACCTGTGTACATGCAGGGCTAAGCTAGCTAGCGTTAGTTAGATGATACTAGGTATAGGTAGATATTACCTGTGTACATGCAGGGCTAAGCTAGCTAGCGTTAGTTAGTTAGATGATACTAGGTACAGGTAGATGTTACCTGTGTACATGCAGGGCTAAGCTAGCTAGCGTTAGTTAGTTAGATGATACTAGGTACAGGTAGATGTTACCTGTGTACATGCAGGGCTAAGCTAGCTAGCGTTAGTTAGATGATACTAGGTATAGGTAGATGTTACCTGTGTACATGCAGGGCTAAGCTAGCTAGCGATAGTTAGATGGAACTAGGTATAGGTAGATGTTACCTGTGTACATGCAGGGCTAAGCTAGCTAGCGTTAGTTAGATGATACTAGGTATAGGTAGATGTTACCTGTGTACATGCAGGGATAAGCTAGCTAGCATTAGTTAGATGATACTAGGTACAGGTAGATGTTACCTGTGTACATGCAGGGCTAAGCTAGCTAGCGTTAGTTAGATGATACTAGGTACAGGTAGATGTTACCTGTGTACATGCAGGGCTAAGCTAGCTAGCGATAGTTAGATGGAACTAGGTACAGGTAGATGTTACCTATGTACATGCAGGGCTAAGCTAGCTAGCGTTAGTTAGATGATACTAGGTACAGATAGATGTTACCTGTGTACATGCAGGGCTAAGCTAGCTAGCGATAGTTAGATGATACTAGGTATAGGTAGATGTTACCTGTGTACATGCAGGGCTAAGCTAGCTAGCGTTAGTTAGATGACACTAGGTACAGGTAGATGTTACCTGTGTACATGCAGGGCTAAGCTAGCTAGCGTTAGTTAGATGACACTAGGTACAGGTAGATGTTACCTGTGTACATGCAGGGCTAAGCTAGCTAGCGTTAGTTAGATGACACTAGGTACAGGTAGATGTTACCTGTGTACATGCAGGGCTAAGCTAGCTAGCGTTAGTTAGATGACACTAGGTACAGGTAGATGTTACCTGTGTACATGCAGGGATAAGCTAGCTAGCGTTAGTTAGATGATACTAGGTACAGGTAGATGTTACCTGTGTACATGCAGGGCTAAGCTAGCTAGCGTTAGTTAGATGATACTAGGTACAGGTAGATGTTACCTGTGTACATGCAGGGCTAAGCTAGCTAGCGATAGTTAGATGATACTAGGTACAGGTAGATGTTACCTGTGTACATGCAGGGCTAAGCTAGCTAGCGATAGTTAGATGGAACTAGGTACAGGTAGATGTTACCTATGTACATGCAGGGCTAAGCTAGCTAGCGTTAGTTAGATGATACTAGGTACAGATAGATGTTACCTGTGTACATGCAGGGCTAAGCTAGCTAGCGATAGTTAGATGATACTAGGTACAGGTAGATGTTACCTGTGTACATGCAGGGCTAAGCTAGCTAGCGTTAGTTAGATGATACTAGGTACAGATAGATGTTACCTGTGTACATGCAGGGCTAAGCTAGCTAGCGATAGTTAGATGATACTAGGTACAGGTAGATGTTACCTGTGTACATGCAGGGCTAAGCTAGCTAGCGATAGTTAGATGATACTAGGTACAGGTAGATGTTACCTGTGTACATGCAGGGCTAAGCTAGCTAGCGTTAGTTAGTTAGATGATACTAGGTACAGGTAGATGTTACCTGTGTACATGCAGGGCTAAGCTAGCTAGCGTTAGTTAGTTAGATGATACTAGGTATAGGTAGATGTTACCTGTGTACATGCAGGGCTAAGCTAGCGATAGTTAGTTAGATGATACTAGGTACAGATAGATGTTACCTGTGTACATGCAGGGCTAAGCTAGCTAGCGTTAGTTAGATGACACTAGGTACAGGTAGATGTTACCTGTGTACATGCAGGGCTAAGCTAGCTAGCGTTAGTTAGTTAGATGATACTAGGTATAGGTAGATGTTACCTGTGTACATGCAGGGCTAAGCTAGCTAGCGTTAGTTAGATGACACTAGGTATAGGTAGATGTTACCTGTGTACATGCAGGGATAAGCTAGCTAGCGTTAGTTAGATGACACTAGGTACAGGTAGATGTTACCTGTGTACATGCAGGGCTAAGCTAGCTAGCGTTAGTTAGATGATACTAGGTACAGATAGATGTTACCTGTGTACATGCAGGGCTAAGCTAGCTAGCGTTAGTTAGTTAGATGATACCAGGTAGATGTTACCTGTGTACATGCAGGGCTAAGCTAGCTAGCGTTAGTTAGATGACACTAGGTATAGGTAGATGTTACCTGTGTACATGCAGGGCTAAGGTAGCTAGCGTTAGTTAGATGACACTAGGTATAGGTAGATGTTACCTGTGTACATGCAGAGCTAAGCTAGCTAGCGTTAGTTAGATGACACTAGGTATAGGTAGATGTTACCTGTGTACATGCAGGGCTAAGCTAGCTAGCGTTAGTTAGATGACACTAGGTATAGGTAGATGTTACCTGTGTACATGCAGGGCTAAGCTAGCTAGCGTTAGTTAGATGATACTAGGTACAGGTAGATGTTACCTGTGTACATGCAGGGCTAAGCTAGCTAGCGTTAGTTAGATGATACTAGGTACAGGTAGATGTTACCTGTGTACATGCAGGGCTAAGCTAGCTAGCGTTAGTTAGATGACACTAGGTATAGGTAGATGTTACCTGTGTACATGCAGGGCTAAGCTATCTAGCGTTAGTTAGATGATACTAGGTACAGATAGATGTTACCTGTGTACATGCAGGGCTAAGCTAGCTAGCGTTAGTTAGATGACACTAGGTATAGGTAGATGTTACCTGTGTACATGCAGGGCTAAGCTAGCTAGCGTTAGTTAGATGATACTAGGTACAGGTAGATGTTACCTGTGTACATGCAGGGCTAAGCTAGCTAGCGTTAGTTAGATGACACTAGGTATAGGTAGATGTTACCTGTGTACATGCAGGGCTAAGCTAGCTAGCGTTAGTTAGATGATACTAGGTATAGGGAGATGTTACCTGTGTACATGCAGGGCTAAGCTAGCTAGCGATAGTTAGATGGAACTAGGTACAGGTAGATGTTACCTATGTACATGCAGGGCTAAGCTAGCTAGCGTTAGTTAGATGATACTAGGTACAGATAGATGTTACCTGTGTACATGCAGGGCTAAGCTAGCTAGCGATAGTTAGATGATACTAGGTACAGGTAGATGTTACCTGTGTACATGCAGGGCTAAGCTAGCTAGCGATAGTTAGATGGAACTAGGTACAGGTAGATGTTACCTATGTACATGCAGGGCTAAGCTAGCTAGCGTTAGTTAGATGATACTAGGTACAGATAGATGTTACCTGTGTACATGCAGGGCTAAGCTAGCTAGCGTTAGTTAGATGACACTAGGTACAGATAGATGTTACCTGTGTACATGCAGGGCTAAGCTAGCTAGCGTTAGTTAGATGACACTAGGTATAGGTAGATGTTACCTGTGTACATGCAGGGCTAAGCTAGCTAGCGTTAGTTAGATGACACTAGGTACAGGTAGATATTACCTGTGTACATGCAGGGCTAAGCTAGCTAGCGTTAGTTAGTTAGATGATACCAGGTAGATGTTACCTGTGTACATGCAGGGCTAAGCTAGCTAGCGATAGTTAGATGATACTAGGTACAGGTAGATGTTACCTATGTACATGCAGGGCTAAGCTAGCTAGCGTTAGTTAGATGATACTAGGTACAGATAGATGTTACCCGTGTACATGCAGGGCTAAGCTAGCTAGCGTTAGTTAGATGACACTAGGTACAGATAGATGTTACCTGTGTACATGCAGGTGAGCATGAGTCCCAGTGCAGACATGGCTCTGTGAGGGCTTGGCATGTTAACCCTGTCGACACTCAGTTTAACCAGTGCCTCTCCGTCCATACGAGACAGCTGCTCCGACAGCAGGAGGCGCTCCAACCCACGCAACACACAGTGGTAGATCACTGAGGGGGTGGAGTCTTCACTGGCTGATACCATCACACCACACATCTAGAGAGGTGGAGGGGGGCGGAGCCAGAGAGAGGTGGAGGGGCGGGGCCAGAGAGAGGTGGAGGTGGGACGGAGGGAGAGAGAGGTAGGACGGAGGGAGAGAGTGGTGGAGGGGGGACGGAGGGAGAGAGTGGTGGAGGGGGGGCGGAGGGAGAGAGAGGTGGAGGGGGGACGGAGGGAGAGAGTGGTGGAGGGGGGGCGGAGGGAGAGAGAGGTGGAGGGGGGCGGAGGGAGAGAGAGGTGGAGGGGGGGCGGAGGGAGAGAGAGAGGTGGAGGGGCGGGGCCAGAGAGAGGTGGAGGGGCGGGGCCAGAGAGAGGTGGGACGGAGGGAGAGAGAGATGGAGGGAGGGGGGCGGAGGGAGAGAGAGGTGGAGGGGGGCGGAGGGAGAGAGAGGTGGAGGGGGGCGGAGGGAGAGAGTGGTGGAGGGGGGGGCGGAGGGAGAGAGTGGTGGAGGGGGGCGGAGGGAGAGAGAGGTGGAGGGGGGGGGGCGGAGCCAGAGAGAGGTGGAGGGAGAGATTAGTACTAACCTGTATAACCCCCGCAGTACTAATCTGTATAACCCCAGCAGTACTAACCTGTATAACCCCAGCAGTACTAACCTGTATAACCCCAGCAGTACTACAGTACTAACCTGTATAACCCCAGCAGTACTACAGTACTAACCTGTATAACCCCAGCAGTACTAACCTGTATAACCCCAGCAGTACTAACCTGTATAACCCCAGCAGTACTAACCTGTATAACCCCAGCAGTACTAACCTGTATAACACCAGCAGTACTAACCTGTATAACCCCAGCAGTACTACAGTACTAACCTGTATAACCCCAGCAGTACTAACCTGTATAACCCAGCAGTACTAACCTGTATAACCCCAGCAGTACTAACCTGTATAACCCCAGCAGTACTACAGTACTAACCTGTATAACCCCAGCAGTACTAACCTGTATAACCCCAGCAGCACTAACCTGTATAACCCCAGCAGTACTAACCTGTATAACCCCAGCAGTACTAACCTGTATAACACCAGCAGTACTAACCTGTATAACCCCAGCAGTACTACAGTACTAACCTGTATAACCCCAGCAGTACTAACCTGTATAACCCAGCAGTACTAACCTGTATAACCCCAGCAGTACTAACCTGTATAACCCCAGCAGTACTAACCTGTATAACCCCAGCAGTACTAACCTGTATAACCCCAGCAGTACTAACCTGTATAACCCCAGCAGTACTAACCTGTATCACCCCAGCAGTACTAACCTGTATAACCCCAGCAGTACTAACCTGTATAACCCCAGCAGTACTGCAGTACTAACCTGTATAACCCCAGCAGTACTACAGTACTAACCTGTATAACCCCAGCAGTACTAACCTGTATAACCCAGCAGTACTAACCTGTATAACCCCAGCAGTACTACAGTACTAACCTGTATAACCCCAGCAGTACTAACCTGTATAACCCAGCAGTACTAACCTGTATAACCCCAGCAGTACTACAGTACTAACCTGTATAACCCCAGCAGTACTAACCTGTATAACCCCAGCAGTACTAACCTGTATAACCCCAGCAGTACTAACCTGTATAACCCCAGCAGTACTACAGTACTAACATGTATAACCCCAGCAGTACTAACCTGTATAACCCCAGCAGTACTACAGTACTAACCTGTATAACCCCAGCAGTACTAACCTGTATAACCCCAGCAGTACTACAGTACTAACCTGTATAACCCCAGCAGTACTAACCTGTATAACCCCAGCAGTACTAACCTGTTTAGCCCCAGCAGTACTAACCTGTTTAGCCCCAGCAGTACTACAGTACTAACCTGTATAACCCCAGCAGTACTAACCTGTATAACCCCAGCAGTACTAACCTGTTTAGCCCCAGCAGTACTACAGTACTAACCTGTATAACCCCAGCAGTACTAACCTGTATAACCCCAGCAGTACTACAGTACTAACCTGTATAACCCCAGCAGTACTAACCTGTATAACCCCAGCAGTACTAACCTGTATAACCCCAGCAGCACTAACCTGTATAACCCCAGCAGTACTACAGTACTAACCTGTATAACCCAGCAGTACTACAGTACTAACCTGTATAACCCCAGCAGTACTAACCTGTATCACCCCAGCAGTACTAACCTGTATAACCCCAGCAGTACTAACCTGTATAACCCCAGCAGTACTAACCTGTATAACCCCAGCAGTACTAACCTGTATAACCCCAGCAGTACTAACCTGTATAACCCCAGCAGTACTAACCTGTATAACCCCAGCAGTACTACAGTACTAACCTGTATAACCCCAGCAGTACTAACCTGTATAACCCCAGCAGTACTAACCTGTATAACCCCAGCAGTACTAACCTGTATAACCCCAGCAGTACTAACCTGTATAACCCCAGCAGTACTAACCTGTATAACCCCAGCAGTACTAACCTGTATAACCCCAGCAGTACTACAGTACTAACCTGTATAACCCCAGCAGTACTAACCTGTATAACCCCAGCAGTACTAACCTGTATAACCCCAGCAGTACTAACCTGTATAACCCC
>NC_088231.1:23396515-23399015 GCF_036934945.1 Oncorhynchus masou masou
AGCATGGTTTAGTCTGGTATTAACACCAGGGGAGGACAAGGCTCAGCATGGTTTAGTCTGGTATTAACACCAGGGGAGGACAAGGCTCAGCGTGGTTTAGTCTGGTATTAATACCAGGGGAGGACAAGGCTCTGGTCCTCAACCCAGCATGGTTTAGTCTGGTATTAATACCAGGGGAGGACAGGGCTCAGCATGGTTTAGTCTGGTATTAACACCAGGGGAGGACAGGGCTCAGCATGGTTTAGTCTGGTATTAACACCAGGGGAGGACAGGGCTCAGCATGGTTTAGTCTGGTATTAACACCAGGGGAGGACAAGGCTCAGCATGGTTTAGTCTGGTATTAACACCAGGGGAGGACAGGGCTCAGCATGGTTTAGTCTGGCATTAACACCAGGGGAGGACAGGGCTCAGCATGGTTTAGTCTGGTATTAACACCAGGGGAGGACAAGGCTCAGCATGGTTTAGTCTGGTATTAACACCAGGGGAGGACAAGGCTCAGCATGGTTTAGTCTGGTATTAACACCAGGGGAGGACAAGGCTCAGCATGGTTTAGTCTGGTATTAACACCAGGGGAGGGTAGAACCTTAGGACAAGGCTCTGATCACCCTTTGCCATGATGACAGCTTTGCGCACTCTTGGCATTCTCTCAACCAGCTTCACCTGGAATGCTTTTCCAACAGTCTTGAAGGAATTCCCACATATGCTGAGCACTTGTTGGCTGCTTTTCCCTCACTGAGGACCAACTCATCCCAAATCATTTTAATTGGACTCCGCCCGCCTGCCTGTGTGTTACTCACTGTGCTATGGCCCGTAGGTTACTCAGTGTGTAGTCTGTCTGTGTGTTACTCACTGTGCTATGGCCTGTAGGTTACTCAGTGTGTAGTCTGTCTGTGTGTGTCTGTCTGTGTGTTACTCACTGTGCTATGGCCTGTAGGTTACTCAGTGTGTAGTCTGTCTGTGTGTGTCTGTCTGTGTGTTACTCACTGTGCTATGGCCTGTAGGTTACTCAGTATGTAGTCTGTCTGTGTGTTACTCACTGTGCTATGGCCTGTAGGTTACTCAGTATGTAGTCTGTCTGTGTGTGTCTGTCTGTGTGTTACTCACTGTGCTATGGCCCGTAGGTTAGTCAGTATGTAGTCTGTCTGTGTGTGTCTGTCTGTGTGTTACTCACTGTGCTATAGCCCAGGGGGTTACTCAGTATGTAGTCTGTCTGTGTGTGTCTGTCTGTGTGTTACTCACTGTGCTATGGCCCGTAGGTTAGTCAGTATGTAGTCTGTCTGTGTGTTACTCACTGTGCTATGGCCTGTAGGTTACTCAGTATGTAGTCTGTCTGTGTGTTACTCACCAGGGGAGGACAAGGCCCACTGTGCTATGGCCTGTAGGTTACTCAGTGTGTAGTCTGTCTGTGTGTGTCTGTCTGTGTGTTACTCACTGTGCTATGGCCTGTAGGTTACTCAGTGTGTAGTCTGTCTGTGTGTTACTCACTGTGCTATGGCCTGTAGGTTACTCAGTATGTAGTCTGTCTGTGTGTGTCTGTCTGTGTGTTACTCACTGTGCTATGGCCCGTAGGTTACCCAGTATGTAGTCTGTCTGTGTGTTACTCACTGTGCTATGGCCCGTAGGTTACTCGTCTGTCTGTGTGTTACTCACTGTGCTATGGCCCGTAGGTTACTCAGTATGTAGTCTATCTGTGTGTGTCTGTCTGTGTGTTACTCACTGTGCTATGGCCTGTAGGTTACCCAGTATGTAGTCTGTCTGTGTGTGTCTGTCTGTGTGTTACTCACTGTGCTATGGCCTGTAGGTTACCCAGTATGTAGTCTGTCTGTGTGTTACTCACTGTGCTATGGCCCGTAGGTTACCCAGGTTTAGTCTGGTATGTAGTCTGTCTGTGTGTTACTCACTGTGCTATGGCCTGTAGGTTACTCAGTATGTAGTCTGTGTGTGTGTAGCCTGTCTGTGTGTTACTCACTGTGCTATGGCCTGTAGGTTACTCAGTATGTAGTCTGTCTGTGTGTGTCTGTCTGTGTGTTACTCACTGTGCTATGGCCTGTAGGTTACTCAGTGTGTAGTCTGTCTGTGTGTTACTCACTGTGCTATGGCCTGTAGGTTACTCAGTATGTAGTCTGTCTGTGTGTTACTCACTGTGCTATGGCCTGTAGGTTACTCAGTATGTAGTCTGTGTGTGTATAGTCTGTCTGTGTGTTACTCACTGTGCTATGGCCTGTAGGTTACTCAGTATGTAGTCTGTGTGTGTGTAGTCTGTCTGTGTGTTACTCACTGTGCTACGGCCCGTAGGTTACCCAGTATGTAGTCTGTCTGTGTGTTACTCACTGTGCTATGGCCTGTAGGTTACTCAGTATGTAGTCTGTCTGTGTGTTACTCACTGTGCTATGGCCTGTAGGTTACCCAGTATGTAGTCTGTCTGTGTGTTACTCACTGTGCTATGGCCTGTAGGTTACTCAGTGTGTAGTCTGTCTGTGTGTGTCTGCCTGTGTGTTAC
>NC_088231.1:23411515-23431515 GCF_036934945.1 Oncorhynchus masou masou
ACAGGGGACCAGCCCAGCTTCCACACCTAGAGGTGACACACAGACACGTTACAGGGGACCAGCCCAGCTTCCACACCTAGAGGTGACACACAGACACGTTACAGGGGACCAGCCCAGCTTCCACACCTAGAGGTGACACACAGACACGTTACAGGGGACCAGCCCAGCTTCCACACCTAGAGGTGACACACAGACACGTTACAGGGGACCAGCCCAGCTTCCACACCTAGAGGTGACACACAGACACGTTACAGGGGACCAGCCCAGCTTCCACACCTAGAGGTGACACACAGACACGTTACAGGGGACCAGCCCAGCTTCCACACCTAGAGGTTACACACAGACACGTTACAGGGGACCAGCCCAGCTTCCACACCTAGAGGTGACACACAGACACGCTACAGGGGACCAGCCCAGCTTCCACACCTAGAGGATACACACAGACACGTTACAGGGGACCAGCCCAGCTTCCACACCTAGAGGTGACACACAGACACGTTACAGGGGACCAGCCCAGCTTCCACACCTAGAGGTGACACACAGACACGTTACAGGGGACCAGCCCAGCTTCCACACCTAGAGGTGACACACAGACACGTTACAGGGGACCAGCCCAGCTTCCACACCTAGAGGTTACACACAGACACGTTACAGGGGACCAGCCCAGCTTCCACACCTAGAGGTGACACACAGACACGTTACAGGGGACCAGCCCAGCTTCCACACCTAGAGGTGACACACAGACACGTTACAGGGGACCAGCCCAGCTTCCACACCTAGAGGTGACACACAGACACGTTACAGGGGACCAGCCCAGCTTCCACACCTAGAGGTGACACACAGACACGTTACAGGGGACCAGCCCAGCTTCCACACCTAGAGGTGACACACAGACACGTTACAGGGGACCAGCCCAGCTTCCACACCTAGAGGTGACACACAGACACGTTACAGGGGACCAGCCCAGCTTCCACACCTAGAGGTGACACACAGACACGTTACAGGGGACCAGCCCAGCTTCCACACCTAGAGGTGACACACAGACACGTTACAGGGGACCAGCCCAGCTTCCACACCTAGAGGTGACACACAGACACGCTACAGGGGACCAGCCCAGCTTCCACACCTAGAGGTGACACACAGACACGTTACAGGGGACCAGCCCAGCTTCCACACCTAGAGGTTACACACAGACCAGCCCAGCTTCCACACCTAGAGGTGACACACAGACACGTTACAGGGGACCAGCCCAGCTTCCACACCTAGAGGTGACACACAGACCAGCCCAGCTTCCACACCTAGAGGTGACACACAGACACGTTACAGGGGACCAGCCCAGCTTCCACACCTAGAGGTTACACACAGACCAGCCCAGCTTCCACACCTAGAGGTGACACACAGACACGTTACAGGGGACCAGCCCAGCTTCCACACCTAGAGGTGACACACAGACCAGCCCAGCTTCCACACCTAGAGGTGACACACAGACACGTTACAGGGGACCAGCCCAGCTTCCACACCTAGAGGTTACACACAGACCAGCCCAGCTTCCACACCTAGAGGTTACACACAGACACGTTACAGGGGACCAGCCCAGCTTCCACACCTAGAGGTGACACACAGACACGTTACAGGGGACCAGCCCAGCTTCCACACCTAGAGGTGACACACAGACACGTTACAGGGGACCAGCCCAGCTTCCACACCTAGAGGTGACACACAGACACGTTACAGGGGACCAGCCCAGCTTCCACACCTAGAGGTGACACACAGACACGTTACAGGGGACCAGCCCAGCTTCCACACCTAGAGGTGACACACAGACACGTTACAGGGGACCAGCCCAGCTTCCACACCTAGAGGTGACACACAGACACGTTACAGGGGACCAGCCCAGCTTCCACACCTAGAGGTTACACACAGACACGTTACAGGGGACCAGCCCAGCTTCCACACCTAGAGGTGACACACAGACACGCTACAGGGGACCAGCCCAGCTTCCACACCTAGAGGATACACACAGACACGTTACAGGGGACCAGCCCAGCTTCCACACCTAGAGGTGACACACAGACACGTTACAGGGGACCAGCCCAGCTTCCACACCTAGAGGTGACACACAGACACGTTACAGGGGACCAGCCCAGCTTCCACACCTAGAGGTGACACACAGACACGTTACAGGGGACCAGCCCAGCTTCCACACCTAGAGGTGACACACAGACACGTTACAGGGGACCAGCCCAGCTTCCACACCTAGAGGTGACACACAGACACGTTACAGGGGACCAGCCCAGCTTCCACACCTAGAGGTGACACACAGACACGTTACAGGGGACCAGCCCAGCTTCCACACCTAGAGGTGACACACAGACACGTTACAGGGGACCAGCCCAGCTTCCACACCTAGAGGTGACACACAGACACGTTACAGGGGACCAGCCCAGCTTCCACACCTAGAGGTGACACACAGACACGTTACAGGGAACCAGCCCAGCTTCCACACCTAGAGGTTACACACAGACCAGCCCAGCTTCCACACCTAGAGGTGACACACAGACACGTTACAGGGGACCAGCCCAGCTTCCACACCAAGAGGTGACACACAGACACGTTACAGGGGACCAGCCCAGCTTCCACACCTAGAGGTGACACACAGACACGTTACAGGGGACCAGCCCAGCTTCCACACCTAGAGGATACACACAGACCAGCCCAGCTTCCACACCTAGAGGTTACACACAGACACGTTACAGGGGACCAGCCCAGCTTCCACACGTAGAGGTGACACACAGAAACGTTACAGGGGACCAGCCCAGCTTCCACACCTAGAGGTGACACACAGACACGTTACAGGGGACCAGCCCAGCTTCCACACCTAGAGGTGACACACAGACACGTTACAGGGGACCAGCCCAGCTTCCACACCTAGAGGTTACACACAGACCAGCCCAGCTTCCACACCTAGAGGTGACACACAGACACGTTACAGGGGACCAGCCCAGCTTCCACACCTAGAGGATACACACAGACCAGCCCAGCTTCCACACCTAGAGGTGACACACAGACACGTTACAGGGGACCAGCCCAGCTTCCACACCTAGAGGTGACACACAGACACGTTACAGGGGACCAGCCCAGCTTCCACACCTAGAGGTGACACACAGACACGTTACAGGGGACCAGCCCAGCTTCCACACCTAGAGGTTACACACAGACCAGCCCAGCTTCCACACCTAGAGGTGACACACAGACACGCTACAGGGGACCAGACCAGCTTCCACACCTAGAGGTGACACACAGACACGTTACAGGGGACCAGCCCAGCTTCCACACCTAGAGGTTACACACAGACACGTTACAGGGGACCAGCCCAGCTTCCACACCTAGAGGTGACACACAGACACGTTACAGGGGACCAGCCCAGCTTCCACACCTAGAGGTGACACACAGACACGTTACAGGGGACCAGCCCAGCTTCCACACCTAGAGGTGACACACAGACACGTTACAGGGGACCAGCCCAGCTTCCACACCTAGAGGTGACACACAGACCAGCCCAGCTTCCACACCTAGAGGTGACACACAGACACGTTACAGGGGACCAGCCCAGCTTCCACACCTAGAGGTGACACACAGACACGTTACAGGGGACCAGCCCAGCTTCCACACCTAGAGGTGACACACAGACACGTTACAGGGGACCAGCCCAGCTTCCACACCTAGAGGTGACACACAGACACATTACAGGGGACACACACACTCTAGTGTAGCTGTTGACCAGTGACTGACCAGGGGGGACTCTAGTGTAGCTGTTGACCAGTGACTGACCAGGGGGACTCTAGTGTAACTGTTGACCAGTGACTGACCAGGGGGACTCTAGTGTAACTGTTGACCAGTGACTGACCAGGGGGACTCTAGTGTAACTGTTTACCAGTGACTGACCAGGGGGTACTCTAGTGTAGCTGTTGACCAGTGACTGACCAGGGGGGACTCTAGTGTAACTGTTGACCAGTGACTGACCAGGGGGACTCTAGTGTAACTGTTTACCAGTGACTGACCAGGGGGGACTCTAGTGTAACTGTTTACCAGTGACTGACCAGGGGGGACTCTAGTGTAACTGTTGACCAGTGACTGACCAGGGGGGACTCTAGTGTAACTGTTGACCAGTGACTGACCAGGGGGGACTCTAGTGTAACTGTTGACCAGTGACTGACCAGGGGGGACTCTAGTGTAACTGTTTACCAGTGACTGACCAGGGGGTACTCTAGTGTAGCTGTTGACCAGTGACTGACCAGGGGGGACTCTAGTGTAACTGTTGACCAGTGACTGACCAGGGGGGACTCGAGTGTAACTGTTGACCAGTGACTGACCAGGGGGACTCTAGTGTAACTGTTGACCAGTGACTGACCAGGGGGGACTCTAGTGTAACTGTTGACCAGTGACTGACCAGGGGGGACTCTAGTGTAACTGTTGACCAGTGACTGACCAGGGGGACTCTAGTGTAGCTGTTGACCAGTGACTGACCAGGGGGACTCTAGTGTAGCTGTTGACCAGTGACTGACCAGGGGGGACTCTAGTGTAGCTGTTGACCAGTGACTGACCAGGGGGGACTCTAGTGTAGCTGTTGACCAGTGACTGACCAGGGGGACTCTAGTGTAGCTGTTGACCAGTGACTGACCAGGGGGACTCTAGTGTAGCTGTTGACCAGTGACTGACCAGGGGGGACTCTAGTGTAGCTGTTGACCAGTAGGGGGGACTCTAGTGTAGCTGTTGACCAGTGACTGACCAGGGGGGGACTCTAGTGTAGCTGTTGACCAGTGACTGACCAGGGGGGACTCTAGTGTAACTGTTGACCAGTGACTGACCAGGGGGGGGACTCTAGTGTAGCTGTTGACCAGTGACTGACTGGGGGGACTCTAGTGTAACTGTTGACCAGTGACTGACCAGGGGGACTCTAGTGTAACTGTTGACCAGTGACTGACCAGGGGGGACTCTAGTGTAGCTGTTGACCAGTGACTGACCAGGGGGGACTCTAGTGTAGCTGTTTACCAGTGACTGACCAGGGGGGGACTCTAGTGTAGCTGTTGACCAGTGACTGACTGGGGGACTCTAGTGTAACTGTTGACCAGTGACTGACCAGGGGGGGGGGGACTCTAGTGTAGCTGTTGACCAGTGACTGACCAGGGGGGACTCTAGTGTAACTGTTGACCAGTGACTGACCAGGGGGGGGGGACTCTAGTGTAACTGTTGACCAGTGACTGACCAGGGGGGGGGGACTCTAGTGTAGCTGTTGACCAGTGACTGACCAGGGGGGGGGACTCTAGTGTAGCTGTTGACCAGTGACTGACCAGGGGGGGGACTCTAGTGTAACTGTTGACCAGCGGTAGTCTGGAAAGACTGATGATGATGTTTCGGAGCATCGGCGTGAGGAAGGCTGGGATTCCGCTGTTTCTATGGTGACCCAGAGACAGAACGCTCTGGAGACCTTCCACCAGCTCAGCCATGATCTCACACGACCGTCGCTCACACACGTCTGGAACACACACACACACACACACATTAGAGATAACACAGTATAGATAACACAGAGATAACACATTAGAGATAACACAGAGATAACACATTATAGATAACAGAGATAACACATTATAGATAACAGAGATAACACATTATAGATAACAGAGATAACACATTATAGATAACAGAGATAACACATTAGAGATAACATTTAACACATCTAATGCACATTAAAACACAGCAAGCTAACAGACTGTATTAGTTGCCACGAGTCAGAAGATTTGACAGTGATGAAGCATGATCTAACTCACTGAGAGTGACGGACGAGAATGATAATGGAAACACAACAACAACTACATGACTTACTGTCAGTGTTTGGAGAGTGGACCTGGTCTGAATCACCATCTGACCCGGTGGTTCTCTTCCTCCCTGGATGTAACAGATGGTCACCGGGACCTACTGCCACTAGAGAGGAGAGAGGGATAGAGAGACAGAGAGAGGGAGAGGAGAGAGGGAGAGGAGAGAGGAGAGGGGAGAGAGAGGAGAGAGAGGTAAAGAGAGGAAAGAGAGAGAAGGAAAGGGAGGGAGAGGAGCGAGAGGGAGGCAAAAAGGGAGGGAGTGGTAAAGGGGGGGAGAGGAGAGAGGAGAGAGAGGTAAAGAGAGGAAAGAGAGAGAAGGAAAGGGAGGGAGAGGAGAGAGGGAGTGGTAAAGGGGGGAGAGGAGGGAGGGAGTGGTAAAGGGGGGGAGAGGAGAGGAGAGAGAGGGAGAGGAGAGAGAGGGAGTGGTAAAGGGGGAGAGTAGGGAGAGAGAGGGAGAGGAGAGAGAGGGAGTGGTAAAGGGGGGGGGAGGAGAGGAGAGAGAGGGAGTGGTAAGGGGGGAGAGGAGAGGAGAGAGAGGGAGTGGTAAAGGGGGAGAGGAGGGAGGGAGTGGTAAAGGGGGGAGAGGAGGGAGGGAGTGGTAAAGGGGGAGAGGAGAGGAGAGAGAGGGAGAGAGAGAGAGGGAGTGGTAAAGGGGGGGAGAGGAGGGAGAGAGAGGGAGAGGAGAGAGAGGGAGTGGTAAAGGGGGAGAGGAGAGGAGAGAGAGGGAGTGGTAAAGGGGGAGAGGAGGGAGGGGGAGTGGTAAAGGGGGGAGAGGAGAGGAGAGAGAGGGAGAGGAGAGAGAGGGAGTGGTAAAGGGGGGGAGAGGAGGGAGAGAGAGGGAGAGGAGAGAGAGGGAGTGGTAAAGGGGGGGAGAGGAGAGGAGAGAGAGGGAGAGGAGAGAGAGGGAGTGGTAAAGGGGGGGAGAGGAGGGAGGGAGAGGAGAGAGGAAGAGGGGGAGAGAGGGAGGGGAGAGAGGAAGAGAGGAAGAGGGGGAGAGAGGGAGAGGAGCGAGAGAGAGGAGCGAGAGGGAGGGAAAGGAGAGAAAGAGAGAGAGAAAGGAGAGGAGAGAGAGGGAGGACAGAGAGAGGCAAAGGGAGGGAGAGGAGAGAGAGAGGCAAAGGGGGGGAACGGTAGAGGAGAGAGAGGTAAAGGGAGGAGAGTTGAATACTTTATGTGGATGTGTAATAAAACATTGTCAGCAGAGGAAAAGCCTGGGAGTCATTTAGGCAGTAAGGCCAGAGGGGGTGTGGTATATGGCCAATATACCACGGCTAAGGGCTCTTCTTTTTTTATAACCTTTATTTAACCAGGCAAGAACAAATTCTAATTTACAATGACGGCCTAGGAACAGTGGGTTAACTGCCTGTTCAGGGGCAGAACGACAGATTTGTACCTTGTCAGCTCGGAGGGTTTGAACTTGCAACCTTTCGGTTACGAGTCCAACGCTCTAACCACTAGGCTACCCTGCCGCCCCGGCACGACGCAACGCGGAGTGCCTGGATACATCCGTTAACTGTGGTATACTAGCAATATACCACAAACCCCCTGATGACTTATTGCTGTTATAACCTGGTTACCACTGTAATTAGAGCAGGAAAAACACGTTGTGTCATACCTGTGGTATACGGTCTTATATACCACGGCTGTCAGCCAATCAGCATTCAGGGCTCAAACCATCCCGTTTATAATGAAGGTTTAGTCACGGTCACACCACATGCAAATCCACTAATTGTGGCCAGGTTCATTCCCTCTCTCCTTCACACACACTAACCTGCAGTGATGAGGAGTCGTAGACAGTGTATGACGGAGCAGGTGTGTGTTTTGTACGGGGCTGTAGACAGTGTGTTCCAGACACAGGGTTGTTGCAGGGCCAGACACAGACAGGACAGAGCCCCCTGCAGGTCAACACTCAGAGGAACACGGTCCTGGAGAACACGCCAGACCACCAACTAGAGAGAGACACCATGAAGCAGGGTTTATTCTGGGTCAAAACGGGGCTTAGGTGGTGGGCGTGAGGCCCCCCTCATTTTGGCGGTGTAGAGAAATGTTCAAAGTTTTAAGCGAATTTGCAATTCTAGAAACGTCTCCATGGAGATGAGAGAAAATGGTGGTGTTATAAAAGCTAATTTTGGTCGATGATGTGCATGTTGTCATGGCTGATGTGCATGTTGTCATGGCCGATGTGCATGTTGTCATGGCTGGCCGATGCGCATGTTGTCATGGCCGATGCGCATGTTGTCATGGCCGATGCGCATGTTGTCATGGCCGATGCGCATGTTGTCATGGCCGATGCGCATGTTGTCATGGCCGATGCGCATGTTGTCATGGCCGATGCGCATGTTGTCATGGCCGATGCGCATGTTGTCATGGCCGATGCGCATGTTGTCATGGCCGATGTGCATGTTGTCATGGCTGGCCGATGCGCATGTTGTCATGGCCGATGCGCATGTTGTCATGGCCGATGCGCATGTTGTCATGGCTGATGTGCATGTTGTCATGGCTGGCCGATGTACATGTTGTCATGGCTGGCCGATGTACATGTTGTCATGGCTGGCCGATGTGCATGTTGTCATGGCCGATGTGCATGTTGTCATGGCCGATGTGCATGTTGTCATGGCCGATGTGCATGTTGTCATGGCCGATGTGCATGTTGTCATGGCTGGCCGATGTGCATGTTGTCGTGACCGATGTGCATGTTGTCATGGCTGGCCGATGTGCATGTTGTCATGGATGATGTGCAGGTTGTCATGAATGATGTGTCCTTCAGCTCAAACATAACAACCAAATCCAGAGCGCTAAATTCACCGTTTCGGGAGGAACTTTCAGTTCTCAACTTTAATTTAGGTGATTTTTATTTCTCAAAGATAATATTATTACCGAATACATAAAGTCCATTATCTCTTCTAAACACCATATACCTGGTCCATTATCTCTTCTAAATACTCTATATCCGGTCCATTATCTCTTCTGTATACTCTATACCTGGTCCATTATCTCTTCTACATACTCTATATCTGGTCCATTATCTCTTCTACATACTCTATTTCTGGTCCATTATCTATTCTACATACTCTATTTCTGGTCCATTATCTCTTCTACATACTTTATATCTGGTCCATTATCTCTTCTACACATACTCTATATCTGGTCCATTATCTCTTCTACATACTCTATAGCTGGTCCATTATCTCTTCTACATACTCTATTTCTGGTCCATTATCTCTTCTACATACTTTATATCTGGTCCATTATCTCTTCTACACATACTCTATATCTGGTCCATTATCTCTTCTACACATACTCTATATCTGGTCCATTATCTCTTCTACATACTCTATTATCTGGTCCATTATCTCTTCTACACATACTACATTTCTGGTCCATTATCTCTTCTACACATACTCTATATCTGGTCCATTATCTCTTCTACACATACTCTATATCTGGTCCATTATCTCTTCTACATACTCTATATCCGGTCCATTATATCTTCTAAATACTCTATATTTGGTCCATTATTTATTCTATATACTCTATATCTGTTCCATTATCTCTTCTACATAATCTATATCTGGTCCATTATCTCTTCTACGTACTCTATATTTGGTCCATTATCTATTCTATATACTCTATATCTGGTCCATTATCTCTTCTACATACTCTATATCTGGTCCATTATCTACTCTATATCTGGTCCATTATCTATTCTACATTCTCTATATCTGGTTATAGCGGTTTATACATTAAAACGTTTCCCTAAAATTAATTTAAAAAATATATAACATGTTTTACACAAAAAAAAACAACACTTCCAAGTATTTTCTCATTGGCCAGGGATAGGGTCAAGGGTTAGAGGTCAGGGATTATAAGCTTCTTACCTCGGTAGCCATGGTGGTGAAGGTGGTGATGAGATGTTGTTTGTCTTCAGGGATTTGCAGAGGGGAAGGAAGCTGACCCACGCACAGCAGATACTGAGACAGCGCTCTACACAGAGACATCACCCGCGGGTAGAGTCCAGGCTCACCTAGAATACACACACAGTAGATACTGAGACAGCGCTCTACACAGAGACATCACCCACGGGTAGAGTCCAGCCTCACCTCGAAAACACACACAGCAGATACTGAGACAGCTCTACATAGAGCGGGTAGAGCCCTGCTCCACCTAGAATACACACACAGCAGATACTGAGACAGCTCTACATAGAGCGGGTAGAGCCCTGCTCCACCAATAATACACACACAGCAGATACTGAGACAGCTCTACATAGAGCGGGTAGAGCCCTGCTCCACCTAGAATACACACACAGCAGATACCGAGACAGCTCTACATAGAGCGGGTAGAGCCCTGCTCCACCTAGAATACACACACAGCTGATACCGAGACAGCTCTACATAGAGCGGGTAGAGTCCTGCTCCACCTAGAATACACACACAGCAGATACTGAGACAGCTCTACATAGAGCGGGTAGAGCCCTGTTCCACCTAGAATACACACACAGCAGATACTGAGACAGCTCTACATAGAGTGGGTAGAGCCCTGCTCCACCTAGAGGACAACAGCAGTATTGACAGGGGGAGGCGTACGCTGCCTGTGCTGGTCGTTGGCTGACGTGGCCTCGCCAGCTACATGGCTGAACGGAACAATCCCAGACAGGTCCACATCCACAGTTTAATAACATCACAGTGTAACGTAAAGCGGAATGGAACAATCTGGTCTAAAAGACTCAGTCTGGCGTACAGAAAGACTGTTAGTTACCAGATCCTCCCATTTCTCAGCGCAGCCCAGGATTCGAACCAACAACCTTCCCGAGTTACTCTTACCATAGACGACAGCCAGTCTGTCCCAGTAGGGCTCGGCCGGGTCAGGTTTGGCCGGCGGCAGGAAGGAACGGTGTGGAACAGGAAGTAGCTGTGTGACCACGCTCAGATGATCCAGGGTCACGGCCAGGGCCGTCTCCAATAGCAACGACCCCTGACCCCGGGTTAACCTCTGAACCCCCAGACTCAGACACGGACAGAGGAGAGACAGGTTGAAGTCCTGGTGGAGAGAGAGAGAGAGGTCAGTGTGTGTGTGAGCGTGTGTGTGTGTGTGTGTGAGCTTGTGTGTGTTACCTTGCAGGTCATGATGGTAGAGAGGTCGTCAGGAGGTAGTTTGGTCAGGAGTTCCGTTGTCTCCAGGAACGACCCGTCACCACGGAGACAACACTGGGACATCACCAAGGCAACATACCACTCCTGGAACAACACACACACACACACACACACAGTTAGTACAAGACATACACACACACACACACACACACACACACACACACACACACACACACACACACACACACACACACACACACACACACACACACACACACAGTTAGTACAAGACATACACACACACACACACAGTTAGTACAAGACATACACACACAGTTAGTACAAGACACACACACACACAAAGTTGGTACAAGACATACACACACAGTTAGTACAAGACATACACACACACACACAAAGTTAGTACAAGACATACACACACAGTTAGTACAAGACATACATACACACACACACACACACACAAAGTTAGTACAAGACATACACACACAGTTAGAACAAGACATACACACACACACACACACACACACAAAGTTAGTACAAGACATACACACACAGTTAGTACAAGACATACACACACACACACACACACACACACACACACACACACACACACACACACACACACACACACACACACACACACACACACAGTTAGTACAAGACATACACACACAGTTAGTACAAGACATACACACACACACACACAGTTAGTACAAGACATACACACACAGTTAGTACAAGACACACACACACACACACACACACACACAGTTAGTACAAGACACACACACAGTTAGTACAAGACATACACACACAGTTAGTACAAGACACACACACACACACACACACACACACAGTTAGTACAAGACACACACACACAGTTAGTACAAGACACACACACACAGTTAGTACAAGACACACACACACAGTTAGTACAAGACACACACACACAGTTAGTACAAGACACACACACACACAGTCAGTACAAGACACACACACACAGTCAGTACAAGACACACACACACAGTCAGTACAAGACACACACACACAGTCAGTACAAGACACACACACACACACACAGTTAGTACAAGACACACACACACAGTCAGTACAAGACACACACACACACACAGTTAGTACAAGACACACACACACAGTCAGTACAAGAAACACACACACACACACAGTTAGTACAAGACACACACACACACACAGTTAGTACAAGACACACACACACACACAGTTAGTACAAGACACACACACACAGTTAGTACAAGACACACACACACACAGTTAGTACAAGACACACACACACACACAGTTAGTACAAGACACACACACACAGTTAGTACAAGACACACACACACACAGTTAGTACAAGACACACACACACAGTTAGTACAAGACACACACACACAGTTAGTACAAGACATACACACACACACACACAGTTAGTACAAGACACACACACACACACACAGTTAGTACAAGACACACACACAAGTTGAATATGAAACACACGTTTTCTAAAACACACACACCTTGTCAGCCTTGACTAGTTCAGGGGCAGGTGGCGGTTCCCCATCCAGGGGGTGTGATGTCACAGGAGGGGAGGGGCTGCTGGTGTCCTCGGCAACGGTGGCTCGGAACCTGTCCAGCAGGGAGTAGAACCTCTGGTGCCTAGCAACAAGAGGCAGGAAATGACAACACACAACATCACCAGCATTTTGTGGTAAAAATCTCATCAGGAAAGTAGCTTGTGAAAAGGATACAATGAGCGATGAACACAGCAGAATGTGGACACCCCTTCATACACTATATATACAGCAGTATGTGGACACCCCTTCATACACTATATATACAGCAGCATGAGGACACCCCTTCATACACTATATATACAGGACACCCCTTCATCCACTATATATACAGCAGCATGAGGACACCCCTTCATACACTATATATACAGCAGCATGAGGACACCCCTTCATACACTATATATACAGGACACCCCTTCATCCACTATATATACAGCAGAATGAGGACACCTCTTCATCAACTATATATACAGCAGCATGAGGACACCCCTTCATACACTATATATACAGCAGAATGAGGACACCCCTTCAACCTCTATATATACAGGACACCCCTTCATACACTATATATACAGGACACCCCTTCATACACTATATATACAGCAGAATGAGGACACCCCTTCATACACTATATATACAGCAGCACGAGGACACCCCTTCATACTCTATATATACAGCAGAATGAGGACACCCCTTCATACACTATATATACAGCAGAATGAGGACACCCCTTCATACACTATATATACAGCAGTATGTGGACACCCCTTCATCCACTATATATACAGGACACCCCTTCATCAACTATATATACAGCAGAATGAGGACACCCCTTCATCCACTATATATACAGGACACCCCTTCATACACTATATATACAGGACACCCCTTCATACTCTATATATACAGGACACCCCTTCATACACTATATATACAGCAGAATGTGGACACCCCTTCATACACTATATATACAGGACACCCCTTCATACACTATATATACAGCAGAATGTGGACACCCCTTCATACTCTATATATACAGGACACCCCTTCATACTCTATATATACAGGACACCCCTTCATACACTATATATACAGCAGAATGTGGACACCCCTTCATCCACTATATATACAGCAGAATGTGGACACCCCTTCATCAACTATATATACAGCAGAATGAGGACACCCCTCCATACACTATATATACAGCAGAATGAGGACACCCCTTCATACTCTATATATACAGGACACCCCTTCATACTCTATATATACAGCAGAATGAGGACACCCCTTCATACACTATATATACAGCAGAATGAGGACACCCCTTCATACACTATATATACAGGACACCCCTTCATACACTATATATACAGGACACCCCTCCATCCACTATATATACAGCAGAATGTGGACACCCCTTCATACTCTATATATACAGCAGAATGAGGACACCCCTCCATCCACTATATATACAGCAGAATGTGGACACCCCTTCATCCACTATATATACAGCAGAATGAGGACACCCCTTCATACTCTATATATACAGGACACCCCTTCATCCACTATATATACAGCAGAATGAGGACACCTCTTCATCAACTATATATACAGCAGAATGAGGACACCCCTCCATCCACTATATATACAGCAGAATGTGGACACCCCTTCATCCACTATATATACAGCAGAATGTGGACACCCCTTCATCAACTATATATACAGCAGAATGAGGACACCCCTCCATCCACTATATATACAGCAGAATGAGGACACCCCTCCATCCACTATATATACAGCAGAATGAGGACACCCCTCCATCCACTATATACACAGCAGAATGAGGACACCCCTTCATACACTATATATACAGCAGAATGTGGACACCCCTCCATCCACTATATATACAGCAGAATGAGGACACCCCTCCATCCACTATATACACAGCAGAATGAGGACACCTCTTCATCAACTATATACACAGCAGAATGAGGACACCTCTTCATCAACTATATATACAGCAGAATGAGGACACCTCTTCATCAACTATATATACAGCAGAATGAGGACACCTCTTCATCAACTATATATACAGCAGAATGAGGACACCCCTCCATCCACTATATATACAGCAGAATGTGGACACCCCTTCATCCACTATATATACAGCAGAATGTGGACACCCCTTCATCAACTATATATACAGCAGAATGAGGACACCCCTCCATCCACTATATACACAGCAGAATGAGGACACCTCTTCATCAACTATATATACAGCAGAATGAGGACACCCCTCCATCCACTATATACACAGCAGAATGAGGACACCTCTTCATCAACTATATATACAGCAGAATGAGGACACCCCTCCATCCACTATAAACACAGCAGAATGAGGACACCTCTTCATCAACTATATATACAGCAGAATGAGGACACCTCTTCATCAACTATATATACAGCAGAATGAGGACACCCCTTCATACTCTATATATACAGCAGTATGTGGACACCCCTTCAAATTAGTGGCTTCGGCTATTTCAGCCACATCCGTTGCTGACAGGTGTATAAAATAAGGCATACAGCCATGCAATCTCCATAGACAAACATTGGCAGTGGAACTGCCTCACTGAAGAGCTCAGTGACTGTCAACGTGGCACCGTCATACGATTCCAGCTTTCCAATTGGTCAGTTTGTCAAATGTCTGCCGTGCTAGAGCTTCTTCCCCCGATCAACTGTAAGTGCTGTTCTTGTGAAGTGGAAACGTCTAGGGAGCAACAACGGCTCAGGCGCGAAGTGGTAGACCACACAAGCTCCCAGAACGGGAACGCCGAGTGTTGAAGCGTGTTACAACACTCACTACCGAGTTCCAAACTGCCTCTGGAAGCAACATCAGCACAAGAACTGTTCATGACAAGACATGTTCTTCGGGAGCTTCAATGGGTTTCCATGGCCGAGCAGCTGCACACAAGCCTAAGATCACCATGCGCAATGCCAAGCGTCAACTGGAGTGGTGTAAGGCTTGTTCGCTATTGGACGCAGTGGAAACGCGTTCTCTGTAGTGATGAATCACTCTTCACTATCTGGCAGTCCGATGGACAAATCTGGGTTTGGCAGATGCCAGGAGAATGCTACCTGCCCCAATGCACACTGGCAACTGTAAAGTTTGGTGGACGAGGAATAATGGTCTGGGGCTGTTCTTCATGGTTCGGGCTCCTTAGTTCCAGTGAAGGGAAATCTTAACGCTACAGCATAACAATGACATTCTAGATGATTCTGTGCTTCCAACTGTGTGGCAACAGTTTGGGGAAGGCCCTTTCCTGTTTCAGCATGACAATGCCCCTGTGGACAAAGTGAGATCCATGCAGAAATAGTTTGTTAAGATCCGTGTGGAAGAACTTGACTGGCATGCGCATAGCCCTGACCCCAACCCCATCGATCACCTTTTGGATGAATTGGAAAGCCGACTACGAGCCAGGCCTAATCGTCCAACATCAGTGTCCGAACTCTCTAATGCTGTTGTGGCTGAATGGCAACAAGTTCCCACAGCAAAGTTCCAACATCTAGTGGAAAGCCTTCCCAGAAGAGTGGAGGCTGTTACAGCAGCAATGTTCCATCATCTAGTGGAAAGCCTTCCCAGAGGAGTGGAGGCTGTTATAGCAGCAATGTTCCAACATCTAGTGGAAAGCCTTCCCAGAAGAGTGGAGGCTGTTATAGCAGCAATGTTCCAACATCTAGTGGAAAGCCTTCCCAGAAGAGTGGAGGCTGTTATAGCAGCAATGTTCCAACATCTAGTGGAAAGCCTTCCCAGAAGAGTGGAGCAATGTTCCTACATCTAGTGGAAAGCCTTCCCAGAAGAGTGGAGGCTGTTATAGCAGCAATGTTCCAACATCTAGTGGAAAGCCTTCCCAGAAGAGTGGAGGCTGTTATAGCAGCAATGTTCCAACATCTAGTGGAAAGCCTTCCCAGAAGAGTGGAGGCTGTTATAGTAGCAATGTTCCAACATCTAGTGGAAAGCCTTCCCAGAAGAGTGGAGGCTGTTATAGCAGCAATGTTCCAACATCTAGTGGAAAGCCTTCCCAGAAGAGTGGAGGATGTTATAGCAGCAATGTTCTAACATCTAGTGGAAAGCCTTCCCAGAAGAGTGGAGCAATGTTCCTACATCTAGTGGAAAGCCTTCCCAGAAGAGTGGAGGCTGTTATAGCAGCAAAGGGGGACCAACTCCATATTAAAACCTTCCCAGAAGAGTGGAGGCTGTTATAGCAGCAAAGGGGGGGACCAACTCCATATTAATGCCTTCCCAGAAGAGTGGAGGCTGTTATAGCAGCAAAGGGGGGGGACCAACTCCATATTAATGCCTTCCCAGAGAACTGGAGGCTGTTATAGCAGTGAAGGGGGGAACCAACTCCATATTAATGCCTTCCCAGAAGAGTGGAGGCTGTTATAGCAGCAAAGGGGGACCAACTCCATATTAAAGCCTTCCCAGAAGAGTGGAGGCTGTTATAGCAGCAAAGGGAGACCAACTCCATATTAATGCCTTCCCAGAAGACTGGAGGCTGTTATAGCAGCAAATGGGGGGACCAACTCCATATTAAAGCCTTCCCAGAAGAGTGGAGGCTGTTATAGCAGCAAAGGGGGGACCAACTCCATATTAAAGCCTTCCCAGAAGAGTGAAGGCTGTTATAGCAGCAAAGGGGGACCAACTCCATATTAAAGCCTTCCCAGAAGACTGGAGGCTGTTATAGCAGCAAAGGGGGACCAACTCCATATTAATGCCTTCCCAGAAGAGTAGAGGCTGTTATAGCAGCAAAGGGGGACCAACTCCATATTAATGCCTTCCCAGAAGAGTGGAGGCTGTTATAGCAGCAAAGGGGGACCAACTCCATATTAATGCCTTCCCAGAAGAGTGGAGGCTGTTATAGCAGCAAAGGGGGACCAACTCCATATTAATGCCTTCCCAGAAGAGTGGAGGCTGTTATAGCAGCAAAGGGGACCAACTCCATATTAATGCCTTCCCAGAAGAGTGGAGGCTGTTATAGCAGCAAAGGGGGACCAACTCCATGTTAATGCCTTCCCAGAAGAGTGGAGGCTGTTATAGCAGCAAAAGGGGAACCAACTCCATATTAATGCCTTCCCAGAAGAGTGGAGGCTGTTATAGCAGCAAAGGGGGACCAACTCCATATTAATGCCTTCCCAGAAGAGTGGAGGCTGTTATAGCAGCAAAGGGGGACCAACTCCATATTAATGCCTTCCCAGATGAGTGGAGGCTGTTATAGCAGCAAAGGGGGACCAACTCCATATTAAAGCCCATAGTTTTAGAATGAGATGTTAGACGAGAAGTGTCCACATACTTTTGGTCATGTAGTGTAGCTTTAACATAAGAAGATAATGGAGAGGAGAGGAGAGGAGAGGAAAGGAGAGGAACAGGAAAGGAGAGGAACAGGAAAGGAGAGGAACAGGAAAGGAGAGGAACAGGAAAGGAGAGGAACAGGAAAGGAGAGGAACAGGAAAGGAGAGGAACAGGAAAGGAGAGGAACAGGAAAGGAGAGGAGCAGGAAAGGAGAGGAACAGGAAAGGAGAGGAACAGGAAAGGAGAGGAACAGGAAAGGAGAGGAACAGGAAAGGAGAGGAACAGGAAAGGAGAGGAACAGGAAAGGAGAGGAACAGGAAAGGAGAGGAGCAGGAAAGGAGAGGAACAGCAGAGGAGAGGAACAGCAGAGGAGAGGAACAGGAAAGGAGAGGAGAGGAAAGGAGAGGAGAGGAACAGGAAAGGAGAGGAACAGGAAAGGAGAGGAGAGGAACAGGAAAGGAAAGGAGCAGCAGAGGAGGAGGGAAGAGTATTGTTACCGTTGAGCTAGTCCACTGATCTGAAGGTATTCCTGGATTCTGTCCAGTTCCTCCACCGGCAGCTGGACTAAACAGTTCTATAGAGGAACAGAGAGAGAACATGTTCAGCTGGACTAAACTGTTCTATAGAGGAACAGAGAACGTGTTCAGATCGACTAAACTGTTCTATAGAGGAACATAGAACATGTTCAGCTGGACTAAACTGTTCTATAGAGGAACAGAGAGAGAGAACATGTTCAGCTGGACTAAACTGTTCTATAGAGGAACAGAGAGAGAGAACATGTTCAGATGGACTAAACTGTTCTATAGAGGAACAGAGAGAGAGAACATGTTCAGCTGGACTAAACTGTTCTATAGAGGAACAGAGAGAGAACATGTTCAGCTGGACTAAACTGTTCTATAGAGGAACAGAGAACATGTTCAGCAGGACTAAACTGTTCTATAGAGGAACAGAGAGCATGTTCAGCTGGACTAAACTGTTCTATAGAGGAACAGAGAGCGAGAACAAGTTCAGCTGGACTAAACTGTTCTATAGAGGAACAGAGAACATGTTCAGCAGGACTAAACTGTTCTATAGAGGAACAGAGAGCATGTTCAGCTGGACTAAACTGTTCTATAGAGGAACAGAGAGAGAACATGTTCAGCTGGACTAAACTGTTCTATAGAGGAACAGAGAACGTGTTCAGATCGACTAAACTGTTCTATAGAGGAACATAGAACATGTTCAGCTGGACTAAACTGTTCTATAGAGGAACAGAGAGAGAGAACATGTTCAGCTGGACTAAACTGTTCTATAGAGGAACAGAGAGAGAGAACATGTTCAGATGGACTAAACTGCTCTATAGAGGAACAGAGAGAGAGAACATGTTCAGATGGACTAAACTGTTCTATAGAGGAACAGAGAGAGAACATGATCAGCTGGACTAAACAGTTCTATAGAGGAATAGAGAGAACATGTTCAGCTGGACTAAACAGTTCTATAGAGGAACAGAGAGAGAACATGTTCAGCTGGACTAAACTGTTCTATAGAGGAACAGAGAGACAGAACATGTTCAGCTGGACTAAACTGTTCTATAGAGGAACAGAGAGAGAGAACATGTTCAGATGGACTAAACTGTTCTATAGAGGAACAGAGAGAGAGAACATGTTCAGATGGACTAAACTGTTCTATAGAGGAACAGAGAGAGAACATGATCAGCTGGACTAAACAGTTCTATAGAGGAATAGAGAGAACATGTTCAGCTGGACTAAACAGTTCTATAGAGGAACAGAGAGAGAACATGTTCAGCTGGACTAGACTGTTCTATAGAGGAACAGAGAACATGTTCAGCTGGACTAAACTGTTCTATAGAGGAACAGAGAGAGAACATGAACAGCTGGACTAAACAGTTCTATAGAGGAACAGAGAGAGACCATGTTCAGCTGGACTAATCTGTTCTATAGAGGAACAGAGAACATGTTCAGCTGGACTAAACGGTTCTATAGAGGAACAGAGAGAGAGAACATGATCAGCGGGACTAATCTGTTCTATAGAGGAACAGAGAACATGTTCAGCTGGACTA
>NC_088231.1:23436515-23499015 GCF_036934945.1 Oncorhynchus masou masou
TGTGACTGTATAGCCTGTATAAACAGTACTAACAGTAGAGAGGTGGTCACAGCGTGACTGTATAGCCTGTATGTGTACTAACAGTAGAGAGGTGGTCACAGCGTGATAGTATAGCCTGTATAAACAGTACTAACAGTAGAGAGGTGGTCACAGCGTGACTGTATAGCCTGTATGTGTACTAACAGTATAGAGGTGGTCACAGCGTGACTGTATAGCCTGTATAAACAGTACTAACAGTAGAGAGGTGGTCACAACGTGACTGTATAGCCTGTATGTGTACTAACAGTAGAGAGGTGGTCACAGCGTGACTGTATAGCCTGTATAAACAGTACTAACAGTAGAGAGGTGGTCACAGCGTGACTGTATAGCCTGTATAAACAGTACTAACAGTAGAGAGGTGGTCACAGCGTGACTGTATAGCCTGTATGTGTACTAACAGTATAGAGGTGGTCACAGCGTGACTGTATAGCCTGTATAAACAGTACTAACAGTAGAGAGGTGGTCACAGCGTGACTGTATAGCCTGTATAAACAGTACTAACAGTAGAGAGGTGGTCACAGTGTGACTGTATAGCCTGTATGTGTACAAACAGTAGAGAGGTGGTCACAGTGTGACTGTATAGCCTGTATAAACAGTACTAACAGTAGAGAGGTGGTCACAGCGTGACTGTATAGCCTGTATGTGTACTAACAGTAGAGAGGTGGTCACAGCGTGACTGTATAGCCTGTATGTGTACTAACAGTAGAGAGGTGGTCACAGCGTGACTGTATAGCCTGTATGTGTACTAACAGTAGAGAGGTGGTCACAGCGTGACTGTATAGCCTGTATGTGTACTAACAGTAGAGAGGTGGTCACAGCGTGACTGTATAGCCTGTATGTGTACTAACAGTAGAGAGGTGGTCACAGCGTGACTGTATAGCCTGTATAAACAGTACTAACAGTAGAGAGGTGGTCACAGCGTGACTGTATAGCCTGTATGTGTACTAACAGTAGAGAGGTGGTCACAGCGTGACTGTATAGCCTGTATAAACAGTACTAACAGTAGAGAGGTTGTCACAGCGTGACTGTATAGCCTGTATGTGTACTAACAGTAGAGAGGTGGTCACAACGTGAATGTATAGCCTGTATGTGTACTAACAGTAGAGAGGTGGTCACAGCGTGACTGTATAGCCTGTATAAACAGTACTAACAGTAGAGAGGTGGTCACAGCGTGACTGTATAGCCTGTATGTGTACTAACAGTAGAGAGGTGGTCACAGCGTGACTGTATAGCCTGTATAAACAGCACTAACAGTAGAGAGGTGGTCACAGCGTGACTGTATAGCCTGTATGTGTACTAACAGTAGAGAGGTGGTCACAGCGTGACTGTATAGCCTGTATGTGTACTAACAGTAGAGAGGTGGTCACAGCGTGACTGTATAGCCTGTATGTGTACTAACAGTAGAGAGGCGGTCACAGCGTGACTGTATAGCCTGTATAAACAGCACTAACAGTAGAGAGGTGGTCACAGCGTGACTGTATAGCCTGTATGTGTACTAACAGTAGAGAGGTGGTCACAGCGTGACTGTATAGCCTGTATGTGTACTAACAGTAGAGAGGTGGTCACAGCGTGACTGTATAGCCTGTATAAACAGTACTAACAGTAGAGAGGTGGTCACAGCGTGACTGTATAGCCTGTATAAACAGCACTAACAGTAGAGAGGTGGTCACAGCGTGACTGTATAGCCTGTATGTGTACTAACAGTAGAGAGGTGGTCACAGCGTGACTGTATAGCCTGTATGTGTACTAACAGTAGAGAGGTGGTCACAGCGTGACTGTATAGCCTGTATGTGTACTAACAGTAGAGAGGTGGTCACAGCGTGACTGTATAGCCTGTATGTGTACTAACAGTAGAGAGGTGGTCACAGCGTGACTGTATAGCCTGTATAAACAGTACTAACAGTAGAGAGGTGGTCACAGCGTGACTGTATAGCCTGTATGTGTACTAACAGTAGAGAGGTGGTCACAGCGTGACTGTATAGCCTGTATAAACAGTACTAACAGTAGAGAGGTGGTCACAGCGTGACTGTATAGCCTGTATGTGTACTAACAGTAGAGAGGTGGTCACAGCGTGACTGTATAGCCTGTATGTGTACTAACAGTAGAGAGGTGATCACAGCGTGACTGTATAGCCTGTATGTGTACTAACAGTAGAGAGGTGGTCACAGCGTGACTGTATAGCCTGTATGTGTACTAATAGTAGAGAGGTGGTCACAGCGTGACTGTATAGCCTGTATGTGTACTAACAGTAGAGAGGTGGTAACAGCGTGACTGTATAGCCTGTATGTGTACTAACAGTAGAGAGGTGGTCACAGCGTGACTGTATAGCCTGTATAAACAGTACTAACAGTAGAGAGGTGGTCACAGCGTGACTTTATAGCCTGTATAAACAGTACTAACAGTGTATGTGTACTAACAGTAGAGAGGTGGTCACAGCGTGACTGTATAGCCTGTATGTGTACTAACAGTAGAGAGGTGGTCACAGCGTGACTTTATAGCCTGTATAAACAGTACAAACAGTAGAGAGGTGGTCAAAGCGTGACTGTATAGCCTGTATGTGTACTAACAGTAGAGAGGTGGTCACAGCGTGACTGTATAGCCTGTATGTGTACTAACAGTAGAGAGGTTGTCACAGCGTGACTGTATAGCCTGTATAAACAGCACTAACAGTAGAGAGGTGGTCACAGCGTGACTGTATAGCCTGTATGTGTACTAACAGTAGAGAGGTGGTCACAGCGTGACTGTATAGCCTGTATAAACAGTACTAACAGTAGAGAGGTGGTCACAGCGTGACTGTATAGCCTGTATGTGTACTAACAGTAGAGAGGTGGTCACAGCGTGACTGTATAGCCTGTATGTGTACTAACAGTAGAGAGGTGGTCACAGTGTGACTGTATAGCCTGTATAAACAGTACTAACAGTAGAGAGGTGGTCACAGCGTGACTGTATAGCCTGTATGTGTACTAACAGTAGAGAGGTGGTCACAGTGTGACTGTATAGCCTGTATAAACAGTACTAACAGTAGAGAGGTGGTCACAGCGTGACTGTATAGCCTGTATAAACAGTACTAACAGTAGAGAGGTGGTCACAGTGTGACTGTATAGCCTGTATGTGTACAAACAGTAGAGAGGTGGTCACAGTGTGACTGTATAGCCTGTATAAACAGTACTAACAGTAGAGAGGTGGTCACAGTGTGACTGTATAGCCTGTATAAACAGTACTAACAGTAGAGAGGTGGTCACAGCGTGACTGTATAGCCTGTATGTGTACTAACAGTAGAGAGGTGGTCACAGCGTGACTGTATAGCCTGTATGTGTACTAACAGTAGAGAGGTGGTCACAGCGTGACTGTATAGCCTGTATGTGTACTAACAGTAGAGAGGTGGTCACAGCGTGACTGTATAGCCTGTATGTGTACTAACAGTAGAGAGGTGGTCACAGCGTGACTGTATAGCCTGTATGTGTACTAACAGTAGAGAGGTGGTCACAGCGTGACTGTATAGCCTGTATAAACAGTACTAACAGTAGAGAGGTGGTCACAGCGTGACTGTATAGCCTGTATAAACAGTACTAACAGTAGAGAGGTGGTCACAGCGTGACTGTATAGCCTGTATAAACAGTACTAACAGTAGAGAGGTGGTCACAGTGTGACTGTATAGCCTGTATGTGTACAAACAGTAGAGAGGTGGTCACAGTGTGACTGTATAGCCTGTATAAACAGTACTAACAGTAGAGAGGTGGTCACAGCGTGACTGTATAGCCTGTATGTGTACTAACAGTAGAGAGGTGGTCACAGCGTGACTGTATAGCCTGTATGTGTACTAACAGTAGAGAGGTGGTCACAGCGTGACTGTATAGCCTGTATGTGTACTAACAGTAGAGAGGTGGTCACAGCGTGACTGTATAGCCTGTATGTGTACTAACAGTAGAGAGGTGGTCACAGCGTGACTGTATAGCCTGTATGTGTACTAACAGTAGAGAGGTGGTCACAGCGTGACTGTATAGCCTGTATAAACAGTACTAACAGTAGAGAGGTGGTCACAGCGTGACTGTATAGCCTGTATGTGTACTAACAGTAGAGAGGTGGTCACAACGTGAATGTATAGCCTGTATGTGTACTAACAGTAGAGAGGTGGTCACAGCGTGACTGTATAGCCTGTATAAACAGTACTAACAGTAGAGAGGTGGTCACAGCGTGACTGTATAGCCTGTATGTGTACTAACAGTAGAGAGGTGGTCACAGCGTGACTGTATAGCCTGTATAAACAGCACTAACAGTAGAGAGGTGGTCACAGCGTGACTGTATAGCCTGTATGTGTACTAACAGTAGAGAGGTGGTCACAGCGTGACTGTATAGCCTGTATGTGTACTAACAGTAGAGAGGTGGTCACAGCGTGACTGTATAGCCTGTATGTGTACTAACAGTAGAGAGGTGGCCACAGCGTGACTGTATAGCCTGTATAAACAGCACTAACAGTAGAGAGGTGGTCACAGCGTGACTGTATAGCCTGTATGTGTACTAACAGTAGAGAGGTGGTCACAGCGTGACTGTATAGCCTGTATGTGTACTAACAGTAGAGAGGTGGTCACAGCGTGACTGTATAGCCTGTATGTGTACTAACAGTAGAGAGGTGGTCACAGCGTGACTGTATAGCCTGTATAAACAGTACTAACAGTAGAGAGGTGGTCACAGCGTGACTGTATAGCCTGTATAAACAGCACTAACAGTAGAGAGGTGGTCACAGCGTGACTGTATAGCCTGTATGTGTACTAACAGTAGAGAGGTGGTCACAGCGTGACTGTATAGCCTGTATGTGTACTAACAGTAGAGAGGTGGTCACAGCGTGACTGTATAGCCTGTATGTGTACTAACAGTAGAGAGGTGGTCACAGCGTGACTGTATAGCCTGTATAAACAGTACTAACAGTAGAGAGGTGGTCACAGCGTGACTGTATAGCCTGTATAAACAGTACTAACAGTAGAGAGGTGGTCACAGCGTGACTGTATAGCCTGTATGTGTACTAACAGTAGAGAGGTGGTCACAGCGTGACTGTATAGCCTGTATAAACAGTACTAACAGTAGAGAGGTGGTCACAGCGTGACTGTATAGCCTGTATGTGTACTAACAGTAGAGAGGTGGTCACAGCGTGACTGTATAGCCTGTATGTGTACTAACAGTAGAGAGGTGGTCACAGCGTGACTGTATAGCCTGTATGTGTACTAACAGTAGAGAGGTGGTCACAGCGTGACTGTATAGCCTGTATGTGTACTAATAGTAGAGAGGTGGTCACAGCGTGACTGTATAGCCTGTATGTGTACTAACAGTAGAGAGGTGGTAACAGCGTGACTGTATAGCCTGTATGTGTACTAACAGTAGAGAGGTGGTCACAGCGTGACTGTATAGCCTGTATAAACAGTACTAACAGTAGAGAGGTGGTCACAGCGTGACTGTATAGCCTGTATAAACAGTACTAACAGTAGAGAGGTGGTCACAGTGTGACTGTATAGCCTGTATAAACAGTACTAACAGTAGAGAGGTGGTCACAGCGTGACTGTATAGCCTGTATGTGTACTAACAGTAGAGAGGTGGTCACAGCGTGACTGTATAGCCTGTATGTGTACTAACAGTAGAGAGGTGGTCACAGCGTGACTTTATAGCCTGTATAAACAGTACAAACAGTAGAGAGGTGGTCACAGCGTGACTGTATAGCCTGTATGTGTACTAACAGTAGAGAGGTGGTCACAGCGTGACTGTATAGCCTGTATGTGTACTAACAGTAGAGAGGTTGTCACAGCGTGACTGTATAGCCTGTATAAACAGCACTAACAGTAGAGAGGTGGTCACAGCGTGACTGTATAGCCTGTATGTGTACTAACAGTAGAGAGGTGGTCACAGCGTGACTGTATAGCCTGTATAAACAGTACTAACAGTAGAGAGGTGGTCACAGCGTGACTGTATAGCCTGTATGTGTACTAACAGTAGAGAGGTGGTCACAGCGTGACTGTATAGCCTGTATAAACAGTACTAACAGTAGAGAGGTGGTCACAGCGTGACTGTATAGCCTGTATAAACAGTACTAACAGTAGAGAGGTGGTCACATCGTGACTGTATAGCCTGTATGTGTACTAACAGTAGAGAGGTGGTCACAGCGTGATAGTATAGCCTGTATAAACAGTACTAACAGTAGAGAGGTGGTCACAGCGTGACTGTATAGCCTGTATGTGTACTAACAGTAGAGAGGTGGTCACAGTGTGACTGTATAGCCTGTATGTGTACTAACAGTAGAGAGGTGGTCACAGCGTGACTGTATAGCCTGTATGTGTACTAACAGTAGAGAGGTGGTCACAACGTGAATGTATAGCCTGTATGTGTACTAACAGTAGAGAGGTGGTCACAGCGTGACTGTATAGCCTGTATAAACAGTACTAACAGTAGAGAGGTGGTCACAGCGTGACTGTATAGCCTGAATGTGTACTAACAGTAGAGAGGTGGTCACAGCGTGACTGTATAGCCTGTATAAACAGCACTAACAGTAGAGAGGTGGTCACAGCGTGACTGTATAGCCTGTATGTGTACTAACAGTAGAGAGGTGGTCACAGCGTGACTGTATAGCCTGTATGTGTACTAACAGTAGAGAGGTGGTCACAGCGTGACTGTATAGCCTGTATGTGTACTAGCAGTAGAGAGGCGGCCACAGCGTGACTGTATAGCCTGTATAAACAGCACTAACAGTAGAGAGGTGGTCACAGCGTGACTGTATAGCCTGTATGTGTACTAACAGTAGAGAGGTGGTCACAGCGTGACTGTATAGCCTGTATGTGTACTAACAGTAGAGAGGCGGCCACAGCGTGACTGTATAGCCTGTATAAACAGCACTAACAGTAGAGAGGTGGTCACAGCGTGACTGTATAGCCTGTATGTGCTAACAGTAGAGAGGTGGTCACAGCGTGACTGTATAGCCTGTATGTGTACTAACAGTAGAGAGGTGGTCACAGCGTGACTGTATAGCCTGTATGTAGTACTAACAGTAGAGAGGTGGTCACAGCGTGACTGTATAGCCTGTATAAACAGTACTAACAGTAGAGAGGTGGTCACAGCGTGACTGTATAGCCTGTATAAACTTCACTAACAGTAGAGGGTGGTCACAGCGTGACTGTATAGCCTGTATGTGTACTAACAGTAGAGAGGTGGTCACAGCGTGACTGTATAGCCTGTATGTGTACTAACAGTAGAGAGGTGGTCACAGCGTGACTGTATAGCCTGTATGTCTAACAGTAGTGAGGTGGTCACAGCGTGACTGTATAGCCTGTATGTGTACTAACAGTAGAGAGGTGGTCACAGCGTGACTGTATAGCCTGTATGTGTACTAACAGTAGAGAGGTGGTCACAGCGTGACTGTATAGCCTGTATAAACAGTACTAACAGTAGAGAGGTGGTCACAGCGTGACTGTATAGCCTGTATGTGTACTAACAGTAACAGGTGGTCAGCGTGACTGTATAGCCTGTATGTGTACTAACAGTAGAGGCGGCCACAGCGTGACTGTATAGCCTGTATGTGTACTAACAGTAGAGAGGCGGCCACAGGTCACAGCGTGACTGTATAGCCTGTATGTGTACTAACAGTAGAGAGGTGGTCACAGTGTGACTGTATAGCCTGTATGTGTACTAACAGTAGAGAGGTGGTCACAGCGTGACTGTATAGCCTGTATGTGTACTAACAGTAGAGAGGTGGTCACAGCGTGACTGTATAGCCTGTATGTGTACTAACAGTAGAGAGGTGGTCACAGCGTGACTGTATAGCCTGTATAAACAGTACTAACAGTAGAGAGGTGGTCACAGCGTGACTGTATAGCCTGTATGTGTACTAACAGTAGAGAGTGGTCACAGCGTGACTGTATAGCCTGTATGTGTACTAACAGTAGAGAGGTGGTCACAGCGTGACTGTATAGCCTGTATAAACAGTACTAACAGTAGAGAGGTGGTCACAGCGTGACTGTATAGCCTGTATGTGTACTAACAGTAGAGAGGTGGTCACAGCGTGACTGTATAGCCTGTATGTGTACTAACAGTAGAGAGGTGGTCACAGCGTGACTGTATAGCCTGTATGTGTACTAACAGTAGAGAGGTGGTCACAGCGTGACTGTATAGCCTGTATGTGTACTAACAGTAGAGAGGTGGTCACAGCGTGACTGTATAGCCTGTATGTGTACTAACAGTAGAGAGGTGGTCACAGCGTGACTGTATAGCCTGTATGTGTACTAGCAGTAGAGGCGGCCACAGCGTGACTGTATAGCCTGTATAAACAGCACTAACAGTAGAGAGGTGGTCACAGCGTGACTGTATAGCCTGTATGTGTACTAACAGTAGAGAGGTGGTCACAGCGTGACTGTATAGCCTGTATGTGTACTAACAGTAGAGAGGTGGTCGGCCACAGCGTGACTGTATAGCCTGTATAAACAGCACTAACAGTAGAGAGGTGGTCACAGCGTGACTGTATAGCCTGTATGTGTACTAACAGTAGAGAGGTGGTCACAGCGTGACTGTATAGCCTGTATGTGTACTAACAGTAGAGAGGTGGTCACAGCGTGACTGTATAGCCTGTATGTGTACTAACAGTAGAGAGGTGGTCACAGCGTGACTGTATAGCCTGTATAAACAGTACTAACAGTAGAGAGGTGGTCACAGCGTGACTGTATAGCCTGTATAAACTTCACTAACAGTAGAGAGGTGGTCACAGCGTGACTGTATAGCCTGTATGTGTACTAACAGTAGAGAGGTGGTCACAGCGTGACTGTATAGCCTGTATGTGTACTAACAGTAGAGAGGTGGTCACAGCGTGACTGTATAGCCTGTATGTGTACTAACAGTAGAGAGGTGGTCACAGCGTGACTGTATAGCCTGTATGTGTACTAACAGTAGAGAGGTGGTCACAGCGTGACTGTATAGCCTGTATGTGAACTAACAGTAGAGAGGTGGTCACAGCGTGACTGTATAGCCTGTATAAACAGTACTAACAGTAGAGAGGTGGTCACAGCGTGACTGTATAGCCTGTATGTGTACTAACAGTAGAGAGGTGGTCACAGCGTGACTGTATAGCCTGTATGTGTACTAACAGTAGAGAGGTGGTCACAGCGTGACTGTATAGCCTGTATGTGTACTAACAGTAGAGAGGCCACAGCGTGACTGTATAGCCTGTATGTGTACTAACAGTAGAGAGGTGGTCACAGCGTGACTGTATAGCCTGTATGTGTACTAACAGTAGAGAGGTGGTCACAGTGTGACTGTATAGCCTGTATGTGTACTAACAGTAGAGAGCGGCCACAGCGTGACTGTATAGCCTGTATGTGTACTAACAGTAGAGAGGTGGTCACAGCGTGACTGTATAGCCTGTATAAACAGTACTAACAGTAGAGAGGTGGTCACAGCGTGACTGTATAGCCTGTATGTGTACTAACAGTAGAGAGGTGGTCACAGCGTGACTGTATAGCCTGTATGTGTACTAACAGTAGAGAGGTGGTCACAGCGTGACTGTATAGCCTGTATAAACAGCACTAACAGTAGAGAGGTGGTCACAGCGTGACTGTATAGCCTGTATGTGTACTAACAGTAGAGAGGTGGTCACAGCGTGACTGTATAGCCTGTATGTGTACTAACAGTAGAGAGGTGGTCACAGAATGACAGTATAGCCTGTATGTGTACTAACAGTAGAGAGGTGGTCACAGCGTGACTGTATAGCCTGTATGTGTACTAACAGTAGAGAGGTGGTTACAGCGTGACTGTATAGCCTGTATGTGTACTAACAGTAGAGAGGTGGTCACAGCGTGACTGTATAGCCTGCATGTGTACTAACAGTAGAGAGGTGGTCACAGCGTGACTGTATAGCCTGTATAAACAGTACTAACAGTAGAGAGGTGGTCACAGCGTGACTGTATAGCCTGTATGTGAACTAACAGTAGAGAGGTGGTCACAGCGTGACTGTATAGCCTGTATGTGTACTAACAGTAGAGAGGTGTTCACAGCGTGACTGTATAGCCTGTATGTGTACTAACAGTAGAGAGGTGGTCACAGCGTGACTGTATAGCCTGTATGTGTACTAACAGTAGAGAGGTGGTCACAGCGTGACTGTATAGCCTGTATGTGTACTAACAGTAGAGAGGTGGTCACAGCGTGACTGTATAGCCTGTATGTGTACTAACAGTAGAGAGGTGGTCACAGCGTGACTGTATAGCCTGTATGTGTACTAACAGTAGAGAGGTGGTAACAGCGTGACTGTATAGCCTGTATGTGTACTAACAGTAGAGAGGTGGTCACAGCGTGACTGTATAGCCTGTATAAACAGTACTAACAGTAGAGAGGTGGTCACAGCGTGACTGTATAGCCTGTATAAACAGTACTAACAGTAGAGAGGTGGTCACAGTGTGACTGTATAGCCTGTATAAACAGTACTAACAGTAGAGAGGTGGTCACAGCGTGACTGTATAGCCTGTATGTGTACTAACAGTAGAGAGGTGGTCACAGCGTGACTGTATAGCCTGTATGTGTACTAACAGTAGAGAGGTGGTCACAGCGTGACTTTATAGCCTGTATAAACAGTACAAACAGTAGAGAGGTGGTCACAGCGTGACTGTATAGCCTGTATGTGTACTAACAGTAGAGAGGTGGTCACAGCGTGACTGTATAGCCTGTATGTGTACTAACAGTAGAGAGGTTGTCACAGCGTGACTGTATAGCCTGTATAAACAGCACTAACAGTAAAGAGGTGGTCACAGCGTGACTGTATAGCCTGTATGTGTACTAACAGTAGAGAGGTGGTCACAGCGTGACTGTATAGCCTGTATAAACAGTACTAACAGTAGAGAGGTGGTCACAGCGTGACTGTATAGCCTGTATGTGTACTAACAGTAGAGAGGTGGTCACAGCGTGACTGTATAGCCTGTATAAACAGTACTAACAGTAGAGAGGTGGTCACAGCGTGACTGTATAGCCTGTATAAACAGTACTAACAGTAGAGAGGTGGTCACAGCGTGACTGTATAGCCTGTATGTGTACTAACAGTAGAGAGGTGGTCACAGCGTGATAGTATAGCCTGTATAAACAGTACTAACAGTAGAGAGGTGGTCACAGCGTGACTGTATAGCCTGTATGTGTACTAACAGTAGAGAGGTGGTCACAGTGTGACTGTATAGCCTGTATAAACAGTACTAACAGTAGAGAGGTGGTCACAGCGTGACTGTATAGCCTGTATAAACAGTACTAACAGTAGAGAGGTGGTCACAGTGTGACTGTATAGCCTGTATGTGTACTAACAGTAGAGAGGTGGTCACAGTGTGACTGTATAGCCTGTATAAACAGTACTAACAGTAGAGAGGTGGTCACAGCGTGACTGTATAGCCTGTATGTGTACTAACAGTAGAGAGGTGGTCACAGCGTGACTGTATAGCCTGTATGTGTACTAACAGTAGAGAGGTGGTCACAGCGTGACTGTATAGCCTGTATGTGTACTAACAGTAGAGAGGTGGTCACAGCGTGACTGTATAGCCTGTATGTGTACTAACAGTAGAGAGGTGGTCACAGCGTGACTGTATAGCCTGTATGTGTACTAACAGTAGAGAGGTGGTCACAGCGTGACTGTATAGCCTGTATAAACAGTACTAACAGTAGAGAGGTGGTCACAGCGTGACTGTATAGCCTGTATGTGTACTAACAGTAGAGAGGTGGTCACAGCGTGACTGTATAGCCTGTATAAACAGTACTAACAGTAGAGAGGTTGTCACAGCGTGACTGTATAGCCTGTATGTGTACTAACAGTAGAGAGGTGGTCACAACGTGACTGTATAGCCTGTATGTGTACTAACAGTAGAGAGGTGGTCACAGCGTGACTGTATAGCCTGTATAAACAGTACTAACAGTAGAGAGGTGGTCACAGCGTGACTGTATAGCCTGTATGTGTACTAACAGTAGAGAGGTGGTCACAGCGTGACTGTATAGCCTGTATAAACAGCACTAACAGTAGAGAGGTGGTCACAGCGTGACTGTATAGCCTGTATGTGTACTAACAGTAGAGAGGTGGTCACAGCGTGACTGTATAGCCTGTGACTAACAGTAGAGAGGTGGTCACAGCGTGACTGTATAGCCTGTATGTGTACTAACAGTAGAGAGGTGGTCACAGCGTGACTGTATAGCCTGTATAAACAGCACTAACAGTAGAGAGGTGGTCACAGCGTGACTGTATAGCCTGTATGTGTACTAACAGTAGAGAGGTGGTCACAGCGTGACTGTATAGCCTGTATGTGTACTAACAGTAGAGAGGTGGTCACAGCGTGACTGTATAGCCTGTATAAACAGTACTAACAGTAGAGAGGTGGTCACAGCGTGACTGTATAGCCTGTATAAACAGCACTAACAGTAGAGAGGTGGTCACAGCGTGACTGTATAGCCTGTATGTGTACTAACAGTAGAGAGGTGGTCACAGCGTGACTGTATAGCCTGTATGTGTACTAACAGTAGAGAGGTGGTCACAGCGTGACTGTATAGCCTGTATGTGTACTAACAGTAGAGAGGTGGTCACAGCGTGACTGTATAGCCTGTATGTGTACTAACAGTAGAGAGGTGGTCACAGCGTGACTGTATAGCCTGTATGTGTACTAACAGTAGAGAGGTGGTCACAGCGTGACTGTATAGCCTGTATGTGTACTAACAGTAGAGAGGTGGTCACAGCGTGACTGTATAGCCTGTATGTGTACTAACAGTAGAGAGGTGGTCACAGCGTGACTGTATAGCCTGTATGTGTACTAACAGTAGAGAGGTGGTCACAGCGTGACTGTATAGCCTGTATAAACAGCACTAACAGTAGAGAGGTGGTCACAGCGTGACTGTATAGCCTGTATGTGTACTAACAGTAGAGAGGTGGTCACAGCGTGACTGTATAGCCTGTATGTGTACTAACAGTAGAGAGGTGGTCACAGCGTGACTGTATAGCCTGTATGTGTACTAACAGTAGAGAGGTGGTCACAGCGTGACTGTATAGCCTGTATGTGTACTAACAGTAGAGAGGTGGTCACAGCGTGACTGTATAGCCTGTATGTGTACTAACAGTAGAGAGGTGGTCACAGCGTGACTGTATAGCCTGTATGTGTACTAACAGTAGAGAGGTGGTCACAGCGTGACTGTATAGCCTGTATGTGTACTAACAGTAGAGAGGTGGTCACAGCGTGACTGTATAGCCTGTATAAACAGTACTAACAGTAGAGAGGTGGTCACAGCGTGACTGTATAGCCTGTATGTGTACTAACAGTAGAGAGGTGGTCACAGCGTGACTGTATAGCCTGTATGTGTACTAACAGTAGAGAGGTGGTCACAGCGTGACTGTATAGCCTGTATGTGTACTAACAGTAGAGAGGTGGTCACAGCGTGACTGTATAGCCTGTATGTGTACTAACAGTAGAGAGGTGGTCACAGCGTGACTGTATAGCCTGTATGTGTACTAACAGTAGAGAGGTGGTCACAGCGTGACTGTATAGCCTGTATGTGTACTAACAGTAGAGAGGTGGTAACAGCGTGACTGTATAGCCTGTATGTGTACTAACAGTAGAGAGGTGGTCACAGCGTGACTGTATAGCCTGTATAAACAGTACTAACAGTAGAGGTGGTCACAGCGTGACTGTATAGCCTGTATAAACAGTACTAACAGTAGAGAGGTGGTCACAGCGTGACTGTATAGCCTGTATAAACAGTACTAACAGTAGAGAGGTGGTCACAGCGTGACTGTATAGCCTGTATGTGTACTAACAGTAGAGAGGTGGTCACAGCGTGACTGTATAGCCTGTATGTGTACTAACAGTAGAGAGGTGGTCACAGCGTGACTTTATAGCCTGTATAAACAGTACAAACAGTAGAGGTGGTCACAGCGTGACTGTATAGCCTGTATGTGTACTAACAGTAGAGAGGTGGTCACAGCGTGACTGTATAGCCTGTATGTGTACTAACAGTAGAGAGGTGGTCACAGCGTGACTGTATAGCCTGTATGTGTACTAACAGTAGAGAGGTGGTCACAGCGTGACTTTATAGCCTGTATAAACAGTACAAACAGTAGAGAGGTGGTCACAGCGTGACTGTATAGCCTGTATGTGTACTAACAGTAGAGAGGTGGTCACAGCGTGACTGTATAGCCTGTATGTGTACTAACAGTAGAGAGGTTGTCACAGCGTGACTGTATAGCCTGTATAAACAGCACTAACAGTAGAGAGGTGGTCACAGCGTGACTGTATAGCCTGTATGTGTACTAACAGTAGAGAGGTGGTCACAGCGTGACTGTATAGCCTGTATAAACAGTACTAACAGTAGAGAGGTGGTCACAGCGTGACTGTATAGCCTGTATAAACAGTACTAACAGTAGAGAGGTGGTCACAGCGTGACTGTATAGCCTGTATGTGTACTAACAGTAGAGAGGTGGTCACAGCGTGATAGTATAGCCTGTATAAACAGTACTAACAGTAGAGAGGTGGTCACAGCGTGACTGTATAGCCTGTATGTGTACTAACAGTAGAGAGGTGGTCACAGTGTGACTGTATAGCCTGTATAAACAGTACTAACAGTAGAGAGGTGGTCACAGCGTGACTGTATAGCCTGTATAAACAGTACTAACAGTAGAGAGGTGGTCACAGTGTGACTGTATAGCCTGTATGTGTACAAAAAGTAGAGAGGTGGTCACAGTGTGACTGTATAGCCTGTATAAACAGTACTAACAGTAGAGAGGTGGTCACAGCGTGACTGTATAGCCTGTATGTGTACTAACAGTAGAGAGGTGGTCACAGCGTGACTGTATAGCCTGTATGTGTACTAACAGTAGAGAGGTGGTCACAGCGTGACTGTATAGCCTGTATGTGTACTAACAGTAGAGAGGTGGTCACAGCGTGACTGTATAGCCTGTATGTGTACTAACAGTAGAGAGGTGGTCACAGCGTGACTGTATAGCCTGTATGTGTACTAACAGTAGAGAGGTGGTCACAGCGTGACTGTATAGCCTGTACAAAACAGTACTAACAGTAGAGAGGTGGTCACAGCGTGACTGTATAGCCTGTATGTGTACTAACAGTAGAGAGGTGGTCACAGCGTGACTGTATAGCCTGTATAAACAGTACTAACAGTAGAGAGGTTGTCACAGCGTGACTGTATAGCCTGTATAAACAGTACTAACAGTACAGAGGTGGTCACAGCGTGACTGTATAGCCTGTATAAACAGTACTAACAGTAGAGAGGTGGTCACAGCGTGACTGTATAGCCTGTATGTGTACTAACAGTAGAGAGGTGGTCACAGCGTGATAGTATAGCCTGTATAAACAGTACTAACAGTAGAGAGGTGGTCACAGCGTGACTGTATAGCCTGTATGTGTACTAACAGTAGAGAGGTGGTCACAGCGTGACTGTATAGCCTGTATAAACAGTACTAACAGTAGAGAGGTGGTCACAGCGTGACTGTATAGCCTGTATGTGTACTAACAGTAGAGAGGTGGTCACAGCGTGACTGTATAGCCTGTATGTGTACTAACAGTAGAGAGGTGGTCACAGCGTGACTGTATAGCCTGTATGTGTACTAACAGTAGAGAGGTGGTCACAGCGTGACTGTATAGCCTGTATAAACAGTACTAACAGTAGAGAGGTGGTCACAGCGTGACTGTATAGCCTGTATAAACAGCACTAACAGTAGAGAGGTGGTCACAGCGTGACTGTATAGCCTGTATGTGTACTAACAGTAGAGAGGTGGTCACAGCGTGACTGTATAGCCTGTATGTGTACTAACAGTAGAGAGGTGGTCACAGCGTGACTGTATAGCCTGTATGTGTACTAACAGTAGAGAGGTGGTCACAGCGTGACTGTATAGCCTGTATGTGTACTAACAGTAGAGAGGCGGCACAGCGTGACTGTATAGCCTGTATGTGTACTAACAGTAGAGAGGTGGTCACAGCGTGACTGTATAGCCTGTATGTGTACTAACAGTAGAGAGGTGGTCACAGTGTGACTGTATAGCCTGTATGTGTACTAACAGTAGAGAGGCGGCCACAGCGTGACTGTATAGCCTGTATGTGTACTAACAGTAGAGAGGTGGTCACAGCGTGACTGTATAGCCTGTATGTGTACTAACAGTAGAGAGGTGGTCACAGCGTGACTGTATAGCCTGTATAAACAGTACTAACAGTAGAGAGGTGGTCACAGCGTGACTGTATAGCCTGTATGTGTACTAACAGTAGAGAGGTGGTCACAGCGTGACTGTATAGCCTGTATGTGTACTAACAGTAGAGAGGTGGTCACAGCGTGACTGTATAGCCTGTATAAACAGCACTAACAGTAGAGAGGTGGTCACAGCGTGACTGTATAGCCTGTATGTGTACTAACAGTAGAGAGGTGGTCACAGCGTGACTGTATAGCCTGTATGTGTACTAACAGTAGAGAGGTGGTCACAGCGTGACTGTATAGCCTGTATGTGTACTAACAGTAGAGAGGTGGTCACAGCGTGACTGTATAGCCTGTATGTGTACTAACAGTAGAGAGGTGGTCACAGCGTGACTGTATAGCCTGTATGTGTACTAACAGTAGAGAGGTGGTCACAGCGTGACTGTATAGCCTGTATGTGTACTAGCAGTAGAGTAGGCGGCCACAGCGTGACTGTATAGCCTGTATAAACAGCACTAACAGTAGAGAGGTGGTCACAGCGTGACTGTATAGCCTGTATGTGTACTAACAGTAGAGAGGTGGTCACAGCGTGACTGTATAGCCTGTATGTGTACTAACAGTAGAGAGCGGCCACAGCGTGACTGTATAGCCTGTATAAACAGCACTAACAGTAGAGAGGTGGTCACAGCGTGACTGTATAGCCTGTATGTGTACTAACAGTAGAGAGGTGGTCACAGCGTGACTGTATAGCCTGTATGTGTACTAACAGTAGAGAGGTGGTCACAGCGTGACTGTATAGCCTGTATGTGTACTAACAGTAGAGAGGTGGTCACAGCGTGACTGTATAGCCTGTATAAACAGTACTAACAGTAGAGAGGTGGTCACAGCGTGACTGTATAGCCTGTATAAACTTCACTAACAGTAGAGAGGTGGTCACAGCGTGACTGTATAGCCTGTATGTGTACTAACAGTAGAGAGGTGGTCACAGCGTGACTGTATAGCCTGTATGTGTACTAACAGTAGAGAGGTGGTCACAGCGTGACTGTATAGCCTGTATGTGTACTAACAGTAGAGAGGTGGTCACAGCGTGACTGTATAGCCTGTATGTGTACTAACAGTAGAGAGGTGGTCACAGCGTGACTGTATAGCCTGTATGTGAACTAACAGTAGAGAGGTGGTCACAGCGTGACTGTATAGCCTGTATAAACAGTACTAACAGTAGAGAGGTGGTCACAGCGTGACTGTATAGCCTGTATGTGTACTAACAGTAGAGAGGTGGTCACAGCGTGACTGTATAGCCTGTATGTGTACTAACAGTAGAGAGGTGGTCACAGCGTGACTGTATAGCCTGTATGTGTACTAACAGTAGAGAGGCGGCCACAGCGTGACTGTATAGCCTGTATGTGTACTAACAGTAGAGAGGTGGTCACAGCGTGACTGTATAGCCTGTATGTGTACTAACAGTAGAGAGGTGGTCACAGTGTGACTGTATAGCCTGTATGTGTACTAACAGTAGAGAGGTGGCCACAGCGTGACTGTATAGCCTGTATGTGTACTAACAGTAGAGAGGTGGTCACAGCGTGACTGTATAGCCTGTATAAACAGTACTAACAGTAGAGAGGTGGTCACAGCGTGACTGTATAGCCTGTATGTGTACTAACAGTAGAGAGGTGGTCACAGCGTGACTGTATAGCCTGTATGTGTACTAACAGTAGAGAGGTGGTCACAGCGTGACTGTATAGCCTGTATAAACAGCACTAACAGTAGAGAGGTGGTCACAGCGTGACTGTATAGCCTGTATGTGTACTAACAGTAGAGAGGTGGTCACAGCGTGACTGTATAGCCTGTATGTGTACTAACAGTAGAGAGGTGGTCACAGAATGACAGTATAGCCTGTATGTGTACTAACAGTAGAGAGGTGGTCACAGCGTGACTGTATAGCCTGTATGTGTACTAACAGTAGAGAGGTGGTCACAGAATGACAGTATAGCCTGTATGTGTACTAACAGTAGAGAGGTGGTCACAGCGTGACTGTATAGCCTGTATGTGTACTAACAGTAGAGAGGTGGTCACAGCGTGACTGTATAGCCTGTATAAACAGTACTAACAGTAGAGAGGTGGTCACAGCGTGACTGTATAGCCTGTATGTGTACTAACAGTAGAGAGGTGTTCACAGCGTGACTGTATAGCCTGTATGTGTACTAACAGTAGAGAGGTGGTCACAGCGTGACTGTATAGCCTGTATGTGTACTAACAGTAGAGAGGTGGTCACAGCGTGACTGTATAGCCTGTATGTGTACTAACAGTAGAGAGGTGGTCACAGCGTGACTGTATAGCCTGTATGTGTACTAACAGTAGAGAGGTGGTCACAGCGTGACTGTATAGCCTGTATGTGTACTAACAGTAGAGAGGTGGTAACAGCGTGACTGTATAGCCTGTATGTGTACTAACAGTAGAGAGGTGGTCACAGCGTGACTGTATAGCCTGTATAAACAGTACTAACAGTAGAGAGGTGGTCACAGCGTGACTGTATAGCCTGTATAAACAGTACTAACAGTAGAGAGGTGGTCACAGTGTGACTGTATAGCCTGTATAAACAGTACTAACAGTAGAGAGGTGGTCACAGCGTGACTGTATAGCCTGTATGTGTACTAACAGTAGAGAGGTGGTCACAGCGTGACTGTATAGCCTGTATGTGTACTAACAGTAGAGAGGTGGTCACAGCGTGACTGTATAGCCTGTATGTGTACTAACAGTAGAGAGGTGGTCACAGCGTGACTTTATAGCCTGTATAAACAGTACAAACAGTAGAGAGGTGGTCACAGCGTGACTGTATAGCCTGTATGTGTACTAACAGTAGAGAGGTGGTCACAGCGTGACTGTATAGCCTGTATGTGTACTAACAGTAGAGAGGTTGTCACAGCGTGACTGTATAGCCTGTATAAACAGCACTAACAGTAAAGAGGTGGTCACAGCGTGACTGTATAGCCTGTATGTGTACTAACAGTAGAGAGGTGGTCACAGCGTGACTGTATAGCCTGTATAAACAGTACTAACAGTAGAGAGGTGGTCACAGCGTGACTGTATAGCCTGTATGTGTACTAACAGTAGAGAGGTGGTCACAGCGTGACTGTATAGCCTGTATAAACAGTACTAACAGTAGAGAGGTGGTCACAGCGTGACTGTATAGCCTGTATAAACAGTACTAACAGTAGAGAGGTGGTCACAGCGTGACTGTATAGCCTGTATGTGTACTAACAGTAGAGAGGTGGTCACAGCGTGACTGTATAGCCTGTATGTGTACTAACAGTAGAGAGGTGGTCACAGCGTGACTGTATAGCCTGTATAAACAGTACTAACAGTAGAGAGGTGGTCACAGCATGACTGTATAGCCTGTATGTGTACTAACAGTAGAGAGGTGGTCACAGTGTGACTGTATAGCCTGTATAAACAGTACTAACAGTAGAGAGGTGGTCACAGCGTGACTGTATAGCCTGTATAAACAGTACTAACAGTAGAGAGGTGGTCACAGTGTGACTGTATAGCCTGTATGTGTACAAAAAGTAGAGAGGTGGTCACAGTGTGACTGTATAGCCTGTATAAACAGTACTAACAGTAGAGAGGTGGTCACAGCGTGACTGTATAGCCTGTATGTGTACTAACAGTAGAGAGGTGGTCACAGCGTGACTGTATAGCCTGTATGTGTACTAACAGTAGAGAGGTGGTCACAGCGTGACTGTATAGCCTGTATGTGTACTAACAGTAGAGAGGTGGTCACAGCGTGACTGTATAGCCTGTATGTGTACTAACAGTAGAGAGGTGGTCACAGCGTGACTGTATAGCCTGTATAAACAGCACTAACAGTAGAGAGGTGGTCACAGCGTGACTGTATAGCCTGTATGTGTACTAACAGTAGAGAGGTGGTCACAGCGTGACTGTATAGCCTGTATGTGTACTAACAGTAGAGAGGTGGTCACAGCGTGACTGTATAGCCTGTATGTGTACTAACAGTAGAGAGGTGGTCACAGCGTGACTGTATAGCCTGTATAAACAGTACTAACAGTAGAGAGGTGGTCACAGCGTGACTGTATAGCCTGTATAAACTTCACTAACAGTAGAGAGGTGGTCACAGCGTGACTGTATAGCCTGTATGTGTACTAACAGTAGAGAGGTGGTCACAGCGTGACTGTATAGCCTGTATGTGTACTAACAGTAGAGAGGTGGTCACAGCGTGACTGTATAGCCTGTATGTGTACTAACAGTAGAGAGGTGGTCACAGCGTGACTGTATAGCCTGTATGTGTACTAACAGTAGAGAGGTGGTCACAGCGTGACTGTATAGCCTGTATGTGAACTAACAGTAGAGAGGTGGTCACAGCGTGACTGTATAGCCTGTATAAACAGTACTAACAGTAGAGAGGTGGTCACAGCGTGACTGTATAGCCTGTATGTGTACTAACAGTAGAGAGGTGGTCACAGCGTGACTGTATAGCCTGTATGTGTACTAACAGTAGAGAGGTGGTCACAGCGTGACTGTATAGCCTGTATGTGTACTAACAGTAGAGAGGCGGCCACAGCGTGACTGTATAGCCTGTATGTGTACTAACAGTAGAGAGGTGGTCACAGCGTGACTGTATAGCCTGTATGTGTACTAACAGTAGAGAGGTGGTCACAGTGTGACTGTATAGCCTGTATGTGTACTAACAGTAGAGAGGCGGCCACAGCGTGACTGTATAGCCTGTATGTGTACTAACAGTAGAGAGGTGGTCACAGCGTGACTGTATAGCCTGTATAAACAGTACTAACAGTAGAGAGGTGGTCACAGCGTGACTGTATAGCCTGTATGTGTACTAACAGTAGAGAGGTGGTCACAGCGTGACTGTATAGCCTGTATGTGTACTAACAGTAGAGAGGTGGTCACAGCGTGACTGTATAGCCTGTATAAACAGCACTAACAGTAGAGAGGTGGTCACAGCGTGACTGTATAGCCTGTATGTGTACTAACAGTAGAGAGGTGGTCACAGCGTGACTGTATAGCCTGTATGTGTACTAACAGTAGAGAGGTGGTCACAGAATGACAGTATAGCCTGTATGTGTACTAACAGTAGAGAGGTGGTCACAGCGTGACTGTATAGCCTGTATGTGTACTAACAGTAGAGAGGTGGTCACAGAATGACAGTATAGCCTGTATGTGTACTAACAGTAGAGAGGTGGTCACAGCGTGACTGTATAGCCTGCATGTGTACTAACAGTAGAGAGGTGGTCACAGCGTGACTGTATAGCCTGTATAAACAGTACTAACAGTAGAGAGGTGGTCACAGCGTGACTGTATAGCCTGTATGTGTACTAACAGTAGAGAGGTGTTCACAGCGTGACTGTATAGCCTGTATGTGTACTAACAGTAGAGAGGTGGTCACAGCGTGACTGTATAGCCTGTATGTGTACTAACAGTAGAGAGGTGGTCACAGCGTGACTGTATAGCCTGTATGTGTACTAACAGTAGAGAGGTGGTCACAGCGTGACTGTATAGCCTGTATGTGTACTAACAGTAGAGAGGTGGTCACAGCGTGACTGTATAGCCTGTATGTGTACTAACAGTAGAGAGGTGGTAACAGCGTGACTGTATAGCCTGTATGTGTACTAACAGTAGAGAGGTGGTCACAGCGTGACTGTATAGCCTGTATAAACAGTACTAACAGTAGAGAGGTGGTCACAGCGTGACTGTATAGCCTGTATAAACAGTACTAACAGTAGAGAGGTGGTCACAGTGTGACTGTATAGCCTGTATAAACAGTACTAACAGTAGAGAGGTGGTCACAGCGTGACTGTATAGCCTGTATGTGTACTAACAGTAGAGAGGTGGTCACAGCGTGACTGTATAGCCTGTATGTGTACTAACAGTAGAGAGGTGGTCACAGCGTGACTGTATAGCCTGTATGTGTACTAACAGTAGAGAGGTGGTCACAGCGTGACTTTATAGCCTGTATAAACAGTACAAACAGTAGAGAGGTGGTCACAGCGTGACTGTATAGCCTGTATGTGTACTAACAGTAGAGAGGTGGTCACAGCGTGACTGTATAGCCTGTATGTGTACTAACAGTAGAGAGGTTGTCACAGCGTGACTGTATAGCCTGTATAAACAGCACTAACAGTAAAGAGGTGGTCACAGCGTGACTGTATAGCCTGTATGTGTACTAACAGTAGAGAGGTGGTCACAGCGTGACTGTATAGCCTGTATAAACAGTACTAACAGTAGAGAGGTGGTCACAGCGTGACTGTATAGCCTGTATGTGTACTAACAGTAGAGAGGTGGTCACAGCGTGACTGTATAGCCTGTATAAACAGTACTAACAGTAGAGAGGTGGTCACAGCGTGACTGTATAGCCTGTATAAACAGTACTAACAGTAGAGAGGTGGTCACAGCGTGACTGTATAGCCTGTATGTGTACTAACAGTAGAGAGGTGGTCACAGCGTGACTGTATAGCCTGTATGTGTACTAACAGTAGAGAGGTGGTCACAGCGTGACTGTATAGCCTGTATAAACAGTACTAACAGTAGAGAGGTGGTCACAGCATGACTGTATAGCCTGTATGTGTACTAACAGTAGAGAGGTGGTCACAGTGTGACTGTATAGCCTGTATAAACAGTACTAACAGTAGAGAGGTGGTCACAGCGTGACTGTATAGCCTGTATAAACAGTACTAACAGTAGAGAGGTGGTCACAGTGTGACTGTATAGCCTGTATGTGTACAAAAAGTAGAGAGGTGGTCACAGTGTGACTGTATAGCCTGTATAAACAGTACTAACAGTAGAGAGGTGGTCACAGCGTGACTGTATAGCCTGTATGTGTACTAACAGTAGAGAGGTGGTCACAGCGTGACTGTATAGCCTGTATGTGTACTAACAGTAGAGAGGTGGTCACAGCGTGACTGTATAGCCTGTATGTGTACTAACAGTAGAGAGGTGGTCACAGCGTGACTGTATAGCCTGTATGTGTACTAACAGTAGAGAGGTGGTCACAGCGTGACTGTATAGCCTGTATGTGTACTAACAGTAGAGAGGTGGTCACAGCGTGACTGTATAGCCTGTATAAACAGTACTAACAGTAGAGAGGTGGTCACAGCGTGACTGTATAGCCTGTATGTGTACTAACAGTAGAGAGGTGGTCACAGCGTGACTGTATAGCCTGTATAAACAGTACTAACAGTAGAGAGGTTGTCACAGCGTGACTGTATAGCCTGTATGTGTACTAACAGTAGAGAGGTGGTCACAACGTGACTGTATAGCCTGTATGTGTACTAACAGTAGAGAGGTGGTCACAGCGTGACTGTATAGCCTGTATAAACAGTACTAACAGTAGAGAGGTGGTCACAGCGTGACTGTATAGCCTGTATGTGTACTAACAGTAGAGAGGTGGTCACAGCGTGACTGTATAGCCTGTATAAACAGCACTAACAGTAGAGAGGTGGTCACAGCGTGACTGTATAGCCTGTATGTGTACTAACAGTAGAGGTGGTCACAGCGTGACTGTATAGCCTGTATGTGTACTAACAGTAGAGAGGTGGTCACAGCGTGACTGTATAGCCTGTATGTGTACTAACAGTAGAGAGGTGGTCACAGCGTGACTGTATAGCCTGTATGTGTACTAACAGTAGAGAGGTGGTCACAGCGTGACTGTATAGCCTGTATGTGTACTAACAGTAGAGAGGTGGTCACAGCGTGACTGTATAGCCTGTATGTGTACTAACAGTAGAGAGGTGGTCACAGCGTGACTGTATAGCCTGTATAAACAGCACTAACAGTAGAGAGGTGGTCACAGCGTGACTGTATAGCCTGTATGTGTACTAACAGTAGAGAGGTGGTCACAGCGTGACTGTATAGCCTGTATGTGTACTAACAGTAGAGAGGTGGTCACAGCGTGACTGTATAGCCTGTATAAACAGTACTAACAGTAGAGAGGTGGTCACAGCGTGACTGTATAGCCTGTATAAACAGCACTAACAGTAGAGAGGTGGTCACAGCGTGACTGTATAGCCTGTATGTGTACTAACAGTAGAGAGGTGGTCACAGCGTGACTGTATAGCCTGTATGTGTACTAACAGTAGAGAGGTGGTCACAGCGTGACTGTATAGCCTGTATGTGTACTAACAGTAGAGAGGTGGTCACAGCGTGACTGTATAGCCTGTATGTGTACTAACAGTAGAGAGTGGTCACAGCGTGACTGTATAGCCTGTATGTGTACTAACAGTAGAGAGGTGGTCACAGCGTGACTGTATAGCCTGTATGTGTACTAACAGTAGAGAGGTGGTCACAGCGTGACTGTATAGCCTGTATGTGTACTAACAGTAGAGAGGTGGTCACAGCGTGACTGTATAGCCTGTATAAACAGCACTAACAGTAGAGAGGTGGTCACAGCGTGACTGTATAGCCTGTATGTGTACTAACAGTAGAGAGGTGGTCACAGCGTGACTGTATAGCCTGTATGTGTACTAACAGTAGAGAGGTGGTCACAGCGTGACTGTATAGCCTGTATGTGTACTAACAGTAGAGAGGTGGTCACAGCGTGACTGTATAGCCTGTATGTGTACTAACAGTAGAGAGGTGGTCACAGCGTGACTGTATAGCCTGTATGTGTACTAACAGTAGAGAGGTGGTTACAGCGTGACTGTATAGCCTGTATGTGTACTAACAGTAGAGAGGTGGTCACAGCGTGACTGTATAGCCTGTATGTGTACTAACAGTAGAGAGGTGGTCACAGCGTGACTGTATAGCCTGTATAAACAGTACTAACAGTAGAGAGGTGGTCACAGCGTGACTGTATAGCCTGTATGTGTACTAACAGTAGAGAGGTGGTCACAGCGTGACTGTATAGCCTGTATGTGTACTAACAGTAGAGGTGGTCACAGCGTGACTGTATAGCCTGTATGTGTACTAACAGTAGAGAGGTGGTCACAGCGTGACTGTATAGCCTGTATGTGTACTAACAGTAGAGAGGTGGTCACAGCGTGACTGTATAGCCTGTATGTGTACTAACAGTAGAGAGGTGGTCACAGCGTGACTGTATAGCCTGTATGTGTACTAACAGTAGAGAGGTGGTAACAGCGTGACTGTATAGCCTGTATGTGTACTAACAGTAGAGAGGTGGTCACAGCGTGACTGTATAGCCTGTATAAACAGTACTAACAGTAGAGAGGTGGTCACAGCGTGACTGTATAGCCTGTATAAACAGTACTAACAGTAGAGAGGTGGTCACAGTGTGACTGTATAGCCTGTATAAACAGTACTAACAGTAGAGAGGTGGTCACAGCGTGACTGTATAGCCTGTATGTGTACTAACAGTAGAGAGGTGGTCACAGCGTGACTGTATAGCCTGTATGTGTACTAACAGTAGAGAGGTGGTCACAGCGTGACTTTATAGCCTGTATAAACAGTACAAACAGTAGAGAGTGGTCACAGCGTGACTGTATAGCCTGTATGTGTACTAACAGTAGAGAGGTGGTCACAGCGTGACTGTATAGCCTGTATGTGTACTAACAGTAGAGAGGTTGTCACAGCGTGACTGTATAGCCTGTATAAACAGTACTAACAGTAGAGAGGTGGTCACAGCGTGACTGTATAGCCTGTATGTGTACTAACAGTAGAGAGGTGGTCACAGCGTGACTGTATAGCCTGTATAAACAGTACTAACAGTAGAGAGGTGGTCACAGCGTGACTGTATAGCCTGTATAAACAGTACTAACAGTAGAGAGGTGGTCACAGCGTGACTGTATAGCCTGTATGTGTACTAACAGTAGAGAGGTGGTCACAGCGTGATAGTATAGCCTGTATAAACAGTACTAACAGTAGAGAGGTGGTCACAGCGTGACTGTATAGCCTGTATGTGTACTAACAGTAGAGAGGTGGTCACAGTGTGACTGTATAGCCTGTATAAACAGTACTAACAGTAGAGAGGTGGTCACAGCGTGACTGTATAGCCTGTATAAACAGTACTAACAGTAGAGAGGTGGTCACAGTGTGACTGTATAGCCTGTATGTGTACAAAAAGTAGAGAGGTGGTCACAGTGTGACTGTATAGCCTGTATAAACAGTACTAACAGTAGAGAGGTGGTCACAGCGTGACTGTATAGCCTGTATGTGTACTAACAGTAGAGAGGTGGTCACAGCGTGACTGTATAGCCTGTATGTGTACTAACAGTAGAGAGGTGGTCACAGCGTGACTGTATAGCCTGTATGTGTACTAACAGTAGAGAGGTGGTCACAGCGTGACTGTATAGCCTGTATGTGTACTAACAGTAGAGAGGTGGTCACAGCGTGACTGTATAGCCTGTATGTGTACTAACAGTAGAGAGGTGGTCACAGCGTGACTTTATAGCCTGTATGTGTACTAACAGTAGAGAGGTGGTCACAGCATGACTGTATAGCCTGTATGTGTACTAACAGTAGAGAGGTGGTCACAGCGTGACTGTATAGCCTGTACAAAACAGTACTAACAGTAGAGAGGTGGTCACAGCGTGACTGTATAGCCTGTACAAAACAGTACTAACAGTAGAGAGGTGGTCACAGCGTGACTGTATAGCCTGTATGTGTACTAACAGTAGAGAGGTGGTCACAGCGTGACTGTATAGCCTGTATAAACAGTACTAACAGTAGAGAGGTGGTCACAGCGTGACTGTATAGCCTGTATAAACAGTACTAACAGTAGAGAGTGGTCACAGCGTGACTGTATAGCCTGTATGTGTACTAACAGTAGAGAGGTGGTCACAGCGTGACTGTATAGCCTGTATAAACAGTACTAACAGTAGAGAGGTGGTCACAGCGTGACTGTATAGCCTGTATGTGTACTAACAGTAGAGAGGTGGTCACAGCGTGACTGTATAGCCTGTATGTGTACTAACAGTAGAGAGGTGGTCACAGCGTGACTGTATAGCCTGTATGTGTACTAACAGTAGAGAGGTGGTCACAGCGTGACTGTATAGCCTGTATGTGTACTAACAGTAGAGAGGTGGTCACAGCGTGACTGTATAGCCTGTATGTGTACTAACAGTAGAGAGGTGGACACAGTGTGACTGTATAGCCTGTATGTGTACTAACAGTAGAGAGGTGGTCACAGTGTGACTGTATAGCCTGTATGTGTACTAACAGTAGAGAGGTGGTCACAACGTGACTGTATAGCCTGTATGTGTACTAACAGTAGAGAGGTGGTCACAGTGTGACTGTATAGCCTGTATGTGTACTAACAGTAGAGATGTGGTCACAACGTGACTGTATAGCCTGTATGTGTACTAACAGTAGAGAGGTGGTCACAGCGTGACTGTATAGCCTGTATAAACAGTACTAACAGTAGAGAGGTGGTCACAGCGTGACTGTATAGCCTGTATGTGTACTAACAGTAGAGAGGTGGTCACAGCGTGACTGTATAGCCTGTATAAACAGCACTAACAGTAGAGAGGTGGTCACAGCGTGACTGTATAGCCTGTATGTGTACTAACAGTAGAGAGGTGGTCACAGCGTGACTGTATAGCCTGTATGTGTACTAACAGTAGAGAGGTGGTCACAGCGTGACTGTATAGCCTGTATGTGTACTAACAGTAGAGAGGCGGCCACAGCGTGACTGTATAGCCTGTATAAACAGCACTAACAGTAGAGAGGTGGTCACAGCGTGACTGTATAGCCTGTATGTGTACTAACAGTAGAGAGGTGGTCACAGCGTGACTGTATAGCCTGTATGTGTACTAACAGTAGAGAGGTGGTCACAGCGTGACTGTATAGCCTGTATGTGTACTAACAGTAGAGAGGTGGTCACAGCGTGACTGTATAGCCTGTATAAACAGTACTAACAGTAGAGAGGTGGTCACAGCGTGACTGTATAGCCTGTATGTGTACGAACAGTAGAGAGGTGGTCACAGTGTGCCTGTATAGCCTGTATAAACAGTACTAACAGTAGAGAGGTGGTCACAGCGTGACTGTATAGCCTGTATAAACAGCACTAACAGTAGAGAGGTGGTCACAGCGTGACTGTATAGCCTGTATGTGTACTAACAGTAGAGAGGTGGTCACAGCGTGACTGTATAGCCTGTATAAACAGTACTAACAGTAGAGAGGTGGTCACAGCGTGACTGTATAGCCTGTATAAACAGCACTAACAGTAGAGAGGTGGTCACAGCGTGACTGTATAGCCTGTATGTGTACTAACAGTAGAGAGGTGGTCACAGCGTGACTGTATAGCCTGTATGTGTACTAACAGTAGAGAGGTGGTCACAGCGTGACTGTATAGCCTGTATGTGTACTAACAGTAGAGAGGTGGTCACAGCGTGACTGTATAGCCTGTATGTGTACTAACAGTAGAGAGGCGGCCACAGCGTGACTGTATAGCCTGTATGTGTACTAACAGTAGAGAGGTGGTCACAGCGTGACTGTATAGCCTGTATGTGTACTAACAGTAGAGAGGTGGTCACAGTGTGACTGTATAGCCTGTATGTGTACTAACAGTAGAGAGGCGGCCACAGCGTGACTGTATAGCCTGTATGTGTACTAACAGTAGAGAGGTGGTCACAGCGTGACTGTATAGCCTGTATGTGTACTAACAGTAGAGAGGTGGTCACAGCGTGACTGTATAGCCTGTATAAACAGTACTAACAGTAGAGAGGTGGTCACAGCGTGACTGTATAGCCTGTATGTGTACTAACAGTAGAGAGGTGGTCACAGCGTGACTGTATAGCCTGTATGTGTACTAACAGTAGAGAGGTGGTCACAGCGTGACTGTATAGCCTGTATAAACAGCACTAACAGTAGAGAGGTGGTCACAGCGTGACTGTATAGCCTGTATGTGTACTAACAGTAGAGAGGTGGTCACAGCGTGACTGTATAGCCTGTATGTGTACTAACAGTAGAGAGGTGGTCACAGCGTGACTGTATAGCCTGTATGTGTACTAACAGTAGAGAGGTGGTCACAGCGTGACTGTATAGCCTGTATGTGTACTAACAGTAGAGAGGTGGTTACAGCGTGACTGTATAGCCTGTATGTGTACTAACAGTAGAGAGGTGGTCACAGCGTGACTGTATAGCCTGTATGTGTACTAACAGTAGAGAGGTGGTCACAGCGTGACTGTATAGCCTGTATGTGTACTAACAGTAGAGAGGTGGTCACAGCGTGACTGTATAGCCTGTATAAACAGTACTAACAGTAGAGAGGTGGTCACAGCGTGACTGTATAGCCTGTATGTGTACTAACAGTAGAGAGGTGGTCACAGCGTGACTGTATAGCCTGTATAAACAGTACTAACAGTAGAGAGGTGGTCACAGCGTGACTGTATAGCCTGTATAAACAGTACTAACAGTAGAGAGGTGGTCACAGCGTGACTGTATAGCCTGTATGTGTACTAACAGTAGAGAGGTGGTCACAGCGTGACTGTATAGCCTGTATAAACAGTACTAACAGTAGAGAGGTGGTCACAGTGTGACTGTATAGCCTGTATAAACAGTACTAACAGTAGAGAGGTGGTCACAGCGTGACTGTATAGCCTGTATGTGTACTAACAGTAGAGAGGTGGTCACAGTGTGACTGTATATGTGTACCTGTATGTGTACTAACAGTAGAGAGGCGGCCACAGCGTGACTGTATAGCCTGTATGTGTACTAACAGTAGAGAGGTGGTCACAGCGTGACTGTATAGCCTGTATAAACAGTACTAACAGTAGAGAGGTGGTCACAGCGTGACTGTATAGCCTGTATGTGTACTAACAGTAGAGAGGTGGTCACAGCGTGACTGTATAGCCTGTATAAACAGTACTAACAGTAGAGAGGTGGTCACAGCGTGACTGTATAGCCTGTATGTGTACTAACAGTAGAGAGGTGGTCACAGCGTGACTGTATAGCCTGTATAAACAGTACTAACAGTAGAGAGGTGGTCACAGCGTGACTGTATAGCCTGTATGTGTACTAACAGTAGAGAGGTGGTCACAGTGTGACTGTATAGCCTGTATGTGTACTAACAGTAGAGAGGTGGTCACAGCGTGACTGTATAGCCTGTATGTGTACTAACAGTAGAGAGGTGGTCACAGCGTGACTGTATAGCCTGTATGTGTACTAACAGTAGAGAGGTGGTCACAGCGTGACTGTATAGCCTGTATGTGTACTAACAGTAGAGAGGTGGTCACAGTATGACTGTATAGCCTGTATGTGTACTAACAGTAGAGAGGTTGTCACAGCGTGACTGTATAGCCTGTATGTGTACTAACAGTAGAGAGGTGGTCACAGCGTGACTGTATAGCCTGTATAAACAGTACTAACAGTAGAGAGGTGGTCACAGCGTGACTGTATAGCCTGTATGTGTACTAACAGTAGAGAGGTTGTCACAGCGTGACTGTATAGCCTGTATGTGTACTAACAGTAGAGAGGTGGTCACAGCGTGACTGTATAGCCTGTATAAACAGTACTAACAGTAGAGAGGTGGTCACAGCGTGACTGTATAGCCTGTATGTGTACTAACAGTAGAGAGGTGGTCACAGCGTGACTGTATAGCCTGTATGTGTACTAACAGTAGAGAGGTGGTCACAGTGTGACTGTATAGCCTGTATAAACAGTACTAACAGTAGAGAGGTGGTCACAGCGTGACTGTATAGCCTGTATGTGTACTAACAGTAGAGAGGTGGTCACAGCGTGACTGTATAGCCTGTATAAACAGTACTAACAGTAGAGAGGTGGTCACAGCGTGACTGTATAGCCTGTATGTGTACTAACAGTAGAGAGGTGGTCACAGCGTGACTGTATAGCCTGTATGTGTACTAACAGTAGAGAGGTGGTCACAGCGTGACAGTATAGCCTGTATGTGTACTAACAGTAGAGAGGTGGTCACAGCGTGACTGTATAGCCTGTATAAACAGTACTAACAGTAGAGAGGTGGTCACAGCGTGACTGTATAGCCTGTATAAACAGTACTAACAGTAGAGAGGTGGTCACAGCGTGACTGTATAGCCTGTATGTGTACTAACAGTAGAGAGGTGGTCACAGCGTGACTGTATAGCCTGTATGTGTACTAACAGTAGAGAGGTGGTCACAGCGTGACTGTATAGCCTGTATAAACAGTACTAACAGTAGAGAGGTGGTCACAGCGTGACTGTATAGCCTGTATGTGTACTAACAGTAGAGAGGTGGTCACAGCGTGACTGTATAGCCTGTATGTGTACTAACAGTAGAGAGGTGGTCACAGCGTGACTGTATAGCCTGTATGTGTACTAACAGTAGAGAGGTTGTCACAGTGTGACTGTATAGCCTGTATGTGTACTAACAGTAGAGAGGTGGTCACAGTGTGACTGTATAGCCTGTATAAACAGTACTAACAGTAGAGAGGTGGTCACAGCGTGACTGTATAGCCTGTATAAACAGTACTAACAGTAGAGAGGTGGTCACAGCGTGACTGTATAGCCTGTATAAACAGTACTAACAGTAGAGAGGTGGTCACAGCGTGACTGTATAGCCTGTATGTGTACTAACAGTAGAGAGGTGGTCACAGCGTGACTGTATAGCCTGTATGTGTACTAACAGTAGAGAGGTTGTCACAGCGTGACTGTATAGCCTGTATAAACAGTACTAAAAGTAGAGAGGTGGTCACAGCGTGACTGTATAGCCTGTATAAACAGTACTAACAGTAGAGAGGTGGTCACAGCGTGACTGTATAGCCTGTATGTGTACTAACAGTAGAGAGGTGGTCACAGCGTGACTGTATAGCCTGTATGTGTACTAACAGTAGAGAGGTGGTCACAGCGTGACTGTATAGCCTGTATGTGTACTAACAGTAGAGAGGTGGTCACAGTGTGACTGTATAGCCTGTATGTGTACTAACAGTAGAGAGGTGGTCACAGCGTGACTGTATAGCCTGTATGTGTACTAACAGTAGAGAGGTGGTCACAGCGTGACTGTATAGCCTGTATGTGTACTAACAGTAGAGAGGTGGTCACAGCGTGACTGTATAGCCTGTATGTGTACTAACAGTAGAGAGGTGGTCACAGTGTGACTGTATAGCCTGTATGTGTACTAACAGTAGAGAGGTGGTCACAGCGTGACTGTATAGCCTGTATGTGTACTAACAGTAGAGAGGTGGACACAGCGTGACTGTATAGCCTGTATGTGTACTAACAGTAGAGAGGTGGTCACAGTGTGACTGTATAGCCTGTATAAACAGTACTAACAGTAGAGAGGTGGTCACAGTGTGACTGTATAGCCTGTATGTGTACTAACAGTAGAGAGGTGGTCACAGCGTGACTGTATAGCCTGTATGTGTACTAACAGTAGAGAGGTGGTCACAGCGTGACTGTATAGCCTGTATGTGTACTAACAGTAGAGAGGTGGTCACAGTGTGACTGTATAGCCTGTATGTGTACTAACAGTAGAGAGGTGGTCACAGCGTGACTGTATAGCCTGTATGTGTACTAACAGTAGAGAGGTGGTCACAGCGTGACTGTATAGCCTGTATAAACAGTACTAACAGTAGAGAGGTGGTCACAGCGTGACTGTATAGCCTGTATGTGTACTAACAGTAGAGAGGTGGTCACAGCGTGACTGTATAGCCTGTATGTGTACTAACAGTAGAGAGGTGGTCACAGTGTGACTGTATAGCCTGTATAAACAGTACTAACAGTAGAGAGGTGGTCACAGCGTGACTGTATAGCCTGTATAAACAGTACTAACAGTAGAGAGGTGGTCACAGCGTGACTGTATAGCCTGTATGTGTACTAACAGTAGAGAGGTGGTCACAGTGTGACTGTATAGCCTGTATGTGTACTAACAGTAGAGAGGTGGTCACAGCGTGACTGTATAGCCTGTATAAACAGTACTAACAGTAGAGGTGGTCACAGCGTGACTGTATAGCCTGTATGTGTACTAACAGTAGAGAGGTGGTCACAGCGTGACTGTATAGCCTGTATGTGTACTAACAGTAGAGAGGTGGTCACAGCGTGACTGTATAGCCTGTATAAACAGTACTAACAGTAGAGAGGTGGTCACAGCGTGACTGTATAGCCTGTATGTGTACTAACAGTAGAGAGGTGGTCACAGCGTGACTGTATAGCCTGTATAAACAGTACTAACAGTAGAGAGGTGGTCACAGCGTGACTGTATAGCCTGTATGTGTACTAACAGTAGAGAGGTGGTCACAGCGTGACTGTATAGCCTGTATGTGTACTAACAGTAGAGAGGTGGTCACAGCGTGACTGTATAGCCTGTATGAACAGTCCGGAGGCGGCCGAGTTGCGGTGCACTGCACTGATGAAGTCCTGCACCGGAGGCTCATGGGAAAGGTCGATGAGGTCACGGACGTGGTTGACGATCAGCCAGGTCAGGTGCTCCGAGTCGTGCAGGTTCTGACACTACAGAGGGAGAGAGGAGGATTGTGGGTGAGAGAAGGCAGTCAAGTGGAACATTCGGGAAAGGTAGAAGAAAAACAAAAGAGACACAGCAGTTATAATGCTTAATAGCTCCCCTGTTATAACGCTCTATAATGCTTCATAGGAACCTGTAGTCTCACCACGTAGTCACAGAAGAGAATGAGTCCTCCCCTGTTATAATGCTCTATAATGCTTCATAGGGACCTATAGTTTCACCACGTAGTCACAGAAGAGAATGAGTCCTCCCCTGTTATAACGCTCTATAATGCTTCATAGGAACCTGTAGTCTCACCACTTAGTCACAGAAGGGAATGAGTCCTCCCCTGTTATAACGCTCTATAATGCTTCATAGGAACCTATAGTCTCACCACGTAGTCACAGAGGAGAATGAGTCCTCCCCTGTTATACTGCTCTATAATGCTTCATAGGGACCTATAGTCTCACCACGTAGTCACAGAAGAGAATGAGTCATTCCCTTGTTATAATGCTCTATAATGCTTCATAGGAACCTATAGTCTCACCACGTAGTCACAGAAGAGAATGAGTCCTCCCCTGTTATAATGCTCTATAATGCTTCATAGGGAGCTATAGTCTCACCACGTAGTCACAGAAGAGAATGAGTCATCCCCTTGTTATAATGCTTCATAGGAACCTATAGTCTCACCACGTAGTCACAGAAGAGAATGAGTCCTCCCCTGTTATAATGCTCTATAATGCTTCATAGGGACCTATAGTCTCACCACGTAGTCACAGAAGAGAATGAGTCCTCCCCTGTTATAATGCTCTATAATGCTTCATAGGGACATATAGTCTCACCACGTAGTCACAGAAGAGAATGAGTCCTCCCCTGTTATAATGCTCTATAATGCTTCATAGGAACCTATAGTCTCACCACGTAGTCACAGAAGAAAATGAGTCCTCCCCTGTTATAATGCTCTATAATGCTTCATAGGGACCAATAGTCTCACCACGTAGTCACAGAAGAGAATGAGTCCTCCCCTGCGTACGATCTCTCTGTTACACATGGCCAGCCTGGCCTCTGGTCTCTCCTCCTCCACCCCTCCTGATGAATGAGGGCTCAGCAGCTTGGTACAGGACAGACTCTGTCTCCTAGAGAGGGAGGTGGAGGGAGAGTCAAAGCATTTAGGATTTGGTGTCGTCCAGAGAGACAGAGAGACAGAGAGAGAGAGAGAGAGAGAGAGAGAGAGAGAGAGAGAGAGAGACAGAGAGACGGATAGACAGAGAGAGAGTCAGAGAGAGAGAGAGTCAGAGAGAGAGAGAGAGACAGAGAGAGAGAGTCAGAGAGAGAGTCAGAGAGAGAGAGAGAGACAGAGAGAGAGAGAAAGATAGACCTACCTGGGTGTCTGGTGTACCTCAGCGAGAGAGAGACCTACCTGGGTGTCTGGTGTACCTCAGAGAGAGAGAGACCTACCTGGGTGTCTGGTGTACCTCAGCGAGAGAGAGACCTACCTGGGTGTCTGGTGTACCTCAGAGAGAGAGAGACCTACCTGGGTGTCTGGTGTACCTCAGCGAGAGAGAGACCTACCTGGGTGTCTGGTGTACCTCAGAGAGAGAGACCTACCTGGGTGTCTGGTGGACCTCAGAGAGAGAGAGACCTACCTGGGTGTCTGGTGGACCTCAGAGAGAGAGACCTACCTGGGTGTCTGGTGGACCTCAGAGAGAGAGAGACCTACCTGGGTGTCTGGTGGACCTCTGTCCACCAGCTGTAGTTGGTGTAGTTGATGATGAGGAGGACTTGGCACCAGAGTAGAACCAGAGAGGGGTGTGTGGTCACCAGGCAGCCCACCATGGCATTAAGACCCTCTAGGGGTAGAAGACACCTGGACCTGCACCCAGAACAGCCTCACCCTTCAGGAGACGAGTGGCTGCTGCCGTGATCCTACGGAACATGCCTGGAGAGAGAGGGGAGGGATGGGAGAGAGAGGGATGAGCGAGAGGGGGGAGGGATGGGAGAGAGAGAGAGGGATGAGAGAGAGGGGGGAGGGATGGGAGAGAGAGAGAGAGAGAGAGAGGGGGGGAGGGATGGGAGAGAGAGGGGGGGGGATGGGAGAGAGAGAGGGGGGGATGGGAGAGAGAGAGAGGATGGGAAAAGAGAGAGGGGGGCATGGGCGAGAGAGAGAGAGGGGATGGGAAAGAGAGAGAGGGGCATGGGCGAGAGAGAGAGGGGGGGTGGGCGAGAGAGAGGGGGGTGGGAGAGAGAGAGGGGGGATGGGAGAGAGAGAGGGGGGATGGGAGAGAGAGAGGGGGGATGGGAGAGAGAGAGGGGGGGATGGGAGAGAGAGAGGGGGGGGATGGGAGAGAGAGTAAATGTCTAAATGTGAGTGTGTGTATATAGTGTGTATATATAAATGTGTGTGTATAGTGTGTATATATAAATGTGTGTGTATAGTGTGTATATATATATATGTGTGTGTATAGTGTGTATATATGTGTGTGTATAGTGTGTATATATGTGTGTGTGTAGTGTGTATAGTGTGTATATATGTGTGTGTATAGTGTGTATATATAAATGTGTGTATAGTGTGTATATATAAATGTGTGTATAGTGTGTATATATGTGTGTGTGTATATATATGTGTGTGTGTATAGTGTGTATATATGTGTGTGTGTATAGTGTGTATATATGTGTGGGTGTATAGTGTGTATATATAAATGTGTGTATAGTGTGTATATATAAATGTGTGTATAGTGTGTATATATGTGTGTGTTTGTGTATAGTGTGTATATATGTGTGTGTGTATAGTGTGTATATATGTGTGGGTGTATAGTGTGTATAGTGTAAAACAGAGATGCTTGTTCTAGGTCCCAAGAAACAAAGAGATCTTCTGTTGAATCTGACAATTAATCTTAATGGTTGTACAGTCATCTCAAATAAAACTGTGAAGGACCTCGGCGTTACTCTGGACCCTGATCTCTCTTTTGAAGAACATATCAAGACCATTTCAAGGACAGCTTTTTTCCATCTACGTAACATTGCAAAAATCAGAAACTTTCTGTCCAAAAATGATGCAGAAAAATTAATCCATGCTTTTGTCACTTCTAGGTTAGACTACTGCAATGCTCTACTTTCCGGCTACCCGGATAAAGCACTAAATAAACTTCAGTTAGTGCTAAATACGGCTGCTAGAATCCTGACTAGAACCAAAAAATTTGATCATATTACTCCAGTGCTAGCCTCCCTACACTGGCTTCCTGTCAAAGCAAGGGCTGATTTCAAGGTTTTACTGCTAACCTACAAAGCATTGCATGGGCTTGCTCCTACCTATCTCTCTGATTTGGTCCTGCCGTACATACCTACACGTACGCTACGGTCACAAGACGCAGGCCTCCTAATTGTCCCTAGAATTTCTAAGCAAACAGCTGGAGGCAGGGCTTTCTCCTATAGAGCTCCATTTTTATGGAACGGTCTGCCTACCCATGTCAGAGACGCAAACTCGGTCTCAACCTTTAAGTCTTTACTGAAGACTCATCTCTTCAGTGGGTCATATGATTGAGTGTAGTCTGGCCCAGGAGTGGGAAGGTGAACGGAAAGGCTCTGGAGCAACGAACCACCCTTGCTGTCTCTGCCTGGCCGGTTCCCCTCTTTCCACTGGGATTCTCTGCCTCTAACCCTATTACAGGGGCTGAGTCACTGGCTTGCTGGGGCTCTCTCATGCCGTCCCTGAGGGGGTGCGTCACCTGAGTGGGTTGATTCACTGATGTGGTCATCCTGTCTGGGTTGGCGCCCCCCCCCCCCTTGGGTTGTGCCGTGGCGGAGATCTTTGCGGGCTATACTCAGCTTTGTCTCAGGATGGTAAGTTGGTGGTTGAAGATATCCCTCCAGTGGTGTGGGGGCTGTGCTTTGGCATAGTGGGTGGGGTTATATCCTTCCTGTTTGGCCCTGTCCGGGGTGTCCTCGGGTGGGGCCACAGTGTCTCCTGACCCCTCCTGTCTCAGCCTTCAGTATTTATGCTGCAGTAGTTTATGTGTCGGGGGGCTGGGGTCAGTTTGTTATATCTGGAGTACTTCTCCTGTCCAATTCGGTGTCCTGTGTGAATCTAAGTGTGCGTTCTCTAATTCTCTCCTTCTCTCTCTCGGAGGACCTGAGCCCTAGGACCATGCCCCAGGACTACCTGACATGATGACTCCTTGCTGTCCCCAGTCCACCTGGCCGTGCTGCTGCTCCAGTTTCAACTGAACCGCGGCCCTAGGACCATGCCCCAGGACTACTTGACATGATGACTCCTTGCTGTCCCCAGTCCACCTGGCCGTGCTGCTGCTCCAGTTTCAACTGTTCTGCCTTATTATTATTCGACCATGCTGGTCATTTATGAACATTTGAACATCTTGGCCATGTTCTGTTATAATCTCTACCCGGCACAGCCAGAAGAGGACTGGCCACCCCACATAGCCTGGTTCCTCTCTAGGTTTCTTCCTAGGTTTTGGCTTTTCTAGGGAGTTTTTCCTAGCCACCGTGTTTCTACACCTGCATTGCTTGCTGTTTGGGGTTTTAGGCTGGGTTTCTGTACAGCACTTTGAGATATCAGCTGATGTACGAAGGGCTATATAAATAAATTTGATTTGATTTGATTTGATTTGATTTTGTATATATGTGTGTGTGTAGTGTGTATAGTGTGTATATATAAATGTGTGTATAGTGTGTATATATGTGTGTGTGTATAGTGTGTATAGTGTGTATATATAAATGTGTGTATAGTGTGTATATATGTGTGTGTGTATAGTGTGTATAGTGTGTATATATAAATGTGTGAATAGTGTGTATATATGTGTGTGTGTATAGTGTGTATATATGTGTGTGTATAGTGTGTATATATAAATGTGTGTGTATAGTGTGTATATATGTGTGTGTGTGTATAGTGTGTATATATGTGTGTGTGTATAGTGTGTATATATGTGTGGGTGTATAGTGTGTATAGTGTGTATATATAAATGTGTGTGTATAGTGTGTATATATATATATGTGTGTGTATAGTGTGTATATATGTGTGTGTGTATAGTGTGTATACATAAGTGTGTGTGTATAGTGTGTATAGTGTGTATATATAAATGTGTGTATAGTGTGTATATATGTGTGTGTATAGTGTGTATAGTGTGTATATATAAATGTGTGTATAGTGTGTATATATGTGTGTGTGTATAGTGTGTATATATAAATGTGTGAATAGTGTGTATATATGTGTGTGTGTGTATAGTGTGTATATATGTGTGTGTGTGTATAGTGTGTATATATGTGTGTGTGTGTATAGTGTGTATATATGTGTGTGTATAGTGTGTATATATAAATGTGTGTATAGTGTGTATATATGTGTGTGTATAGTGTGTATATATGTGTGTGTATAGTGTGTATATATAAATGTGTGTGTATAGTGTGTATATATGTGTGTGTGTGTGTATAGTGTGTATATATGTGTGTGTGTATAGTGTGTATATATGTGTGGGTGTATAGTGTGTATAGTGTGTATATATAAGTGTGTGTGTATAGTGTGTATAGTGATTATATATAAATGTGTGTATAGTGTGTATATATGTGTGTGTGTATAGTGTGTATATATAAATGTGTGTATAGTGTGTATATATGTGTGTGTATAGTGTGTATAGTGTGTATATATAAATGTGTGAATAGTGTGTATATATGTGTGTGTGTGTATATATGTGTGTGTATAGTGTGTATATATAAATGTGTGTATAGTGTGTATATATGTGTGTGTGTATAGTGTGTATATATGTGTGTGTATAGTGTGTATATATAAATGTGTGTATAGTGTGTATATATATGTGTGTGTGTGTGTATAGTGTGTATAGTGTGTATATATAAATGTGTGAATAGTGTGTATAGATGAGTGTGGGTATAGTGTGTATATATGTGTGTGTGTATAGTGTGTATAGTGTGTATATATAAATGTGTGTGTATAGTGTGTATATATAAATGTGTGTGTATAGTGTGAATATATAAATGTGTGTATAGTGTGTGTAGTGTGTGTAGTGTGTATAGTGTGTATAGTGTGTCCACTCACCACTCTGTGTGTGTGTATAGTGTGTAGTGTATATAGTGGGTATATATGTGTGTGTGTGTGTATAGTGTGTATATATGTGTGTGTGTATAGTGTGTATAGTGTGTATAGTGTGTATAGTGTGTATAGTGTGTATAGTGGGTATATATGTGTGTGTGTGTATAGTGTGTAAATAGGTGTGTGTGTGTATAGTGTGTATATATGTGTGTGTATAGTGTGTATATATAAATGTGTCCACTCACCACTCTTGAAGATGTGTGTGTGTATATATATATGTATATGTGTGTATAGTGTGTATAGTGTGTATAGTGTGTATAGTGTGTGTATAGTGTGTATAGTGTGTATAGTGTGTATAATGTGTGTGTGTATAGTGTGTATAGTGTGTATATATATATGTGTGTGTATAGTGTGTATAGTGTGTATAGTGTATATATAGTGTGTATAGTGTATATATAGTGTGTATAGTGTGTATAGTGTGTACAGTGTGTGTATAGTGTATATAGTGTGTATAGTGTGTACAGTGTGTGTACAGTGTGTACAGTGTGTGTATAGTGTGTATAGTGTATATAGTGTGTAGTGTGTATAGTGTGTATAGTGTATATAGTGTATATAGTGTGTATAGTGTGTATAGTGTGTACAGTGTATATAGTGTGTATAGTGTGTGTAGTGTGTGTAGTGTGTATAGTGTGTGTAGTGTATATAGTGTGTATAGTGTATGTAGTGTGTATAGTGTGTATAGTGTGTGTAGTGTATATAGTGTGTATAGTGTATGTAGTGTGTATAGTGTGTATAGTGTGTATAGTGTGTATAGTGTGTATAGTGTGTGTATAGTGTGTATAGTGTGTATAGTGTGTATAGTGTGTATAGCGTGTGTAGTGTGTATAGTGTGTATAGTGTATATAGAGTGTATAGAGTGTATAGTGTGTATAGTGTGTGTAGTGTGTATAGTGTGTGTAGTGTGTATAGTGTGTATAGCGTGTGTAGTGTGTATAGTGTGTATAGTGTGTGTATAGTGTGTATAGTGTGTATAGTGTGTATAGTGTATATAGAGTGTATAGAGTGTATAGTGTGTATAGTGTGTGTAGTGTGTATAGTGTGTGTAGTGTGTATAGTGTGTGTAGTGTGTATAGTGTGTATAGTGTGTATAGTGTGCATAGTGTGCATAGTGTGTATAGTGTGTATAGTGTGTATAGTGTGCATAGTGTGTATAGTGTGTATAGTGTGTATAGTGTGCATAGTGTGCATAGTGTGCATAGTGTGCATAGTGTGTATAGTGTGTATAGTGTGTATATTGTATATATAGTGTATATAGTGTGTATAGTGTATATATACTGTGTATAGTGTGTATAGTGTGTGTAGTGTGTATAGTGTGTATAGTGTGTATAGTGTGTCCACTCACCACTCTTGAAGATGTGTATGAGACACATAAGCAGAGTCCCCAGCTGTTGACAGTAGAACGTGTGTTGCTGTTCGGTCATGTCAACCTTCACCTGTCTGGTCGAGATGTCATCTAACATCACTCCTACGAGCTGGAGTAGGAACCTGGAGAGAGGAGAGGAGAGGAGTCATCTAACATCACTCCTACTAGCTGGAGTAGAAACCTGGAGAGAGGAGAGGAGAGGAGTCATCTAACATCACTCCTACTAGCTGGAGTAGGAACCTGGAGAGAGGAGAGGAGAGGAGTCATCTAACATCACTCCTACTAGCTGGAGTAGGAACCTGGAGAGAGAAGAGGAGTCATCTAACATCACTCCTACTAGCTGGAGTAGGAACCTGGAGAGAGGAGAGGAGAGGAGTCATCTAACATCACTCCTACTAGCTGGAGTAGAAACCTGGAGAGAGGAGAGGAGAGGAGTCATCTAACATCACTCCTACTAGCTGGAGTAGGAACCTGGAGAGAGGAGAGGAGAGGAGTCATCTAACATCACTCCTACTAGCTGGAGTAGAAACCTGGAGAGAGGAGAGGAGAGGAGTCATCTAACATCACTCCTACTAGCTGGAGTAGGAACCTGGAGAGAGGAGAGGAGAGGAGTCATCTAACATCACTCCTACTAGCTGGAGTAGGAACCTGGAGAGAGGAGAGGAGTCATCTAACATCACTCCTACTAGCTGGAGTAGAAACCTGGAGAGAGGAGAGGAGAGGAGTCATCTAACATCACTCCTACTAGCTGGAGTAGGAACCTGGAGAGGAGAGGAGTCATCTAACATCACTCCTACTAGCTGGAGTAGAAACCTGGAGAGAGGAGAGGAGAGGAGTCATCTAACATCACTCCTACTAGCTGGAGTAGGAACCTGGAGAGAGGAGAGGAGAGGAGTCATCTAACATCACTCCTACTAGCTGGAGTAGGAACCTGGAGAGAGGAGAGGAGAGGAGTCATCTAACATCACTCCTACTAGCTGGAGTAGGAACCTGGAGAGAGGAGAGGAGAGGAGTCATCTAACATCACTCCTACTAGCTGGAGTAGGAACCTGGAGAGAGGAGAGGAGAGGAGTCATCTAACATCACTCCTACTAGCTGGAGTAGAAACCTGGAGAGAGGAGAGGAGAGGAGTCATCTAACATCACTCCTACTAGCTGGAGTAGGAACCTGGAGAGAGGAGAGGAGTCATCTAACATCACTCCTACTAGCTGGAGTAGAAACCTGGAGAGGAGAGGAGAGGAGTCATCTAACATCACTCCTACTAGCTGGAGTAGGAACCTGGAGAGAGAGAGAGAGGAGTCATCTAACATCACTCCTACTAGCTGGAGTAGGAACCTGGAGAGTGAGAGGAGAGGAGTCATCTAACATCACTCCTACTAGCTGAGTAGGAACCTGGAGAGAGGAGAGGAGTCATCTTACATCACTCCTACTAGCTGGAGTAGGAACCTGGAGAGAGGAGAGGAGAGGAGTCATCTAACATCACTCCTACTAGCTGGAGTAGAAACCTGGAGAGAGGAGAGGAGAGGAGTCATCTAACATCACTCCTACTAGCTGGAGTAGGAACCTGAGAGAGGAGAGGAGAGGAGTCATCTAACATCACTCCTACTAGCTGGAGTAGGAACCTGGAGAGAGGAGAGGAGTCATCTAACATCACTCCTACTAGCTGGAGTAGGAACCTGGAGAGAGGAGAGGAGTCATCTAACATCACTCCTACGAGCTGGAGTAGGAACCTGGAGAGAGGAGAGGAGAGGACTCATCTAACATCACTCCTACTAGCTGGAGTAGGAACCTGGAGAGAGAAGAGGAGAGGAGTCATCTAACATCACTCCTACTAGCTGGAGTAGGAACCTGGAGAGAGGAGAGGAGAGGAGTCATCTAACATCACTCCTACTAGCTGGAGTAGGAACCTGGAGAGAGGAGAGGAGAGGAGTCATCTAACATCACTCCTACTAGCTGGAGTAGGAACCTGGAGAGAGGAGAGGAGTCATCTAACATCACTCCTACTAGCTGGAGTAGGAACCTGGAGAGAGGAGAGGAGTCATCTAACATCACTCCTACTAGCTGGAGTAGAAACCTGGAGAGAGGAGAGGAGAGGAGTCATCTAACATCACTCCTACTAGCTGGAGAGGAGAAACCTGCTGAGAGAACCTGGAGAGGAGAGGAGTCATCTAACATCACTCCTACTAGCTGGAGTAGGAACCTGGAGAGAGGAGAGGAGTCATCTAACATCACTCCTACTAGCTGGAGTAGGAACCTGGAGAGAGGAGAGGAGAGGAGTCATCTAACATCACTCCTACTAGCTGGAGTAGGAACCTGGAGAGGAGAGGAGAGGAGTCATCTAACATCACTCCTACTCCTACTAGCTGGAGTAGGAACCATGGAGAGAGGAGAGAGGAGTCATCTAGCATCACTCCTACTAGCTGGAGTAGAAACCTGGAGAGAGGAGAGGAGAGGAGTCATCTAACATCACTCCTACTAGCTGGAGTAGGAACCTGGAGAGAGGAGAGGAGAGGAGTCATCTAACATCACTCCTACTAGCTGGAGTAGGAACCTGGAGAGAGGAGAGGAGAGGAGTCATCTAACATCACTCCTACTAGCTGGAGTAGAAACCTGGAGAGAGGAGGGGAGTCATCTAACATCACTCCTACTAGCTGGAGTAGGAACCTGGAGAGAGGAGAGGAGAGGAGTCATCTAACATCACTCCTACTAGCTGGAGTAGGAACCTGGAGAGAGGAGAGGAGTCATCTAACATCACTCCTACTAGCTGGAGTAGGAACCTGGAGAGAGGAGAGGAGTCATCTAACATCACTCCTACTAGCTGGAGTAGGAACCTGGAGAGAGGAGAGGAGTCATCTAACATCACTCCTACTAGCTGGAGTAGAAACCTGGAGAGAGGAGAGGAGAGGAGTCATCTAACATCACTCCTACTAGCTGGAGTAGGAACCTGGAGAGGAGGGAGAGGAGTCATCTAACATCACTTCTACTAGCTGGAGTAGGAACCTGGAGAGAGGAGAGGAGTCATCTAACATCACTCCTACTAGCTGGAGTAGGAACCTGGAGAGAGGAGAGGAGAGGAGTCATCTAACATCACTCCTACTAGCTGGAGTAGGAACCTGGAGAGAGGAGAGGAGTCATCTAACATCACTCCTACTAGCTGGAGTAGGAACCTGGAGAGAGGAGAGGAGAGGAGTCATCTAACATCACTCCTACTAGCTGGAGTAGGAACCTGGAGAGGAGAGGAGAGGAGTCATCTAACATCACTCCTACTAGCTGGAGTAGAAACCTGGAGAGAGGAGAGGAGTCATCTAACATCACTCCTACTAGCTGAGTAGGAACCTGGAGAGAGGAGAGGAGAGGAGTCATCTAACATCACTCCTACTAGCTGGAGTAGGAACCTGGAGAGAGGAGAGGAGAGTCATCTAACATCACTCCTACTAGCTGGAGTAGGAACCTGGAGAGAGGAGAGGAGAGGAGTCATCTAACATCACTCCTACTAGCTGGAGTAGGAACCTGGAGAGAGGAGAGGAGAGGAGTCATCTAACATCACTCCTACTAGCTGGAGTAGGAACCTGGAGAGAGGAGAGGAGAGGAGTCATCTAACATCACTCCTACTAGCTGAGTAGGAACCTGGAGAGAGGAGAGGAGAGGAGTCATCTAACATCACTCCTACTAGCTGGAGTAGGAACCTGGAGAGAGGAGAGGAGAGGAGTCATCTAACATCACTCCTACTAGCTGGAGTAGGAACCTGGAGAGAGGAGAGGAGTCATCTAACATCACTCCTACTAGCTGGAGTAGGAACCTGGAGAGAGGAGAGGAGTCATCTAACATCACTCCTACTAGCTGGAGTAGGAACCTGGAGAGAGGAGAGGAGTCATCTAACATCACTCCTACTAGCTGGAGTAGGAACCTGGAGAGAGGAGAGGAGAGGAGTCATCTAACATCACTCCTACTAGCTGGAGTAGGAACCTGGAGAGAGAGAGAGGAGAGGAGTCATCTAACATCACTCCTACTAGCTGGAGTAGGAACCTGGAGAGAGGAGAGGAGTCATCTAACATCACTCCTACTAGCTGGAGTAGGAACCTGGAGAGAGGAGAGGAGAGGAGTCATCTAACATCACTCCTACTAGCTGGAGTAGGAACCTGGAGAGAGAGGGAGAGGAGTCATCTAACATCACTCCTACTAGCTGGAGTAGAAACCTGGAGAGAGGAGAGGAGAGGAGTCATCTAACATCACTCCTACTAGCTGGAGTAGGAACCTGGAGAGAGGAGAGGAGAGGAGTCATCTAACATCACTCCTACTAGCTGGAGTAGGAACCTGGAGAGAGGAGAGGAGTCATCTAACATCACTCCTACTAGCTGGAGTAGGAACCTGGAGAGAGGAGAGGAGAGGAGTCATCTAACATCACTCCTACTAGCTGGAGTAGGAACCTGGAGAGAGAGGAGAGGAGTCATCTAACATCACTCCTACTAGCTGGAGTAGGAACCTGGAGAGAGGAGAGGAGTCATCTAACATCACTCCTACTAGCTGGAGTAGGAACCTGGAGAGAGGAGAGGAGAGGATCTAACATCACTCCTACTAGCTGGAGTAGAAACCTGGAGAGAGGAGAGGAGTCATCTAACATCACTCCTACTAGCTGGAGTAGAAACCTGGAGAGAGGAGAGGAGAGGAGTCATCTAACATCACTCCTACTAGCTGGAGTAGGAACCTGGAGAGAGGGAGAGGAGAGGAGTCATCTAACATCACTCCTACTAGCTGGAGTAGAAACCTGGAGAGAGGAGAGAGTCATCTAACATCACTCCTACTAGCTGGAGTAGAAACCTGGAGAGAGGAGAGGAGGAGTCATCTAACATCACTCCTACTAGCTGGAGTAGAAACCTGGAGAGAGGAGAGGAGAGGAGTCATCTAACATCACTCCTACTAGCTGGAGTAGAAACCTGGAGAGAGGAGAGGAGAGGAGTCATCTAACATCACTCCTACTAGCTGGAGTAGGAACCTGGAGAGAGGAGAGAGGAGTCATCTAACATCACTCCTACTAGCTGGAGTAGAAACCTGGAGAGAGGAGAGGAGAGGAGTCATCTAACATCACTCCTACTAGCTGGAGTAGAAACCTGGAGAGAGGAGAGGAGAGGAGTCATCTAACATCACTCCTACTAGCTGGAGTAGGAACCTGGAGAGAGGAGAGGAGAGGAGTCATCTAACATCACTCCTACTAGCTGGAGTAGGAACCTGGAGAGAGGAGAGGAGTCATCTAACATCACTCCTACTAGCTGGAGTAGGAACCTGGAGAGAGGAGAGGAGAGGAGTCATCTAACATCACTCCTACTAGCTGGAGTAGGAACCTGGAGAGAGGAGAGGAGAGGAGTCATCTAACATCACTCCTACTAGCTGGAGTAGGAACCTGGAGAGAGGAGAGGAGAGGAGTCATCTAACATCACTCCTACTAGCTGGAGTAGGAACCTGGAGAGAGGAGAGGAGAGGAGTCATCTAACATCACTCCTACTAGCTGGAGTAGGAACCTGGAGAGAGGAGAGGAGAGGAGTCATCTAACATCACTCCTACTAGCTGGAGTAGGAACCTGGAGAGAGGAGAGGAGTCATCTAACATCACTCCTACTAGCTGGAGTAGGAACCTGGAGAGAGGAGAGGAGAGGAGTCATCTAACATCACTCCTACTAGCTGGAGTAGGAACCTGGAGAGAGGAGAGGAGAGGAGTCATCTAACATCACTCCTACTAGCTGGAGTAGGAACCTGGAGAGAGGAGAGGAGAGGAGTCATCTAACATCACTCCTACTAGCTGGAGTAGGAACCTGGAGAGAGGAGAGGAGAGGAGTCATCTAACATCACTCCTACTAGCTGGAGTAGGAACCTGGAGAGAGGAGGAGAGGAGTCATCTAACATCACTCCTACTAGCTGGAGTAGAAACCTGGAGAGAGGAGGAGGAGAGCTGAGTCATCTAACATCACTCCTACTAGCTGGAGTAGAAACCTGGAGAGAGGAGAGGAGAGGAGTCATCTAACATCACTCCTACTAGCTGGAGTAGGAACCTGGAGAGAGGAGAGGAGTCATCTAACATCACTCCTACTAGCTGGAGTAGGAACCTGGAGAGAGGAGAGGAGAGGAGTCATCTAACATCACTCCTACTAGCTGGAGTAGAAACCTGGAGAGGAGAGGAGAGGAGTCATCTAACATCACTCCTACTAGCTGGAGTAGGAACCTGGAGAGAGGAGAGGAGAGGAGTCATCTAACATCACTCCTACTAGCTGGAGTAGAAACCTGGAGAGAGGAGAGGAGTCATCTAACATCACTTCTACTAGCTGGAGTAGAAACCTGAGAGAGGGAGAGGAGTCATCTAACATCACTCCTACTAGCTGGAGTAGAAACCTGGAGAGAGGAGAGGAGAGGAGTCATCTAACATCACTCCTACTAGCTGGAGTAGGAACCTGGAGAGAGGAGAGGAGAGTCATCTAACATCACTCCTACTAGCTGGAGTAGGAACCTGGAGAGAGGAGAGGAGAGGAGTCATCTAACATCACTCCTACTAGCTGGAGTAGAAACCTGGAGAGAGGAGGAGAGAGAGTCATCTAACATCACTCCTACTAGCTGGAGTAGGAACCTGGAGAGAGGAGAGGAGAGAGTCATCTAACATCACTCCTACTAGCTGGAGTAGGAACCTGGAGAGAGGAGAGGAGAGGAGTCATCTAACATCACTCCTACTAGCTGGAGTAGGAACCTGGAGAGAGGAGAGGAGAGGAGTCATCTAACATCACTCCTACTAGCTGGAGTAGGAACCTGGAGAGAGGAGAGGAGTCATCTAACATCACTCCTACTAGCTGGAGTAGGAACCTGGAGAGAGGAGAGGAGAGGAGTCATCTAACATCACTCCTACTAGCTGGAGTAGGAACCTGGAGAGAGGAGAGTCATCTAACATCACTCCTACTAGCTGGAGTAACCTGGAACCTGGATCTAACATCACTCCTACTAGAGAGGAGAGAGGAGAGGAGAGAGTCATCTAACATCACTCCTACTAGCTGGAGTAGGAACCTGGAGAGAGAGGAGAGGAGAGGAGTCATCTAACATCACTCCTACTAGCTGGAGTAGGAACCTGGAGAGAGAGAGAGGAGTCATCTAACATCACTCCTACTAGCTGGAGTAGGAACCTGGAGAGAGGGGAGAGCTGGAGTAGGAGAGGAGTCATCTAACATCACTCCTACTAGCTGGAGTAGGAACCTGGAGAGAGGAGAGGAGTCATCTAACATCACTCCTACTAGCTGGAGTAGGAACCTGGAGAGAGGAGAGGAGTCATCTAACATCACTCCTACTAGCTGGAGTAGGAACCTGGAGAGAGGAGAGGAGTCATCTAACATCACTCCTACTAGCTGGAGTAGGAACCTGGAGAGAGAGGAGAGGAGTCATCTAACATCACTCCTACTAGCTGGAGTAGGAACCTGGAGAGGAGAGGAGAGGAGTCATCTAACATCACTCCTACTAGCTGGAGTAGGAACCTGGAGAGAGGAGAGGAGAGGAGTCATCTAACATCACTCCTACTAGCTGGAGTAGGAACCTGGAGAGAGGAGAGGAGAGGAGTCATCTAACATCACTCCTACTAGCTGGAGTAGGAACCTGGAGAGAGGAGAGGAGTCATCTAACATCACTCCTACTAGCTGGAGTAGGAACCTGGAGAGAGGAGAGGAGTCATCTAACATCACTCCTACTAGCTGAGTAGGAACCTGGAGAGAGGAGAGGAGTCATCTAACATCACTCCTACTAGCTGGAGTAGGAACCTGGAGAGAGGAGAGGAGTCATCTAACATCACTACTACTAGCTGGAGTAGAAACCTGGAGAGAGGAGAGGAGAGGAGTCATCTAACATCACTCCTACTAGCTGGAGTAGGAACCTGGAGAGAGGAGAGGAGAGGAGTCATCTAACATCACTACTACTAGCTGGAGTAGGAACCTGGAGAGAGGAGAGAGAGGAGTCATCTAACATCACTACTACTAGCCTGGAGTAGGAACCTGGATCACTCCTACTAGGGAGTAGGAACCTGAGGGAGAGTCATCTAACATCACTCCTACTAGCTGGAGTAGGAACCTGGAGAGAGGAGATGAGTCATCTCATAAGGCCTTCATGGTCGAACTGCTGCAAAGAACCCACTACCAGGGTAGACTAATGGTTAGAGTGTAGAGGTGGCAGGGTAGCCTAGTGGTTAGAGTGTAGAGGCGGCAGGGTAGTCTAGTGGTTAGAGCATTGGACTAGTAACCGGAAGGTTGCAAGTTCAAACCCCCGAGCTGACAAGGTACAAATCTGTCGTTTTGCCCCTGAACAAGGCAGTTAACCCACTGTTCCTAGGCCGTCATTGTAAATAAGAATTTGTTCTTAACTGACTTGCCTGGTTAAATAAAGGTTAAAAAAAATAAAAGAAGAAGAAGAAGAAGAGACTGGCTTGGGCCAAGAAAACACGAGACATCGACATTAGACTGGTGGAAATCAGTCCTTTGGTCTGATGAGTACAAATGTGAGATTTTTGTTTCCAACCGCTGTGTCTCTGAGACGTAGACTAGGTGAATGGATGATCTTCACATGTGTGGTTCTCACCGTGAAGCATGGAGGAGGAGGTGTGATGGTGTGGGGGTGCTTTGTAACACTGTCTGTGGTTTATTTAGAGTTCAAGGCCCACTTAACCAGCATGGCTACCACAGCATTCTGCAGTGATACGCCATCCCATCTGGTTTGCACTTAGTGGGACTATCATTTGTTTTTCAAACAGGACAATGACCCAAAACACACCTCCAGGCTGTGTAAGGGCTATTTGACCAAGAAGGAGAGTGATGGAGTGCTGCATCAGATGACCTGGCCTCAACAATCACCTGACCTCAACATAAATGAGATGGTTTGAGTGAAGGAAAAGCAGCCAACAAGTGCTCAGCATATGTGGGAACTCCTTCAAGACTGTTGGAAAAGCATTCCAGGTGAAGCTGGTTGAGAGAATGCCAAAAGCTGTGCAAAGCTGTCATCAAGGCAAAAAAGGGTGGCTACTTATTTTTAAAGTGAGGTTGCCAATTTTTTAAATATCGCACTCTCTCATATTCCTAAATGATCAAGAGTCAACTTTGACCCCTAAAAGTGTATACCTGGGGGCAACCATAATAGCCACAGAGCAACCGTGAAGACCCGATCCTGCACTCACCTGGCAAACGTCTCCTCCGGCAGCACCCGCTCTCCGTTGGCCTCCTGGTTGTCGGGGGCGACAGTCGCCGGGGGCGCCAGAGGCGGTGGCGACGAGAGGCTGCCGTCGTCGCGGAGATGTCGGATGGTGGGACAGGAGAGGAGGAGAGGAGAGAGGGAGGGAGGAGAGAGGGAGGGAGGAGAGAGGGAGAGCTCGTGGACACGTGAGAGGATTATGTCTTCAGTGGACTGAGAGATGAGGACTCTGAGGACAGCCAAGACACCTGACACCCACAGCTGAACTGTGTTAACATTAGCCTGGGGAGGGAGGAGAGGAGAGAGAGAGAGAGAGGGAGGAGAGAGGGAGGAGAGAGGGAGGAGAGAGGGAGGAGAGAGGGAGGAGAGAGAGGGAGGAGAGAGGGAGGAGAGAGGGGGAGGGAGGGAGGGAGGGAGGGAGGGAGGGAGGGAGGGAGGGAGGGAGGGAGGGAGGGAGGGAGGGAGGGAGGGAGGGAGGGAGGGAGGGGAGGGAGGGAGGGAGGGAGGGAGAGAGAGGGGGAGGGAGAGGGGGGAGGGAGAGAGGGGGAGGGAGAGGGGGAGGGAGGGGGGGAGAGAGGGGGAGGGAGGGAGGAAAGAGAGGAGGAGAGAGGGGGAGAGAGAGGAGGAGGAGAGGGGGGAGAGAGAGGGAGGGAGGGAGGAGAGAGGAGGAGAGAGGGAGGGAGGGAGGAGAGAGGAGGAGGGGGAGGGAGGAGGGAGGGAGGAGGGGGGAGGAGAGTGGTTGGAGGGAGGGAGGAGAGAGAGAGAGAGAGGGGGGGAGGGGGTGGAGAGAGAGAGAGAGAGAGACAGAGAGAGAGTTAGCCTCAGTAAAGACCTGGCAACAATGGAATTATCCAAAAAGCTCAAATTCCGTGTGTCTCACCATGGTAGCAGGTGTGGTGAACATTCCCTTCAGCAGCATATCAACCGGGCGGAGAGAGGAGGGAGCGACCGTCTCAAACAGAGTGTTCAACACTCCCAGAGCCTCAGGGGAGTCCAGGTGCATCTAGGACAGAACACTCAGTCAGTAGACACTACCTCAGGTCCCGTGTTACCATGACACTACCTCAGGTCCCGTGTTACCATGACACTACCTCGGGTCCCGTCTTGCTAACCTCGGGTCCCGTCTTGCTAACCCCGGGTCCCGTCTTGCTAACCTCGGGTCCCGTCTTGCTAACCTCGGGTCCCGTGTCGCTAACCTCGGGTCCCGTGTCGCTAACCTCGGGTCCCGTGTCGCTAACCTCGGGTCCCGTGTCGCTACCTCAGGTCCTGTGACGCTACCTCAGGTCCTGTGTTACCATGTCGCTACCTCGGGTCCAGTGACGCTACCTCAGGTCCTGTGTTGCTACCTCAGGTCCTGTGTTACCATGACACTACCTCAGGTCCAGTGTCGCTAACCTCAGGTCCAGTGTCGCTAACCTCAGGTCCCGTGTTACCATGACACTACCTCGGGTCCCGTGTCGCTAACCTCGGGTCCCGTGTCGCTAACCTCGGGTCCCGTGTCGCTAACCTCGGGTCCCGTGTCGCTAACCTCGGGTCCCGTGTCGCTAACCTCGGGTCCCGTTTTACCATGACACTACCTCGGGTCCCGTGTTACCATGACACTACCTCGGGTCCCGTGTTACCATGACACTACCTCGGGTCCCGTCTTGCTAACCTCGGGTCCCGTCTTGCTAACCTCGGGTCCCGTCTTGCTAACCTCGGGTCCCGTCTTGCAACCTCGGGTCCCGTCTTGCTAACCTCGGGTCCGTCTTGCTAACCTCGGGTCCCGTGTCGCTAACCTCGGGTCCCGTGTCGCTAACCCGGGTCCCGTGTCGCTAACCTCGGGTCCCGTGTCGCTAACCTCGGGTCCCGTGTCGCTAACCTCGGGTCCCGTGTCGCTAACCTCGGGTCCCGTGTCGCTAACCTCGGGTCCCGTGTCGCTAACCTCGGGTCCCGTGTCGCTAACCTCGGGTCCCGTGTCGCGCTAACCTCGGGTCCCGTGTCGCTAACCTCGGGTCCCGTGTCGCTAACTCGGGTCCCGTGTCGCTAACCTCGGGTCCCGTGTCGCTAACCTCGGGTCCCGTGTCGCTAACCTCGGGTCCCGTGTCGCTAACCTCGGGTCCCGTGTCGCTAACCTCGGGTCCCGTGTCGCTAACCTCGGGTCCCGTGTCGCTAACCTCGGGTCCCGTGTCGCTAACCTCGGGTCCCGTGTCGCTAACCTCGGGTCCAGTGACGCTACCTCGGGTCCCGTGTCGCTAACCTCGGGTCCAGTGTCGCTAACCTCAGGTCCAGTGTCGCTACCTCAGGTCCAGTGTCGCTACCTCAGGTCCAGTGACGCTACCTCAGGTCCCGTGACGCTACCTCAGGTCCCGTGTCGCTAACCTCAGGTCCCGTGTCGCTAACCTCGGGTCCCGTGTCGCTAACCTCGGGTCCCGTGTCGCTAACCTCGGGTCCAGTGTCGCTAACCTCGGGTCCAGTGTCGCTACCTCAGGTCCCGTGACGCTACCTCAGGTCCCGTGTCGCTACCTCAGGTCCCGTGTCGCTACCTCAGGTCCCGTGTCGCTACCTCAGGTCCAGTGTCGCTAACCTCAGGTCCAGTGTCGCTACCTCAGGTCCCGTGTCGCTAACCTCAGGTCCCGTGTCGCTAACCTCAGGTCCAGTGACGCTACCTCAGGTCCCGTGTCGCTACCCTCAGGTCCCGTGTCGCTAACCTCAGGTCCCGTGTCGCTAACCTCAGGTCCTGTGTTGCTACCTCAGGTCCTGTGTTGCTACCTCAGGTCCTGTGTTGCTACCTCAGGTCCTGTGTTGCTACCTCAGGTCCTGTGTTGCTATGACACCACCTCAGGTCCTGTGTTGCTACCTCAGGTCCTGTGTTGCTATAACACTACCTCAGGTCCTGTGTTGCTACCTCAGGTCCTGTGTTGCTACCTCAGGTCCTGTGTTGCTATGACACCACCTCAGGTCCTGTGTTGCTACCTCAGGTCCTGTGTTGCTATAACACTACCTCAGGTCCTGTGTTGCTACCTCAGGTCCTGTGTTGCTACCTCAGGTCCTGTGTTGCTATGACACCACCTCAGGTCCTGTGTTAGGAACAGGCAGTACAGGAATAATTTGAAATAAGTTTACAAGCTCTCCGTCTCTCTCACTGTGGTCGTACCTGTTGTTTTCCTATCATGGGCAGTATGATGTCAGCGATCTGTCTGGACAGTCTCTTCCACTTGTCCTCGTTCTCCTTGTGACACTGCTGGAGGACCAGGATGAACATCTCCAGCACCTAGACACAGACACACAGAGGTCAAAGGTCACAACGGTGAAAATGTTACATGGTTGTAATGGTTGCATGGTTCAAATATTTTAATGGTTCCAAAGTACAAAGATTCCAAAGTACAAAGACTCCAAAGTACAAAGGTTCCAAAGCACAAAGGTTCCAAAGCACAAAGGTTCCAAAGCGCAAAGGTTCCAAAGCACAAAGGTTCCAAAGCACAAAGGTTCCAAAGCACAAAGATTCCAAAGTACAAAGGTTCCAAAGCACAAACGTTCCAAAGCACAAAGGTTCCAAAGCACAAAGGTTCCAAAGCACAAAGGTTCCAAAGCACAAAGGTTCCAAAGCACAAGGGTTCCAAAGCACAAAGGTTCCAAAGCACAAAGGTTCCAAAGCACAAAGGTTCCAAAGTACAAAGATTCCAAAGTACAAATGTTTCAAGGTTCCAAAAGTACCACGGTATCATGGTTCCAGAGTGTGTTTACCTGGTGGTACTGTATGAGTCTCAGCAGCATGGAGACCACCACCTCTTTCTGGGTGTCCAGCTCCTTCCCAGCGTCAGCCTTGTTGGAGCCCCTCAGAACAAACAGGTCATGGACTATAGGCTGCAGGGCTGGGATGGCTGTATGGGGAGAGAGACCCAGTCAGAGGAGAAGGAGACAGACCCAGTCAGACAAGGAGGAGAAAGACCCAGTCAGACAAGGAGGAGAAAGACCCAGTCAGAGGAGAAGGAGACAGGCCCAGTCAGACAAGGAGGAGACAGGCCCAGTCAGAGGAGAAGGAGGAGACCCAGTCAGACAAGGAGGAGAGAGACCCAGTCAGAGGAGAAGGAGACAGGCCCAGTCAGACAAGGAGGAGAGAGACCCAGTCAGACAAGGAGGAGAGAGACCCAGTCAGAGGAGAAGGAGACAGGCCCAGTCAGAGGAGAAGGAGGAGACCCAGTCAGACAAGGAGGAGAAAGACCCAGTCAGACAAGGAGGAGAAAGACCCAGTCAGACAAGAAGAGGGGAGGAGACAGACCCAGTCAGACAAGGAGGAGAAAGACCCAGTCAGACAAGGAGGAGAAAGACCCAGTCAGACAAGAAGAGGGGAGGAGACAGACCCAGTCAGACAAGGAGGAGAAAGACCCAGTCAGACAAGAAGGAGACAGACCCAGTCAGACAAGGAGGAGAAAGACCCAGTCAGACAAGAAGGAGACAGACCCAGTCAGACAAGAAGGAGACAGACCCAGTCAGACAAGAAGGAGACAGACCCAGTCAGACGAGAAGGAGACAGACCCAGTCAGACGAGAAGGAGACAGACCCAGTCAGAGGAGAAGGAGACAGGCCCAGTCAGAGGAGAAGGAGGAGACCCAGTCAGACAAGGAGGAGAAAGACCCAGTCAGACAAGAAGAGGGGAGGAGACAGACCCAGTCAGACAAGGAGGAGACAGACCCAGTCAGACAAGAAGGAGACAGACCCAGTCAGACAAGGAGGAGAAAGACCCAGTCAGACAAGAAGAGGGGAGGAGACAGACCCAGTCAGACAAGAAGGAGACAGACCCAGTCAGACAAGAAGGAGACAGACCCAGTCAGACAAGAAGGAGACAGACCCAGTCAGACGAGAAGGAGACAGACCCAGTCAGAGGAGAAGGAGACAGGCCCAGTCAGAGGAGAAGGAGACAGGCCCAGTCAGAGGAGAAGGAGAAAGACCCAGTCAGACAAGGAGGAGAAAGACCCAGTCAGACAAGAAGAGGGGAGGAGACAGACCCAGTCAGACAAGGAGGAGACAGACCCAGTCAGACAAGAAGGAGACAGACCCAGTCAGACAAGGAGGAGAAAGACCCAGTCAGACAAGAAGGAGACAGACCCAGTCAGACAAGAAGGAGACAGACCCAGTCAGACAAGAAGGAGACAGACCCAGTCAGACGAGAAGGAGACAGACCCAGTCAGACGAGAAGGAGACAGGCCCAGTCAGAGGAGAAGGAGGAGACCCAGTCAGACAAGGAGGAGAAAGACCCAGTCAGACAAGGAGGAGAAAGACCCAGTCAGACAAGAAGAGGGGAGGAGACAGACCCAGTCAGACAAGGAGGAGACAGACCCAGTCAGACAAGAAGGAGACAGACCCAGTCAGACAAGGAGGAGAAAGACCCAGTCAGACAAGGAGGAGACAGACCCAGTCAGACAAGGAGGAGAAAGACCCAGTCAGACAAGAAGATGGAGGAGACAGACCCAGTCAGACAAGAAGATGGAGGAGAAAGACCCAGTCAGACAAGGAGGAGAAAGACCCAGTCAGACAAGGAGGAGAAAGACCCAGTCAGACAAGAAGACGGAGGAGAAAGACCCAGTCAGACAAGAAGATGGAGGAGACAGACCCAGTCAGACAAGAAGATGGAGGAGACAGACCCAGTCAGACAAGGAGGAGATAGACCCAGTCAGACAAGGAGGAGAAAAGACCCAGTCAGACAAGGAGGAGAAAGACCCAGTCAGACAAGAAGGAGACAGACCCAGTCAGACAAGAAGGAGAAAGACCCAGCCAGACAAGGAGGAGAAAGACCCAGTCAGACAAGAAGACGGAGGAGAAAGACCCAGTCAGACAAGGAGGAGAAAGACCCAGTCAGACAAGGAGGAGACAGACCCAGTCAGACAAGAAGGAGAAAGACCCAGTCAGACAAGGAGGAGACAGACCCAGACAGACAAGGAGGAGAAAGACCCAGTCAGACAAGGAGGAGACAGACCCAGTCAGACAAGAAGACGGAGGAGAAAGACCCAGTCAGACAAGGAGGAGAAAGACCCAGTCAGACAAGGAGGAGACAGACCCAGACAGACAAAGAGGAGAAAGACCCAGTCAGACAAGAAGGTGGAGGAGAAAGACCCAGTCAGACAAGAAGACAGAGGAGAAAGACCCAGTCAGACAAGAAGACAGAGGAGAAAGACCCAGTCAGACAAGAAGACAGAGGAGAAAGACCCAGTCAGACAAGAAGACAGAGGAGAAAGACCCAGTCAGACGAGGAGACAGACCCAGTCAGACAAGAAGGTGGAGGAGACAGACCCAGTGAGACAAGGAGACGGAGGAGACAGACCCAGTCAGACAAGAAGACGGAGGAGACAGACCCAGTCAGACAAGGAGGAGAAAGACCCAGTCAGACAAGGAGGAGAAAGACCCAGTCAGACAAGGAGGAGAAAGACCCAGTCAGACAAGAAGACGGAGGAGAAAGCCCCAGTCAGACAAGGAGGAGAAAGACCCAGTCAGACAAGGAGGAGAAAGACCCAGTCAGACAAGGAGGAGAAAGACCCAGTCAGACAAGGAGGAGACAGACCCACTCAGACAAGGAGGAGAAAGACCCAGTCAGACAAGGAGGAGACAGACCCAGTCAGACAAGAAGGAGACAGACCCAGTCAGACAAGAAGGAGAAAGACCCAGTCAGACAAGGAGGAGAAAGACCCAGTCAGACAAGGAGGAGACAGACCCAGTCAGACAAGGAGGAGTCAGACCCAGTCAGACAAGAAGACGGAGGAGAAAGACCCAGTCAGACAAGGAGAAGAAAGACCCAGTCAGACAAGGAGGAGAAAGACCCAGTCAGACAAGGAGGAGACAGACCCAGTCAGACAAGAAGGAGACAGACCCAGTCAGACAAGAAGGAGACAGACCCAGTCAGACAAGGAGGAGACAGACCCAGTCAGACAAGAAGGAGAAAGACCCAGTCAGACAAGAAGAAGGAGGAGAAAGACCCAGTCAGACAAGGAGACGGAGGAGAAAGACCCAGTCAGACAAGGAGGAGAAAGACCCAGTCAGACAAGAAGGAGAAAGACCCAGTCAGACAAGGAGGAGACAGACCCAGTCAGACAAGGAGGAGACAGACCCAGTCAGACAAGAAGGAGACAGACCCAGTCAGACAAGAAGAAGGAGGAGAAAGACCCAGTCAGAGAAGGAGGAGATAGACCCAGTCAGACAAGGAGGAGACAGACCCAGTCAGACAAGGAGGAGACAGACCCAGTCAGACAAGGAGGAGACAGACCCAGTCAGACAAGGAGGAGACAGACCCAGTCAGACAAGAAGGAGACAGACCCAGTCAGACAAGAAGGAGAAAGACCCAGTCAGACAAGGAGGAGACAGACCCAGTCAGACAAGAAGGAGAAAGACCCAGTCAGACAAGGAGGAGAAAGACCCAGTCAGACAAGAAGAAGACAGACCCAGTCAGACAAGAAGGAGACAGACCCAGTCAGACAAGAAGGAGAAAGACCCAGTCAGACAAGAAGGAGAAAGACCCAGTCAGACAAGAAGAAGACAGACCCAGTCAGACAAGAAGGAGAAAGACCCAGTCAGACAAGGAGGAGACAAACCCAGTCAGACAAGAAGAAGACAGACCCAGTCAGACAAGAAGGAGAAAGACCCAGTCAGACAAGGAGGAGAAAGACCCAGTCAGACAAGAAGACGGAGGAGAAAGACCCAGTCAGACAAGGAGGAGATAGACCCAGTCAGACAAGGAGGAGACAGACCCAGTCAGACAAGAAGGAGACAGACCCAGTCAGACAAGGAGGAGAAAGACCCAGTCAGACAAGGAGGAGACAGACCCAGTCAGACAAGGAGGAGACAGACCCAGTCAGACAAGGAGGAGAAAGACCCAGTCAGACAAGAAGGAGACAGACCCAGTCAGACAAGAAGGAGACAGACCCAGTCAGACAAGAAGGAGACAGACCCAGTCAGACGAGAAGGAGACAGACCCAGTCAGACGAGAAGGAGACAGGCCCAGTCAGAGGAGAAGGAGGAGACCCAGTCAGACAAGGAGGAGAAAGACCCAGTCAGACAAGGAGGAGAAAGACCCAGTCAGACAAGGAGGAGAAAGACCCAGTCAGACAAGAAGAGGGGAGGAGACAGACCCAGTCAGACAAGGAGGAGAAAGACCCAGTCAGACAAGAAGGAGAAAGACCCAGTCAGACAAGAAGAAGACAGACCCAGTCAGACAAGAAGGAGAAAGACCCAGTCAGACAAGGAGGAGACAAACCCAGTCAGACAAGAAGAAGACAGACCCAGTCAGACAAGAAGGAGACAGACCCAGTCAGACAAGAAGGAGAAAGACCCAGTCAGACAAGAAGGAGAAAGACCCAGTCAGACAAGAAGAAGACAGACCCAGTCAGACAAGAAGGAGAAAGACCCAGTCAGACAAGGAGGAGACAAACCCAGTCAGACAAGAAGAAGACAGACCCAGTCAGACAAGAAGGAGAAAGACCCAGTCAGACAAGGAGGAGAAAGACCCAGTCAGACAAGAAGACGGAGGAGAAAGACCCAGTCAGACAAGGAGGAGATAGACCCAGTCAGACAAGGAGGAGACAGACCCAGTCAGACAAGAAGGAGACAGACCCAGTCAGACAAGGAGGAGAAAGACCCAGTCAGACAAGGAGGAGACAGACCCAGTCAGACAAGGAGGAGACAGACCCAGTCAGACAAGGAGGAGAAAGACCCAGTCAGACAAGAAGGAGACAGACCCAGTCAGACAAGAAGGAGACAGACCCAGTCAGACAAGAAGGAGACAGACCCAGTCAGACGAGAAGGAGACAGACCCAGTCAGACGAGAAGGAGACAGGCCCAGTCAGAGGAGAAGGAGGAGACCCAGTCAGACAAGGAGGAGAAAGACCCAGTCAGACAAGGAGGAGAAAGACCCAGTCAGACAAGGAGGAGAAAGACCCAGTCAGACAAGAAGAGGGGAGGAGACAGACCCAGTCAGACAAGGAGGAGAAAGACCCAGTCAGACAAGAAGACAGAGGAGAAAGACCCAGTCAGACAAGAAGACAGAGGAGAAAGACCCAGTCAGACAAGAAGCCAGAGGAGAAAGACCCAGTCAGACAAGAAGACAGAGGAGAAAGACCCAGTCAGACAAGAAGACAGAGGAGAAAGACCCAGTCAGACGAGGAGACAGACCCAGTCAGACAAGAAGGTGGAGGAGACAGACCCAGTGAGACAAGGAGACGGAGGAGACAGACCCAGTCAGACAAGAAGACGGAGGAGACAGACCCAGTCAGACAAGGAGGAGAAAGACCCAGTCAGACAAGGAGGAGAAAGACCCAGTCAGACAAGGAGGAGAAAGACCCAGTCAGACAAGAAGACGGAGGAGAAAGACCCAGTCAGACAAGGAGGAGAAAGACCCAGTCAGACAAGGAGGAGAAAGACCCAGTCAGACAAGGAGGAGAAAGACCCAGTCAGACAAGGAGGAGACAGACCCACTCAGACAAGGAGGAGAAAGACCCAGTCAGACAAGGAGGAGACAGACCCAGTCAGACAAGAAGGAGACAGACCCAGTCAGACAAGAAGGAGAAAGACCCAGTCAGACAAGGAGGAGAAAGACCCAGTCAGACAAGGAGGAGACAGACCCAGTCAGACAAGGAGGAGTCAGACCCAGTCAGACAAGAAGACGGAGGAGAAAGACCCAGTCAGACAAGGAGAAGAAAGACCCAGTCAGACAAGGAGGAGAAAGACCCAGTCAGACAAGGAGGAGACAGACCCAGTCAGACAAGAAGGAGAAAGACCCAGTCAGACAAGGAGGAGACAGACCCAGTCAGACAAGAAGGAGACAGACCCAGTCAGACAAGGAGGAGACAGACCCAGTCAGACAAGAAGGAGAAAGACCCAGTCAGACAAGAAGAAGGAGGAGAAAGACCCAGTCAGACAAGGAGACGGAGGAGAAAGACCCAGTCAGACAAGGAGGAGAAAGACCCAGTCAGACAAGAAGGAGAAAGACCCAGTCAGACAAGGAGGAGACAGACCCAGTCAGACAAGAAGGAGACAGACCCAGTCAGACAAGAAGAAGGAGGAGAAAGACCCAGTCAGAGAAGGAGGAGATAGACCCAGTCAGACAAGGAGGAGACAGACCCAGTCAGACAAGGAGGAGACAGACCCAGTCAGACAAGGAGGAGACAGACCCAGTCAGACAAGAAGGAGACAGACCCAGTCAGACAAGAAGGAGAAAGACCCAGTCAGACAAGAAGGAGACAGACCCAGTCAGACAAGAAGGAGAAAGACCCAGTCAGACAAGGAGGAGACAAACCCAGTCAGACAAGAAGAAGACAAACCCAGTCAGACAAGAAGAAGACAGACCCAGTCAGACAAGAAGGAGAAAGACCCAGTCAGACAAGGAGGAGAAAGACCCAGTCAGACAAGAAGACGGAGGAGAAAGACCCAGTCAGACAAGGAGGAGATAGACCCAGTCAGACAAGGAGGAGACAGACCCAGTCAGACAAGAAGGAGACAGACCCAGTCAGACAAGGAGGAGAAAGACCCAGTCAGACAAGGAGGAGACAGACCCAGTCAGACAAGGAGGAGACAGACCCAGTCAGACAAGGAGGAGAAAGACCCAGTCAGACAAGAAGGAGACAGACCCAGTCAGACAAGAAGGAGACAGACCCAGTCAGACAAGAAGGAGACAGACCCAGTCAGACGAGAAGGAGACAGACCCAGTCAGAGGAGAAGGAGACAGGCCCAGTCAGAGGAGAAGGAGGAGACCCAGTCAGACAAGGAGGAGAAAGACCCAGTCAGACAAGGAGGAGAAAGACCCAGTCAGACAAGAAGAGGGGAGGAGACAGACCCAGTCAGACAAGGAGGAGACAGACCCAGTCAGACAAGAAGGAGACAGACCCAGTCAGACAAGGAGGAGAAAGACCCAGTCAGACAAGAAGGAGACAGACCCAGTCAGACAAGAAGGAGACAGACCCAGTCAGACAAGAAGGAGACAGACCCAGTCAGACGAGAAGGAGACAGACCCAGTCAGAGGAGAAGGAGACAGGCCCAGTCAGAGGAGAAGGAGGAGACCCAGTCAGACAAGGAGGAGAAAGACCCAGTCAGACAAGGAGGAGAAAGACCCAGTCAGACAAGAAGAGGGGAGGAGACAGACCCAGTCAGACAAGGAGGAGAAAGACCCAGTCAGACAAGAAGGAGAAAGACCCAGTCAGACAAGAAGAGTGGAGGAGACAGACCCAGTCAGACAAGGAGGAGACAGACCCAGTCAGACAAGAAGGAGACAGACCCAGTCAGACAAGGAGGAGAAAGACCCAGTCAGACAAGAAGGAGACAGACCCAGTCAGACAAGAAGGAGACAGACCCAGTCAGACAAGAAGGAGACAGACCCAGTCAGACGAGAAGGAGACAGACCCAGTCAGAGGAGAAGGAGACAGGCCCAGTCAGAGGAGAAGGAGGAGACCCAGTCAGACAAGGAGGAGAAAGACCCAGTCAGACAAGGAGGAGAAAGACCCAGTCAGACAAGAAGAGGGGAGGAGACAGACCCAGTCAGACAAGAAGGAGACAGACCCAGTCAGACAAGAAGGAGACAGACCCAGTCAGACAAGGAGGAGAAAGACCCAGTCAGACAAGGAGGAGACAGACCCAGTCAGACAAGAAGGAGACAGACCCAGTCAGACAAGAAGGAGACAGACCCAGTCAGACAAGGAGGAGAAAGACCCAGTCAGACAAGAAGATGGAGGAGACAGACCCAGTCAGACAAGAAGATGGAGGAGAAAGACCCAGTCAGACAAGGAGGAGAAAGACCCAGTCAGACAAGGAGGAGAAAGACCCAGTCAGACAAGAAGACGGAGGAGAAAGACCCAGTCAGACAAGAAGATGGAGGAGACAGACCCAGTCAGACAAGAAGATGGAGGAGACAGACCCAGTCAGACAAGGAGGAGAAAGACCCAGTCAGACAAGGAGGAGAAAGACCCAGTCAGACAAGAAGGAGAAAGACCCAGTCAGACAAGAAGGAGAAAGACCCAGCCAGACAAGGAGGAGAAAGACCCAGTCAGACAAGAAGACGGAGGAGAAAGACCCAGTCAGACAAGGAGGAGAAAGACCCAGTCAGACAAGGAGGAGACAGACCCAGTCAGACAAGAAGGAGAAAGACCCAGTCAGACAAGGAGGAGACAGACCCAGACAGACAAGGAGGAGAAAGACCCAGTCAGACAAGGAGGAGACAGACCCAGTCAGACAAGAAGACGGAGGAGAAAGACCCAGTCAGACAAGGAGGAGAAAGACCCAGTCAGACAAGGAGGAGACAGACCC
>NC_088231.1:23509015-23614015 GCF_036934945.1 Oncorhynchus masou masou
TGTGTGTGTGTGTGTGTGTGTCTGTTTGTGTCTGTGTGTGTGTGTGTGTGTGTGTGTGTGTGTGTGTGTGTGTGTGTGTGTGTGTGTGTGTGTGTGTGTGTGTGTGTGTGTGTGTGTGCGTGCGCGTGCGCGTGCGCGTGCGCGTGTGTGTGTGTGTGTGTGTGTGTGTGTGTGTGTGTGTGTGTGTGTGTGTGTGTGTATATAACCCTGGTGTGTGTGTGCGTGTGTGTGTGTGTGTGTGTGTGTGTGTGTGTGTGTGTGTGTGTGTGTGTGTGTGTGTGTGTGTGTGTGTACCCACCCAGACGCGTCCTGCTCCTGCTCAGCCTGCACCATGTTCCTGAGGCTGGCGTCGGCCAGGGCCTGGGTGAAGTGTGTGTAGGGAGCCATGAAGCAGTAGTGATAGAGGCCAGGTGTCAGGCTGGACGAGCCCAGACGGAGAGCCTTCCCCTGGGAGCGACTCGGACCGCCCTGGGCCCCCTCGTACTGGGAGGCGAGGTTGGTACCAAACAGCGTCTTCAATAACTGGCGGGAGAGAGGAATGGTTGAAACGGTACCTTCACGTTCCCATAATTCCCTGGGTTTTCCAGAAACACGATTTGCAGATTCCCAGAAATTGGAAGGAATAAATCAGGACATTCTGGGAATGTTTAACAACATTTTTCAACCCGAAGGTGACAGGATATTAAAATCACACACACCAAACTACCCTGTCTTATCCCTCAAAGCACACACTGACCTCTCACTCTCTCACTGACCTCACACTGACCTCTCACTCTCACACTGACCTCTCTCTCACTCTCACACTGACCTCTCTCTCACTCTCACACTGACCTCTCTCTCACACACACTGACCTCTCTCTCACTCTCACACACACACTGACCTTTCTCTCTCTCACACACACACTGACCTCTCTCTCTCTCACACACACACTGACCTCTCTCTCTCACACACACACTGACCTCTCTCTCTCACACACACACTGACCTCTCTCTCTCTCACACACACACTGACCTCTCTCTCTCTCACACACACACCGACCTCTCTCTCACACACACACCCCGACCTCTCTCTCTCACACACACACCGACCTCTCTCACACACACACCGACCTCTCTCACACACACACCGACCTCTCTCTCTCACACACACACGACCTCTCTCTCTCTCACACACACCGACCTCTCTCTCACACACACACCGACCTCTCTCTCACACACACACCGACCTCTCTCTCACACACACACACTGACCTCTCTCTCACACACACACACTGACCTCTCTCTCACACACACACACTGACCTCTCTCTCACACACACACACTGACCTCTCTCACACACACACACACACAACATCTCTTCAGACAGTCTCTTCTGAACGTTAGTGTTTTGTATAGAACCATCGCACAGGGAGACCGATATCTCTCAGTCCCTGTCGGCAGGTACCAATCTCACTCTGTGGTGAGTCTTAGAGACTACAGTACACTGACCAGTACAGTAGTCATTACACTGACCACCACACACACACACACACACACAGTACAGACCTGTTGAACACAGACCGTGGCCATCAGAGGTTCCCTGGAGAAGCAGAGTTTCAGATAGCTGAGGACCTCTTCCACACACTGATGGATCAGACAACAGTAATCAATACATCATGAAACTACAACTATTAACTAATCAATACATCATTAAACTACAACTATTAACTAATCAATACATCATTAAACTACAACTATTAACTAATCAATACGTCATTATACTACTGCTATTAACTAATCAATACATCATTATACTACAGCTATTAACTAATCAATACATCATTAAACTACAGCTATTAACTAATCAATACGTCATTATACTACAGCTATTAACTAATCAATACATCATTATACTACAACTATTAACTAATCAATACATCATTATACTACAGCTATTAACTAATCAATATATAATTATACTACAGCTATTAACTAATCAATACATCATTATACTACAGCTATTACCTAATCAATACATCATTAAACTACAACTATTAACTAATCAATACATCATTATACTACAACTATTAACTAACTACTATCTAATCAATACATCCTTATACTACAACTACTAACTAATCAATACATCATTAAACTACAACTATTAACTAATCAATATATCATTATACTACAGCTATTAACTAATCAATACATAATTATACTACAACTACTAACTAATCAATACATAATTATACTACAACTATTAACTAATCAATACGTCATTATACTACAACTATTAACTAATCAATACATCATTATACTATACAACTATTAACTAATCAATACATCATTATACTATACAACTATTAACTAATCAATACGTCATTATACTACAGTTATTAACTAATCAATACATCATTATACTACAGCTATTAACTAATCAATACATCATTATACTATACAACTATTAACTAATCAATACATCATTATACTATACAACTATTAACTAATCAATACGTCATTAAACTACAACTATTAACTAATCAATACGTCATTATACTACAACTATTAACTAATCAATACGTCATTATACTATACAACTATTAACTAATCAATACGTCATTATACTACAACTATTAACTAATCAATACGTCATTATACTACAACTATTAACTAATCAATACATCATTATACTACAGCTATTAACTAATCAATACATCATTATACTACAGCTATTAACTAATCAATACGTCATTATACTACAACTATTAACTAATCAATACATCATTATACTATACAACTATTAACTAATCAATACGTCATTATACTACAACTATTAACTAATCAATACATCATTATACTGTACAACTATTAACTAATCAATACGTCATTATACTACAACTATTAACTAATCAATACATCATTAAACTACAACTATTAACTAATCAATACGTCATTATACTACAACTATTAACTAATCAATACATCATTATACTATACAACTATTAACTAATCAATACGTCATTATACTACAACTATTAACTAATCAATACATCATTATACTACAGCTATTAACTAATCAATATATAATTATACTACAGCTATTAACTAATCAATACATCATTATACTACAACTATTAACTAATCAATACATCATTATACTACAACTATTAACTAATCAATACATCATTATACTACAACTATTAATTAATCAATACATCATTATACTACAACTATTAACTAATCAATACATCATTATACTATACAACTACTAACTAATCAATACATCATTATACTATACAACTATTAACTAATCAATATACATCATTATACTATACAACTACTAACTAATCAATACATCATTATACTACAACTACTAACTAACTACTATCTAATATATTAATTATCATATAATTAATCATAGTTGTGCTTTCATACATCAGATTCTGGCATTGAGGCCGTGTATCGACTTCAGGATGTGGAAATAAGGTCCTTTATCTACTTCCCCAGAGTCAGATGGACTTGTGGACCCCGTGTTTACGTCTCTGTGTCCAGTATGAAGGACGTTAGAGGTAGTATTTGCGAGTCAATGCTAACTAGCGTTAGCGCAATGACTGGTGGTCTACAGGTACAGTAGCAATGCTTAAATGCCAGAATCTCGCAGTATCCCTTTAAGGTTATCAATATGAAAGGTGTTTTAACATGTTTATGGACATGAATAAGAGTGTTAATACTCGTTTATAAACATGAAGTGTTAACTAGTTTATAAACGTGAATAAGAGTGTTATAACTAATTTATAAACATGAATAAGAGTGTTAACTGGTTTATGAACATGAAGAGAGTTAACTGGTTTATGAACATTAAGTGTTATAACTTATTTATGAACATGAATAAGAGTGTTATAACTTGTTTATGAACATGAAGAGTTTTAACTGGTTTATGAACATGAATTAGAGTGTTATAACTGGTTTATGAACATGAATAAGAGTGTTATAACTGGTTTATGAACATGAATAAGAGTGTTATAACTGGTTTATGAACATGAATAAGAGAGTTATAACTGGTTTATGAACATGAATAAGTGTGTTATAACTGGTTTATGAACATGAATAAGAGTGTTAACTGGTTTATGAACATGAATAAGAGAGTTATAACTGGTTTATGAACATGAATAAGAGAGTTATAACTGGTTTATGAACGTGAATAAGAGAGTTATAACTGGTTTATGAACATGAAGAGTGTTAACTGGTTTATGAACATGAATAAGATAGTTATAACTGGTTTATGAACATGAATAAGAGTGTTATAGCTGGTTTATGAACATGAAGAGTGTTAACTGGTTTATGAACGTGAATAAGAGTGTTAACTCTTATGAACATGAATAAGCGTGTTATAACAGGTTTCTAGGAGGTGTATTAGGGTCGCTGTGACCTTTCCGATGTCGTGTAGCGTGGCCATCTCTAGCAGCTGAGACAGGACGTCCAGCGTAGAACGCAGGAACCCTCCGAACTTCTCGTTGGTGCTGTGGAGGTCCAACGTAACCTAGGAAACACACAACAAACATCAACAAGTCAACAACAACAACAACATTGACAAGGACGTAAAGAAAACAAGTGTAGTAAGTGAACTGCAGTTTTATGAAGTGTCAGAACTCATGTTGGTTATTTCACACGTGAAAACATCCAGGTTTGACTATTCTGATATTTCAGTGATTCAGAAAAGACAAACTCCAAGAGTCTAATGTGTAGTTGATGACTAGGAGTGTGTGTGTGTGAGAGTGTATGTGTGTGTGTGTGCCTTATAGTTGGTGTGTGTGTGTATGTGTGTACCTTATAGCTGGTGTGTGTGTGTGTGTGTGTACCTTATAGTTGGTGTGTATGTTTATGTGTGTGTGTACCTTATAGCTGGTGTGTGTGTGTGTGTGTGTGTGTGTGTGTGTGTGTGTGTGTGTGTGTACCTTATAGCTGGTGTGTGTGTGTGTGTGTACCTTATAGCTGGTGTGTGTGAGTGTGTGTGTACCTTATAGCTGGTGTGTGTGTGTGTGTGTGTACCTTATAGCTGGTGTGTGTGTGTGTGTGTGTGTGTGTACCTTATAGCTGGTGTGTGTGTGTGTGTGTGTGTGTACCTTATAGCTGGTGTGTGTGTGTGTGTGTGTGTGTGTGCGTGCGTGTGTACCTTATAGTTGGTGTGTGTAGCTTTGAGGACGTCGTACAGTTTGAGGTAGGTGGGGAGATGATAGAAGCTTCCCAGGGTTGTGGACTTGTTGACGTTAGCCGTGGACCCCGAGCTGTCCGCTGGCCTGCCTGCTCACAAACAGGTCATGAAGAGAGGGATCTTTGTGAACGGAAGCCCTGGGTTACGTTTCCTTCACACGCCTTTGACTGAAATCGTTCATTAACGAAGGACTAAGAAACAGACTGAAGTTAAAAATAATCAAACTGGTCAGACTGGTCAGACTGGTCAGACTGGTTAGACTGGTCAGACTGGTCAGACTGGTTAGACTGGTCAGACTGGTCAGACTGGTCGGACTGGTCGGACTGGTCGGAGAGGTCAGACTGGTTAGACTGGTTAGACTGGTCAGACTGGTTAGACTGGTCAGACTGGTCAGACTGGTTAGACTGGTTAGACTGGTCAGACTGGTCAGACTGGTCAGACTGGTTGGAGAGGTCGGACTGGTCAGACTGGTCGGACTGGTCAGACTGGTCGGAGAGGTCGGACTGGTCGGAGAGGTCGGACTGGTCAGACTGGTTGGAGAGGTCGGACTGGTCAGACTGGTTAGACTGGTCGGAGAGGTCAGACTGGTCAGACTGGTCGGAGAGATCAGACTGGTCGGAGAGGTCGGACTGGTCGGACTGGTCGGAGAGATCAGACTGGTCGGAGAGATCAGACTGGTCGGAGAGGTCAGACTGGTCGGAGAGGTCAGACTGGTCAGACTGGTTAGACTGGTCGGAGAGATCAGACTGGTCGGAGAGATCAGACTGGTTAGACTGGTCGGAGAGATCAGACTGGTCAGACTGGTTAGACTGGTCAGACTGGTCGGAGAGGTCAGACTGGTCGGAGAGGTCAGACTGGTCGGACTGGGTACGTATCCTTTGACTGAAGTTAAAAAGAATCCGTTGTTTCTATGAAGTTAAAAGTCTGTGTTTACATGTTTCACACAGAGCAGAAGTCGCCAGGAAGTGGACTACTGTACCAGTGTTGGTCTCGCTGCCTTTCTTAGGGCTCATGGGAATGTTGCTTGGCTCTGCGACCTCCTTGCCTTTCCTTCTGATGGGGCTGAGGGAGGGAGCGTTGGCTAGGGACGGCAGGGTGGCCTGGAGGGACAGAGAGGACAACACTGAGGGAGGGAGCGTTGGCTAGGGACGGCAGGGTGGCCTGGAGGGACAGAGAGGACAACACTGAGGGAGGGAGCGTTGGCTAGGGACGGCAGGGTGGCCTGGAGGGACAGAGAGGACAACACTGAGAGAGGGAGTGTTGGCTCGGGACGGCAGGGTGGCCTGGAGGACAACACTGAGGGAGGGAGCGTTGGCTAGGGACGGCAGGGTGGCCTGGAGGGACAGAGGACAACACTGAGGGAAGGGAGTGTTGGCTCGGGACGGCAAGGTGGCCTGGAGGACAACACTGAGGGAGGGAGCGTTGGCTCGGGACGGCAAGGTGGCCTGGAGGACAACACTGAGGGAGGGAGCGTTGGCTAGGGACGGCAGGGTGGCCTGGAGGGACAGAGGACAACACTGAGGGAAGGGAGTGTTGGCTCGGGACGGCAAGGTGGCCTGGAGGACAACACTGAGGGAAGGGAGTGTTGGCTCGGGACGGCAAGGTGGCCTGGAGGACAACACTGAGGGAGGGAGCGTTGGCTAGGGACGGCAGGGTGGCCTGGAGGGACCGCTTATCCCTTTGTATCTCTGATTTCCACATTGTTTAGACACACACACACACACACACACACACACACACACACCTTGACGACGGGTCCGGGCGGCGTGTCGTCCAGCACGTGGGCACAGATGTTGAGTATCTTGAGGATGTGAGAGAAGAGTTGTTCCACCAGGACCACCAGGGGGCGCTCCCCCACCGCTGCCCAGGGCTCCTCTGTCTTACCGGGGACCGGCCCTCCCTCCTCCTCCCCAGCCCAGGGACTACACATGCACTGTGGAGCCGTCGCTGAATGAGAAGAGCGTTATACAGTGTCTGCGTCTGCTAAATGACTTAAATGTAAATGTAAAATGTAATACAGCTTGGTTTCATGTTGGGAAAACGACAGCTGAATGTTGTCATTGTGGTATTTGATTAGGATCCCCATTATCTGTTTCTATAGCAGCAGCTACTCTTCCTGGGGTTTATTAGGATCATTATCTGTTTCTATAGCAGCAGCTACTCTTCCTGGGGTTTATTAGGATCATTATCTGTTTCTATAGCAACAGCTACTCTTCCTGGGATCATTATCTGTTTCTATAGCAGCAGCTACTCTTCCTGGGGTTTATTAGGATCATTATCTGTTTCTATAGCAGCAGCTACTCTTCCTGGGGTTTATTAGGATCATTATCTGTTTCTATAGCAGCAGCTACTCTTCCTGGGGTTTATTAGGGTCATTATCTTTCTATAGCAGCAGCTCCTCTTCCAGGGGTTTATTAGGGTCATTATCTGTTTCTATAGCAGCAGCTACTCTTCCTGGGGTTTATTAGGATCATTATCTGTTTCTATAGCAGCAGCTACTCTTCCTGGGGTTTATTAAGATCATTATCTGTTTCTATAGCAACAGCTACTCTTCCTGGGGTTTATTAGAATCATTATCTGTTTCTATAGCAGCAGCTACTCTTCCTGGGGTTTATTAGGATCATTATCTGTTTCTACAGCGGCAGCTACTCTTCCTGGGGTTTATTAAGATCATTATCTGTTTCTATAGCAGCAGCTACTCTTCCTGGGGTTTATTAGGATCATTATCTGTTTCTACAGCAGCAGCTACTCTTCCTGGGGTTTATTAGGATCATTATCTGTTTCTATAGCAGCAGCTACTCTTCCTGGGGTTTATTAGGGTCATTATCTGTTTCTATAGCAGCAGCTACTCTTCCTGGGGTTTATTAGGATCATTATCTGTTTCTACAGCGGCAGCTACTCTTCCTGGGGTTTATTAAGATCATTATCTGTTTCTATAGCAGCAGCTACTCTTCCTGGGGTTTATTAGGATCATTATCTGTTTCTATAGCAGCAGCTACTCTTCTTGGGGTTTATTAGGATCATTATCTGTTTCTAAAGCAGCAGCTACTCTTCCTGGGGTTTATTGGGATCATTATCTGTTTCTATAGCAGCAGCTACTCTTCCTGGGGTTTATTAGGATGCCCATTATCTGTTTCTATAGCAGCAGCTACTCTTCCTGGGGTTTATTAGGATGCCCATTATCTGTTTCTATAGCAGCAGCTACTCTTCCTGGGGTTTATTAGGATAATTATCTGTTTCTATAGCAGCAGCTACTCTTCCTGGGGTTTATTAGGATCATTATCTGTTTCTATAGCAGCAGCTACTCTTCCTGGGGTTTATTAGGATCATTATCTGTTTCTATAGCAGCAGCTACTCTTCCTGGGGTTTATTAGGATCATTATCTGTTTCTATAGCAGCAGCTACTCTTCCTGGGGTTTATTAGGATCATTATCTGTTTCTATAGCAGCAGCTACTCTTCCTGGGGTTTATTAGAATCATTATCTGTTTCTACAGCAGCAGCTACTCTTCCTGGGGTTTATTAGGGTCATTATCTGTTTCTATAGCAGCAGCTACTCTTCCTGTGGTTTATTATGATCATTATCTGTTTCTATAGCAGCAGCTACTCTTCCTGGGTTTATTAGGATCATTATCTGTTTCTACAGCAGCAGCTACTCTTCCTGGGGTTTATTAGGATCATTATCTGTTTCTATAGCAGCATCTACTCTTCCTGGGGTTTATTGGGATCATTATCTGTTTCTATAGCAACAGCTACTCTTCCTGGGGTTTATTAGGATCATTATCTGTTTCTATAGCAGCAGCTACTCTTCCTGGGGTCTTATTAGGATCATTATCTGTTTCTATAGCAACAGCTACTCTTCCTGGGGTTTATTGGGATCATTATCTGTTTCTATAGCAGCAGCTACTCTTCCTGGGGTTTATTGGGATCATTATCTGTTTCTATAGCAGCAGCTACTCTTCCTGGGGTCTTATTAGGATCATTATCTGTTTCTATAGCAACAGCTACTCTTCCTGGGGTCTTATTAGGATCATTATCTGTTTCTATAGCAACAGCTACTCTTCCTGGGGTTTATTAGGATCATTATCTGTTTCTATAGCAGCAGCTACTCTTCCTGGGGTCTTATTAGGATCATTATCTGTTTCTATAGCAGCAGCTACTCTTCCTGGGGTTTATTGGGATCATTATCTGTTTCTATAGCAGCAGCTACTCTTCCTGGGGTTTATTGGGATCATTATCTGTTTCTATAGCAGCAGCTACTCTTCCTGGGGTTTATTGGGATCATTATCTGTTTCTATAGCAGCAGCTACTCTTCCTGGGGTTTATTAGGTTCCCGGACTGTGTTAATGTTAAGGTAGTAATTATGTCCTAATAACGTTGTACTAACGTTCGACAGGTTTGTAAAGATCGTACCGAGTGTTGTAATAAGATTTTATGAAGGTTGCAATACCGCGAGACACCTTAATAACATCAAGCAGGTGTATACAGGTGTGTTAACATTATAATAACATCAACCAGGTGTATACAGGTGTGTTAACATTATAATAACATCAAGCAGGTATATACAGGTGTGTTAACATTATAATAACATCAAGCAGGTGTATACAGGTGTTGTGTTCAGGTACGTACCAGCGAGCAGGTTCCCGGCCAGCAGCAGAGCATCTTGGTGAGCAGAGAGGTCCAGAGGAAACCAGGCAGAGGACAGTAGAGACATCATCATGTTAGCCATCCCTACTGTTAGACTCCTCCTCCCTTCCTCTAACGGACCTGAGCCGGGCTGGGAGAGGCTGGGAGAGAGACAACATCATGTTAGACTCCTCCTCCCTTCCTCTAGCGGACCAGAGCCGGGCTGGGAGAGGCTGGGAGAGAGACAACATCATGTTAGACTCCTCCTCCCTTCCTCTAGCGGACCTGAGCCGGGCTGGGAGAGGCTGGGAGAGAGACAACATCATGTTAGCCATCCCTACTGTTAGACTCCACCTCCCTTCCTCTAGTGGACCTGAGCCGGGCTGGGAGATGCTGGGAGAGAGACAACATCATGTTAGACTCCTCCTCCCTTCCTCTAGCGGACCTGAGCCGGGCTGGGAGAGGCTGGGAGAGAGACAACATCATGTTAGCCATCCCTACTGTTAGACTCCTCCTCCCTTCCTCTAGCGGACCTGAGCCGGGCTGGGAGAGGCTGGGAGAGAGACAACATCATGTTAGACTCCTCCTCCCTTCCTCTAGTGGACCTGAGCCGGGCTGGGAGAGGCTGGGAGAGAGACAACATCATGTTAGCCATCCCTACTGTTAGACTCCTCCTCCCTTCCTCTAGCGGACCTGAGCCGGGCTGGGAGAGGCTGGGAGAGAGACAACATCATGTTAGACTCCTCCTCCCTTCCTCTAGTGGACCTGAGCCGGGCTGGGAGAGGCTGGGAGAGAGACAACATCATGTTAGCCATCCCTACTGTTAGACTCCTCCTCCCTTCCTCTAGCGGACCTGAGCCGGGCTGGGAGAGGCTGGGAGAGAGACAACATCATGTTAGTCATCCCTACTGTTAGACTCCTCCTCCCTTCCTCTAGTGGACCTGAGCCGGGCTGGGAGAGGCTGGGAGAGAGACAACATCATGTTAGCCATCCCTACTGTTAGACTCCTCCTCCCTTCCTCTAGCGGACCTGAGCCGGGCTGGGAGAGGCTGGGAGAGAGACAACATCATGTTAGCCATCCCTACTGTTAGACTCCTCCTCCCTTCCTCTAGCGGACCTGAGCCGGGCTGGGTGAGCGTGTACCTGTGTGTGTGTACCTGTGAGGGCGTGTACCTGTGTGGGCGTGTACCTGTGTGGGCGTGTACCTGTGTGGGCGTGTACCTGTGTGAGCGTGTACCCGTGTGAGCGTGTACCCGTGTGAGCGTGTACCCGTGTGAGCGTGTACCTGTGTGAGCGTGTACCTGTGTGAGCGTGTACCCGTGTGAGCGTGTACCCGTGTGAGCGTGTACCCGTGTGAGCGTGTACCTGTGTGAGCGTGCCCGGGAGCGGTTGAGGTTGGATCGGTTGGGGTGTGTGACGGTGGAGCTGACGTAACCACAGTGCCAGCCCGTACTCCAGGTGCATGCTGGGTAGGTGGTGGTCAGAAGATGCAGCGCCTCACAGCAGCCAAACTACACAGGAAGGGAAAAAAAGTTTGATAATTCCACGAATGAACAACAGAGGACGAGAAGTTTCCTAAAATGAGACAATGAGGTATGTTGAGCTTTGTCCTGGAGGGGATGGACGGCTGGCCTACGGAGGAGGACACCGAGGATACTCACTGTGAGGGCCCTAGACGAGGAGGTGTGTGTGTGTGTGTGTGTGTACTCACAGTGAGGGCCCGTGACGTAGAGGAGGTGAGAGCGTGGGACACGGCAGAGACGACTCTTGACAAGTTATTCTCCACAGTGACGTCTGACACTCCCTGAGACAGGTTATAACCACGATACGTCCTGACATAGAGAGAGACAGACATAGAGAGAGAGAGACAGAGAGAGACAGAGAGAGACAGAGAGAGAGAGAGAGAGACAGAGAGAGACAGAGAGACAGAGAGACAGAGAGAGAGAGATACAGAGAGAGAGAGACAGAAAGAGAGAGACAGAGAGAGAGAGACAGAGAGAGAGAGACAGAGAGAGAGAGACAGAGAGAGAGAGACAGAGAGAGAGAGAGACAGAGAGAGAGAGACAGAGAGAGAGAGACAGAGAGAGAGACAGAGAGAGAGACAGAAAGAGACAGAAGAGAGAGAGACAGAGAGAGAGACAAAGAGCCAAAGAGAGACAAAGACAGAGAGAGAGAGAGAGAGAGACAGAAAGAGAGAGACAAGAGAGACAGAAAGAGAGACAGAAAGAGAGAGACAATGAGAGAGACAGAGAGAGAGAGAGAGAGAGAGAGAGAGACAGAGAGAGAGACAGAGAGAAAGACAGAAAGAGAGAGAGAGAGACAGAGACAGAGAGAGACAGAGAGAGAGACAGAGAGACAGAGACAGAAAGAGAGAGACAGAGAGAGACAGAGAGAGAGAGAGACAGAGAGAGACAGAGAGAGAGAGACAGAGAGAGAGAGACAGAGAGAGAGAGATGACAGCAGCACAATTAGACCCAACCAAATCATGAGAAAACAAAAAGATAATTACTTGACACATTGGAAAGAATTAACAAAAAAACAGAGCAAACTAGAATGCTATTTGGCCCTACACAGAGAGTACACAGCGGCAGAATACCTGACCACTGTGACTGACCCAAAATTAAGGAAAGCTTTGACTATGTACAGACTCAGCGAGCATAGCCTTGCTATTGAGAAAGGCCGCCGTAGGCAGACATGGCTCTCAAGAGAAGACAGGCTATGTGCTCACTGCCCACAAAATGAGGTGGAAACTGAGCTGCACTTCCTAACCTCCTGCCCAATGTATGACCATATTAGAGAGACATATTTCCCTCAGATTACACAGATCCACAAAGAATTCGAAAACAAATCCAATTTTGAAAAACTCCCATATCTACTGGGTGAAATTCCACAGTGTGCCATCAGAGCAGCAAGATTTGTGACCTGTTGCCACGAGAAAAGGGCAACCAGTAGAAGAACACGCACCATTGTAAATACAACACATATCTATGCTTATTTATTTTATCTTGTGTCCTTTACCATTTGCACATTGTAAAAACACTGTATATATATATATAATATGACATTTGAAATGTCTTTATTGTTTTGAAACTTCTGTATGTGTGATGTCTACTGTTAATTTTTATTGTTTATTTCACTTTATATATTATATACCTTACTTGCTTTGGCAATGTTAACACATGTTTCCCATGCCAATAAAGCCCCTTGAATTGAATTGAATTGAGAGACAGAGAGAGAGACAGAGAGAGAGAGACAGAGAGAGAGAGACAGAGAGAGAGACAGAGAGAGAGACAGAGAGAGAGAGAGAGAGAGAGAGACAGAGAGAGAGAGAGAGAGACAGAGAAAGAGAGAGAGAGAGAGAGCCAGTTAGCTGGTAGTAGATCGAACCAGCCAGTTAGCTGGTAGTAGATCGAACCAGCCAGTTAGCTGGTAGTAGATCGAACCAGCCAGTTAGCTGGTAGTAGATCGAACCAGCCAGTTAGCTGGTAGTAGATAGAACCAGCCGGTTAGCTGGTAGTAGATCGAACCAGCCGGTTAGCTGGTAGTAGATCGAACCAGCCGGTTAGCTGGTAGTAGATCGAACCAGCCAGTTAGCTGGTAGTAGATCGAACCAGCCGGTTAGCTGGTAGTAGATCGAACCAGCCGGTTAGCTGGTAGTAGATCGAACCAGCCGGTTAGCTGGTAGTAGATCGAACCAGCCGGTTAGCTGGTAGTAGATCGAACCAGCCGGTTAGCTGGTAGTAGATCGAACCAGCCGGTTAGCTGGTAGTAGATAGAACCAGCCGGTTAGCTGGTAGTAGATAGAACCAGCCGGTTAGCTGGTAGTAGATAGAACCAGCCGGTTAGCTGGTAGTAGATAGAACCAGCCAGTTAGCTGGTAGTAGATCGAACCAGCCAGTTAGCTGGTAGTAGATCGAACCAGCCGGTTAGCTGGTAGTAGATAGAACCAGCCAGTTAGCTGGTAGTAGATAGAACCAGCCGGTTAGCTGGTAGTAGATAGAACCAGCCGGTTAGCTGGTAGTAGATAGAACCAGCCAGTTAGCTGGTAGTAGATAGAACCAGCCGGTTAGCTGGTAGTAGATAGAACCAGCCGGTTAGCTGGTAGTAGATCAAACCAGCCGGTTAGCTGGTAGTAGATAGAACCAGCCAGTTAGCTGGTAGTAGATAGAACCAGCCAGTTAGCTGGTAGTAGATAGAACCAGCCGGTTAGCTGGTAGTAGATAGAACCAGCCAGTTAGCTGGTAGTAGATAGAACCAGCCAGTTAGCTGGTAGCAGATAGAAACAGCCAGTTAGCTGGTAGTAGATAGAACCAGCCGGTTAGCTGGTAGTAGATAGAACCAGCCAGTTAGCTGGTAGTACAAAAATTTACAAACAGCCCAGAGCGCTTTGTGTGTGTGTGTGTCAGGTGTGTGTGTGTGTACTGCGTGTGTACGTGTGTACTGTGTGTGTGTGTGTGTACGTGTGTACGTGTGTGTACGTGTGTACGTGTGTACGTGTGTGTACGTGTGTGTACGTGTGTGTACGTGTGTACGTGTGTACGTGTGTGTACGTGTGTGTACGTGTGTACGTGTGTGTACGTGTGTACGTGTGTGTACTGTGTGTACTGTGTGTACTGTGTGTACTGTGTGTACTGTGTGTGCTGTGTGTGTGTGTGTGTACTGTGTGTGTGTGTGTGTGTGTGTGTGTACTGTGTGTGTGTGTGTGTGTGTGTACTGTGTGTGTGTGTGTGTGTGTACTGTGTGTGTGTGTGTGTGTGTACTGTGTGTGTGTGTGTGTGTGTGTGTGTGTGTGTGTGTGTGTGTGTGTGTGTGTGTGTGTGTGTGTGTGTGTGTGTGTGTGTGTGTGTGTGTGTGTGTGTGTGTGTGTGTGTGTGTGTGTGTGTGTGTGTGTGTACTGTGTGTGTACTGTGTGTGTGTACTGTGTGTGTGTGTGTTGTGTGTGTACTGTGGGTGTGTGTGTACTGTGTGTGTGTGTGTGTGTACTGTGTGTGTGTACTGTGTGTGTGTGTGTGTGTGTGTGTGTGTACTGTGTGTGTGTGTGTGTGTGTGTGTGTGTGTGTGTGTGTGTACGTGTGTGTGTGTGTGTGTGTGTGTACTGTGTGTGTGTGTGTGTGTGTGTGTGTGTGTGTGTGTGTGTGTGTGTGTGTGTGTACTGTGTGTGTGTACTGTGTGTGTGTGTGTGTGTGTACTGTGTGTGTGTGTGTGTGTGTGTGTACTGTGTGTGTACTGTGTGTGTGTGTGTGTGTGTGTGTACTGTGTGTGTGTGTACTGTGTGTGTGTGTACTGTGTGTGTGTGTGTGTGTGTGTGTACTGTGTGTGTGTGTGTGTGTGTGTGTGTGTGTGTGTGTGTACTGTGTGTGTGTGTACTGTGTGTGTGTGTATACATACCTGGTGATGGTAGAGACAGTAAAGTGTGAAGGTGGTAGCGTCTCATGCATCAGTAACTGCAGATACACAGAGCTCTGGTCTCTGGCTATAGCCACCACCGGGTCAGCCTGACCCTGGTCACACTCATAGAACAACACACTGACCAGCCTGAGGACAGAGGACAGGGGACAGGACAGAGGACAGGGGACAGGACAGAGGACAGGGGACAGAGGACAGGACAGAGGATAGGACAGGGGACAGGACAGAGGACAGGGGACAGGACAGAGGACAGGGGTCAGGACAGAGGACAGAGGACAGAGGACAGGAGACAGGACAGAGGACAGGAGACAGGACAGAGGACAGTTGGGTTGAAGGAGAGAGAATGGAAATGACAACTTTAGAAAAGGACAAGATTTGCTTTCAATCACACATTCACTCTGTCTCACACACACACACTCCATCACACACACACACTCAACACTCCGTGACACACTCACACTGACACACACTGACACACACACACACACACTGACACACACACTTACACACACACTGACACACACACACACCCACTGACACCCACACTCTGTCTCGACACACACACACCCACACCCACACTCTGTCTCGACACACACTCACTCCAGAAAGTCCTTCCCGTACCTGCTGACAGTAGCAGCGGCTATGTGTCGTACTCGAGGGTCTTCGTCTCCCAACAAATGAATCACAACGCCATTCAACACTCTCTCCTGTAACCTTAGCAACTAGACAGAGAGAGAGGGAGCATGGAGGGTGTCAAGTGAATAGAGCTGGATGGACAGAGAGAGACCGAGAGAGAGACAGAGAGAAAGAGAGACAGAGAGAGAGAGAAACAGTGACAGAGAGACAAAGAGAAAGAGAGAGATAGTGACAGAGAGAGAAAGAGACAGAGAGAAAGAGACAGAGAGAGAGAGAGACAGAGAGAGACAGAGAGAGAGAGAGAGAGAGAGAGAGAGAGACAGAGAGAGACAGAGAGAGAAAGAGAGAGAAAGAGAGACAGAGAGAGAAAGAGAGAAAACAGTGACAGAGAGACAAAGAGAAAGAGAGAGAGAGAGAGAGAGACAGTGACAGAAAGAGACAGAGAGAGACAGAGAGAGATACAGAGAGAGAGACAGAGAGAGATACAGAGAGATACAGAGAGAGACAGAGAGAGATACAGAGAGAGATACAGAGAGAGATACAGAGAGAGATACAGAGAGAGACAGAGAGAGACAGAGAGAGACAGAGAGAGACAGAGAGAGACAGAGAGAGAAAGAGAGAGAAACAGTGACAGAGAGACAAAGAGAAAGAGAGAGAGAGAGAGAGAGAGACAGTGACAGAAAGAGACAGAGAGAGACAGAGAGAGATAGAGAGAGAGACAGAGAGAGATACAGAGAGAGATACAGAGAGATACAGAGAGATACAGAGAGAGACAGAGAGAGACAGAGAGAGATACAGAGAGATACAGAGAGATACAGAGAGAGACAGAGAGAGACAGAGAGAGATACAGAGAGAGATACAGAGAGAGATACAGAGAGAGACAGAGAGAGACAGAGAGAGACAGAGAGAGACAGAGAGAGACAGAGATCTTACCCCAGTGTAGTGATGCTCTCCTTTGTGTAAACTCTCTGTTCTCTTCTCCAGGAAGTTCACCAACCTGGAAACACCAACAATCTAATGATCCACACATTCAACCATCCAGTCATTCTACAGATTAACTCCAGAAAGATGATCAGAGTTCTGATCTAGGATCAGGTCCAGTATTCATAAAGGTGATCAGAGTAGGAGTTCTGATCTAGGATCAGGTCCAGTATTCACAAAGATTATCAGAGTAGGAGTTCTGATCTAGGATCAGGTCCAGTATTCATAAAGGTGATCAGAGTAGGAGTTCTGATCTAGGATCAGGTCCAGTATTCATAAAGATGATCAGAGTTGGAGTTCTGATCTAGGATCAGGTCCAGTATTCATAAAGATGATCAGAGTAGGAGTTCTGATCTAGGATCAGGTCCAGTATTCATAAAGGTGATCAGAGTAGGAGTTCTGATCTAGGATCAGGTCCAGTATTCACAAAGATTATCAGAGTAGGAGTTCTGATCTAGGATCAGGTCCAGTATTCATAAAGGTGATCAGAGTAGGAGTTCTGATCTAGGATCAGGTCCAGTATTCATAAAGATGATCAGAGTAGGAGTTCTGATCTAGGATCAGGTCCAGTATTCATAAAGATGATCAGAGTAGGAGTTCTGATCTAGGATCAGGTCCAGTATTCATAAAGGTGATCAGAGTAGGAGTTCTGATCTAGGATCAGGTCCAGTATTCATAAAGGTGATCAGAGTAGGAGTTCTGATCTAGGATCAGGTCCAGTATTCATAAAGGTGATCAGAGTATGAGTTCTGATCTAGGATCAGGTCCAGTATTCATAAAGATGATCAGAGTATGAGTTCTGATCTAGGATCAGGTCCAGTATTCATAAAGATGATCAGAGTATGAGTTCTGATCTAGGATCAGGTCCAGTATTCATAAAGATGATCAGAGTATGAGTTCTGATCTAGGATCAGGTCCAGTATTCATAAAGATGATCAGAGTATGAGTTCTGATCTAGGATCAGGTCCAGTATTCATAAAGATGATCAGAGTATGAGTTCTGATCTAGGATCAGGTCCAGTATTCATAAAGATGATCAGAGTAGGAGTTCTGATCTAGGATCAGGTCCAGTATTCATAAAGGTGATCAGAGTAGGAGTTCTGATCTAGGATCAGGTCCAGTATTCATAAAGGTGATCAGAGTATGAGTTCTGATCTAGGATCAGGTCTGGAATCTGTAGTCCCATTCTGGAACGTTCGGAGGCAGATTCTGGAACTCTTACCGGAAATCTATCTCTGCCAGAGTGTCCAGGAGTTCCGTCCTGACCAGCCAATAGGAACAGTCCTTTAAGGTCAGCAGGTCAACCAGGAGATGCAGACCCAACTCACTCAGAGTACTGCTACAAAGAGTCATGATGCAGTGCTGCAACACACACACACACGTTAATACATGTAGCGCGCACACACACACACACACACACTCTCCGTCTCTTACCCTGACTGCAGAGCAGGCCATCTTACAGGTGACAGAGGACTCGTCCTTTAGAGTGTTCTGTAGTACAGGAACTAGATCCACCAGGGACAACGGGTTACCTAGTGGAGATGAGAGGGGGAGGAGAGGGGGAGGAGAGAGGAGAGGAGGAGGAGAGAGGAGAGGAGGGGGAGGAGAGAGGAGAGGAGGAGGAGAGGGGGAGGAGAGAGGAAGGAGAGGGAGAGGAGGAGGAGAGAGAGGACAGGAGAGGGGGAGGAGAGAGAGGGAGGAGAGGGGGAGGAGGGAGGGGGAGGAGAGGAGAGAGGGGAGGAGAGGAGAGAGGGGAGGAGAGGAGAGAGGGGGAGGGAGGGAGGAGAGGAGAGAGGAGGAGAGAGGAGAGGGGGAGGAGAGAGGGAGGAAGGGGAGGAGAGAGGGAGGAAGGGGAGGAGAGGAAGGAGAGGAGAGTAGAGGAAGGAGAGAGAGGAGAGGAAGGAGAGAGAGTAGAGGAAGGAGAGAGAGGAGAGGAAGGAGAGAGAGGAGAGGAAGGAGAGAGAGGAGAGGAAGGAGAGAGAGGAGAGGAGAGGAAGGAGAGAGGGGACAGAGGGAGAGAGAGGAGAGGAGAGGAAGGAGAGAGAGGAGAGGAAGGAGAGAGGAGAGGAGAGGAAGGAGAGAGAGGAGAGGAGGCAACCATTTATCCAGGACATGTGACTGACAGAGTTAATGCTGATCGTTGACTATGTGATGATGGACATGAAGTCACTGCTGATAGTAACTGGTGTGAACTGACCAATCCACAGCCCCAGTGGTGTTTCAGAGGAACCTCTCTAACCGAATGCATCCCCCTCCTACCTGTAGAGGCGTGGACGCTGGTCATCCAGGCGTGGATGTTGTAACGTGTCTTGGTGAGAGCGGAGTGGATAACGGCGCCACACAAAACCGCTGCAGCACCTCTGACCTGAGGGTCTCCATGAGCAACCAGACACAACACATCACTGATATACTGTTGCTCTGTAGAGAGAGAGAGAGAGGTGAGGGTCTCCATGACGACCAGACACAACACATCACTGATATACTGCTGCTCTGTAGAGAGAGAGAGAGAGGTGAGGGTCTCCATGACGACCAGACACAACACATCACTGATATACTGTTGCTCTGTAGAGAGAGAGAGAGAGGGTGAGGGTCTCCATGACGACCAGACACAACACATCACTGATATACTGTTGCTCTGTAGAGAGAGAGAGGGGTGAGGGTCTCCATGACGACCAGACACAACACATCACTGATATACTGTTGCTCTGTAGAGAGAGAGAGAGGTGAGGGTCTCCATGACGACCAGACACAACACATCACTGATATACTGCTGCTCTGTAGAGAGAGAGAGAGAGGTGAGGGTCTCCATGAGCAACCAGACACAACACATCACTGATATACTGCTGCTCTGTAGAGAGAGAGAGAGGGGTGAGGGTCTCCATGACAACCAGACACAACACATCACTGATATACTGTTGCTCTGTAGAGAGAGAGAGAGGGGTGAGGGTCTCCATGACAACCAGACACAACACATCACTGATATACTGTTGCTCTGTAGAGAGAGAGAGAGAGGTGAGGGTCTCCATGACAACCAGACAACACATCATTGATATACTGTTGCTCTGTAGAGAGAGAGAGAGAGGTGAGGGTCTCCATGACGACCAGACACAACACATCACTGATATACTGTTGCTCTGTAGAGAGAGAGAGAGAGGTGAGGGTCTCCATGACGACCAGACACAACACATCACTGATATACTGTTGCTCTGTAGAGAGAGAGAGAGAGGTGAGGGTCTCCATGACAACCAGACAACACATCATTGATATACTGTTGCTCTGTAGAGAGAGAGAGATGGGTGAGGGTCTCCATGACGACCAGACACAACACATCACTGATATACTGTTGCTCTGTAGAGAGAGAGAGAGAGGTGAGGGTCTCCATGACAACCAGACAACACATCATTGATATACTGCTGCTCTGTGGAGAGAGAGAGATGGTGTGTGTGTGTGTGTGTGTGTGTGTGTGTGTGTGTGTGTGTGTTCCTACCCTGCTGTGTCACTCCGTCCAGTGGTTCCAGGTACAGAGAGTTGAAGAAGACTTCAGGATGAAGGGCAGCTGCTGCTCCGATACAGCTGACTGCTAGAACCTTCACACTGACACGGACCTCTTTATCAGAGACCAGCCCTGCACACACACACACACACACACACACACACACACACAGGTCAGAGACACACACACACACACAGGTCAGAGACACACACACACACACACACACAAACAGGTCAGAGACACACACACAGGTCAGAGACACACACACACACAGGTCAGAGACACACACACACACAGGTCAGAGACACACACACACACAGGTCAGAGACACACACACATACACAGGTCAGAGACACACACACACACACAGGTCAGAGAGAGAGACACACACACACACACACAGGTCAGAGACACACACACACACACACACACACACACACAGGTCAGAGACACACACACATACACAGGTCAGAGACACACACACACACACACACACACACACACACAGGTCAGAGACACACACACAGGTCAGAGACACACACACACACACACACACAGGTCAGAGACACACACACAGGTCAGAGACACACACAGGTCAGAGACACACACACAGGTCAGAGACACACACAGGTCAGAGACACACACACAGGTCAGAGACACACACAGGTCAGAGACACACACAGGTCAGAGACACACACACAGGTCAGAGACACACACAGGTCAGAGACACACACAGGTCAGAGACTTGCAGGTCAGAGCGACCTCTCAGACTCGTACCATTCTTCTGTCCAGTCAGCAGGAAGGAGGCAGAGAGGAGTCGCACACAGTGAACCAGAGGCTCCGCCCCTTGGTCTGTGTAGTGGCCAATCGGACCCCTTATCCTCGATGGCTGGGGGATGAAACAACATTTAACTAATCACAACCAGTCAAAAGAAGACAGACAACAACATTAGCCAATCAGAAATGACAAATGTGAAATCTCAACAAGTCTAAATATCTCATAATGAGTGATGGGGTTTTAAATTAGAGGGGGGTTTATCTAACCTCATTGGATATTATAAATTAGTGGGGGTTTTATCTAAAGTCATTGGATATTATAAATTAGTGGGGGTTTTATCTAAAGTCATTGGATATTATAAATTAGTGGGGGTTTTATCTAACGTCATTGGCAGACTATATAAGATATTATAAATTAGTGGGGGTTTTATCTAACCTCATTGGATATTATAAATTAGTGGGGGTTTTATCTAACGTCACTGGATATTATAAATTAGTGGGGGTTTTATCTAACGTCATTGGCAGACTATATAAGATATTATAAATTAGTGGCGGTTTTATCTAACCTCATTGGATATTATAAATTAGTGGGGGTTTTATCTAACGTCACTGGATATTATAAATTAGTGGGGGTTTTACCTAACGTCATTGGCAGACTATATGAGATATTATAAATTAATGGGGGTTTTATCTAACGTCATTGGATATTATAAATTAGTGGGGGTTTTAGGTTTTATCTAACGTCATTGGCAGACTATATAAGATATTATAAATTAGTGGAGGTTTTATATAACCTCATTGGCAGACTATATAAGATATTATAAATTAGTGGGGGTTTTATCTAACGTCATTGGATATTATAAATTAGTGGGGGATTTACCTAACGTCATTGGCAGACTATATAAGATATTATAAATTAGTGGGGGTTTTATCTAACGTCATTGGCAGACTATATAAGATATTATAAATTAGTGGGGGTTTTATCTAACGTCATTGGATATAAAAAATTAGTGGGCGATTTACCTAACGTCATTGGATATTGTAAATTAGTGGGGGTTTTATCTGACGTCATTGGCAGACTATATAAGACATTATAAATTAGTGGGGGTTTTATCTAACGTCATTGGATATTATAAATTAGTGGGGGATTTACCTAACGTCATTGGATATTATAAATTAGTGGGGGTTTTATCTGACGTCATTGGCAGACTATATAAGATATTATAAATTAATGGGGGTTTTATCTAACGTCATTGGCAGACTATATGAGATATTATAAATTAGTGGGGGTTTTATCTAACGTCATTGGCAGACGTGGTAACGGTGTAACCGTGGTAACGGTGTATCGGTTGTAACGGTGTATCGGTTGTAATGGTGTAGCGGTGTAACCGTGGTAACGGTGTACCAGTTGTAACGGTGTAACCGTGGTAACGTGTATAAGTGGTAACGGTGTATTGGTTGTAACGGTGTAACCGTGGTAACTATGTAACTGTGGTAATGTGTGCGAGTGGTAACGGTGTATAAGTGGTAACGGTGTATACGTGGTAACGGTGTATAAGTGGTAACGGTATAACCGTGGAAACGGTGTGTAAGTTGTAGCGGTGTATACGTTGTAGCGGTGTATAAGTGGTAACAGTGTAACCATGGAAACGGTGTGTAAGTGGTAACGGTGTAACCGTGGAAACGGTGTGTAAGTTGTAGCGGTGTAACCATGTTAACGGTGTATAAGTGTTACTGGTGTAACCGTGGTACCAGTGTAACCGTGGTATCGGTGTAACCGTGCCTGGTATTGGTATAACTATGGTAACGGTGTATAAGTGGTAACGGTGTATTGGTTGTGATGGTGTATCGGTGTGCATGTGCAGTACGGTGTGCGTCCGTGTCTCTCCGTGTGTGTGTGTGTGTGTGTGTGTGTGTGTGTGTGTGTGTGTGTGTGTGTGTCTCCATGGGTGTGTCTCTCCGTGTGTGTGTGTGTGTGTGTGTGTGTGTGTGTGTGTGTGTGTGTGTGTGTGTGTGTGTGTGTCTCTCCGTGTGTGTGTGTGTGTGTGTCTCTCCGTGTGTGTGTGTGTGTACCTTGTCCTCCAGCTCTGTGGTCTCCACTGTTTCCTCCTTTGGTATGAACTGATCCACACTGCTGTCTGACGCCTGTCTGTTGTGACCTCTGCCCTCTAGGAGGTGGGGTCTACTCAGAGCTACAACAACAACAACAACGTCAGTGTACTGTATGTGTTTGTAACGTGTGTACTGTGTGTGTATCGTGTCGTACCCAGTGCGGACTGGGAGAAGGGCTCAGGGTGTGATGAAGGTACGGCTCCCTCTTCTTCCTCATCCTGTAAAGTTCCAATCTGCATCCCTGAATACAGACTCTCACTGGTGTCCAACACCTACACACACACACACACACACACACACACACACACACACACACACACACACACACACACAGAGACAGACACACACACACACAGAGACACAGACACACAGAGACAGAGACACACACACACACAGAGAGACACTCACACACACACACACACAGAGACAGACACACAGACACACACACAGAGAGACACACACACACACAGAGACACACACACACAGACACACAGAGACAGAGACACACACACAGAGAGACACTCACACAGAAACACACACAGAGACAGACACACACACAGAGAGACACACACACACAGACAGACACACACACAGAGACAGACACACACACAGAGACAGACACACACACAGACAGACACACACACAGACAGACACACACACAGAGACACACCCACACAGAGAGACACTCACACAGAGAGACACTCACACAGAGACACTCACACAGAGAGACACTCACACAGAGACAGAGACACACACACACAGAGAGACACACACACAGAGACAGAGACACACACACACACAGAGACAGAGACACACACACACACAGAGACAGAGACACACACACACAGACACAGACACACAGAGACAGAGACACACACACACAGACACACAGAGACAGAGACACACACACACAGACAGACACACACACACAGACAGACACACACACAGAGACAGACACACACACAGAGACAGACACACACACAGAGACAGACACACACACAGAGACAGACACACACACAGAGAGACAGACACACACACAGAGACAGACACACACACAGAGACAGACACACACACAGAGACAGACACACACACAGAGACAGACACAGAGAGAGACAGACACAGAGAGAGACAGACACAGAGAGAGACAGACACAGAGAGAGACAGACACAGAGAGAGACAGACACAGAGAGAGAGACAGACACAGAGAGACACAGAGAGACAGACACAGAGAGACAGACACAGAGAGAGAGACAGACACAGAGAGACAGACACAGAGAGACAGACACAGAGAGACAAAGAGAGAGACAGAGAGACAGACACAGAGAGACAGACACAGAGAGACAGACACAGAGAGACAGAGAGAGAGACAGACACAGAGAGACAGACACAGAGAGACAGACACAGAGAGACAGAGAGAGAGAGACAGACATCAGTGAATGAGGTTCAGTATTCAACACTAGTTCAGCAGGCAAGAACACGTCTACTGTCTTCATAGCTACTGGCAATAATCAGCTGATTAGGTAACAACAGTCTACCGGGCGTAACGGCAGTCTACCGGGCGTGACGGCCTCCTACCGGGCCTGACGGCCAGTCTACCGGGCGTGACGGCCGTCTACCGGGCGTAACGGCTAGTCAACCGCGACGACAGTCTACCTGGCATCCTGTGCTTAACATCCTTTGGGATTCAGAAGCACTCATTGGTAGATCTCTAAATTGGGAGGCAAAATGATGGAAACATTTTCCCTAAATTCCCAGGTTTTCCAGAAATTCCAGTTGGAAGATTCCCCGGAATCAGAGGATGAAGAAGCAGGAAATCTTCCCGTCCAGGATTTCTGGAAAAGTCTGCAGATTTCTGCAACCTTGTAACTAAATCACTGAACTGGGTTTGACTCAACAAAGGAGGAACCATGATGTGGGTTAACAGTTACTACAGAACTCATTCCATGATGATGGGGGAAGAGGGGGAGCGAGGGAAGGAGGGGGGAGCGAGGGAAGGAGGGGAAAAGGGGGAAGGAGGGGAAAAGGGGGAAGGAGGGGAGAAGGGGGAAGGAGGGGAGAAGGGGGAAGGAGGGGGAGCGAGGGAAGGAGGGGGAGCGAGGGAAGGAGGGGGAGCGAGGGAAGGAGGGGGAGCGAGGGAAGGAGGGGAAAAGGGGGAAGGAGGGGAAAAGGGGGAAGGAGGGGAGAAGGGGGAAGGAGGGGAGAAGGGGGAAGGAGGGGAGAAGGGGGAAGGAGGGGGAGCGAGGGAAGGAGGGGGAGCGAGGGAAGGAGGGGGAGCGAGGGAAGGAGGGGGAGCGAGGAAAGGAGGGGGAGCAAGGAAAGGAGGGGAGAAGGGGGAGCGAGGGAAGGAGGGGAGAAGGGGGAGCGAGGGAAGGAGGGGAGAAGGATGGGAAGGATGTGGGTTAACAGTTAACTACAGAACTCATTCCATGATGTGGGTTAACAGTTAACTACAGAACTCATTCCATGATGTGGGTTAACAGTTACTACAGACATCATTCCATGATGTGGGTTAACAGTTACTACAGACCTCACTCCATGATGTGGGTTAACAGTTACTACAGAACTCATTCCATGATGTGGGTTAACAGTTAACTACAGAACTCATTCCATGATGTGGGTTAACAGTTACTACAGAACTCATTCCATGATGTGGGTTAACAGTTACTACAGAACTCATTCCATGATGATGTGGGAAGAGGGGGAAGGAGGGGAAGAGGGGGAGCGAGGGAAGGAGGGGAAGAGGGGGAGCGAGGGAAGGAGGGGGAGCGAGGGAAGGAGGGGAAGAGGGGGAGCGAGGGAAGGAGGGGGAGCGAGGGAAGGAGGGGAAAAGGGGGAAGGAGGGGAAAAGGGGAAGGAGGGGAGAAGGGGGAAGGAGGGGAGAAGGGGGAAGGAGGGAGAAAGGGGAAGGAGGGGGAGCGGGGGAAGGAGGGGAGCGAGGGAAGGAGGGGGAGCGAGGGAAGGAGGGGGAGCGAGGGAAGGAGGGGGAGCGAGGGAAGGAGGGGGAGCGAGGAAGGAGGGGGAGCGAGGAAAGGAGGGGGAGCAAGGAAAGGAGGGGGAGCAAGGAAAGGAGGGGAGAAGGGGGAGCGAGGGGGAAGGAGGGGAGAAGGGGGAGCGAGGGAAGGAGGGGGAGCGAGGGAAGGAGGGGAAAAGGGGGAAGGAGGGGAAAAGGGGGAAGGAGGGAAAAGGGGGAAGGAGGGGAGAAGGGGGAAGGAGGGGAGAAGGGGGAAGGAGGGGGAGCGAGGGAAGGAGGGGGAGCGAGGGAAGGAGGGGGAGCGAGGGAAGGAGGGGGAGCGAGGAAAGGAGGGGGAGCAAGGAAAGGAGGGGAGAAGGGGGAGCGAGGGAAGGAGGGGAGAAGGATGGGGGAGCGAGGGAAGGAGGGGAGAAGGATGGGAAGGAGGGGAGAAGGATGGGAAGGAGGGGAAGAAGGGGAAAGAGGGGAGCGAGAGGTAAGGAGGGTAGGGGGGCGAGTGAGGGGGGGAGCAAGGGGGAAGGAGGGAGGAAGGGAAGAGGGAGAAGGAGGTGAGCAAGGGGGAAGGAGGTGAGCGAGGGTTAAGGAGGGGAGAAGGGGGAGCGAGGGAAGGATGGGGAGAAGGGGGAGCGAGGAAGGAGGGGGAAGGGGGAAGGAGGGGAGCGAGGGGTAAGGAGGGTAGGGGGCGAGCGAGGGGAGAGGGGGAGGGGATTCGTTTTAGATTTCTGAAGAGTTTCAATGATCTTCCTGAGAAAACGAATAAATCACCAAACAAGAAGGATGGGGAAAGCAACCAATCAGGAGGGGGATTAAATCCTTGACTCCAGGTTGCCATGGAAACGAGAGAGGGGGGAGAAGGGGGCGGTTCTTAGCAGGGAGTAGAGTACCGGTCTTAAGGAACGGGGGGTTCGGACGGACGAGTGACAAGAACAAAACGGAACTACAGCCAGGTATACCCCCCCCCCTCTGACATCATCAACCAATCAGCCAATCACCTTGCTACTACCGCTAGAGGAAGCGTCGGCGCCAGAAGAGAGGGAGGAAGAAGAAGAAGCAGCAGCAGCAGCAGCGGAGGAAGAGGAGGAGGAAGAGGAGGAGTAGACGGAAGAGTCGCTGTCGGACGCGTCTGGACCCTCGGTGGAGGTCGGAGAGGGAGGGGCCTCAAATGGCGGCTCCACCATCACCCGCGGCAACCGCGGACGCGACTGCGTGTCACGGGGTGGGTGGGTGGGTGGGAGGGAGGGAGGGAGGAGGGCAGACCATAGAATTAGAAGAACGGACATTCCCATTCAAAGCAATGTTACGCCAAACATTGTGAGCCTCAGTGTTTAACACAACGCAACAACGGCATTTAGTTGGGTTTCCAACCACAAAACCTGTACAACTGACGATGGGTTTTGACTCATTCTACTGAGTCTAATTCTATGGTCTGGGAAACCTGGTCCATTCCGAATTGATTCAAAATCACTCCAACTCCAATCTCTAATCTCCCCAGTGTCAACAACGTCGGAGGACAATCGAGTGCGTTCGCCTCGAGTAAATCAAATCAAAAACAACTTCTCGGTAAATAACAAAGTCTCACTCCGACATGGCAGGCAGACTTACGAGTTCAGCAACGTCTGAAGGAGTGACAGCCGAGTCCGGCCCCTCTGTGGTGGTCTGCGAAGAGTCGGCGCTCGGGGCCAGCGAGGGGTCTCCCAGGGGGTCCAGCAGGGGCCCGTCGGGCATCTCCGCGTTCTCCGGTGTGGCGTAGTCGGCCGTTTCCGGGGTAACGTTAGCCCCACTGGAGCTGTGGCTGAGCATGTCCTCGTCCGCTGCGTTGTCATTGGGCGACTCGGGAGTCCCCGCCCCTCCCTCGCAGGTCCCGAGGGCAGTCGTTCCTTGTTCCGAGGAGGCGCCACCGAGGTCCACAGAGTCGCCGGGCTGCAGAGCATGCTGTGAGGAGCGGGGCTGCTGGGTAATGATGTCGACGACCTGGGCAGTGGCGTCGGCGCCCGCGACAGAGGCTGAGTCAAGGTGGGAGACACATTAAATCATCACCCTCTCTCTCTCTCAACCTCATCTTTCAATACAACAAACAGGGGTTAGTAAAGAATGGATCCCCAGATTTAATTGAAGAAATATTTGCATGTTTTGTTCTATTTGATTGAAGTTGTACTGCTAACAGATGACTGGGTCTGGAGGAATTTAAATAGTTATTTTGCCTGGTGTTGTGTATGATAAATTCACATCTTGTTAAGGGTATTTTTTAATGAATAATGACTAAATGATGTATACATTTAAAAATCAGAACTATGACTAAACAGAATACTACTATGTTACTGTATGGATGTATGAGTTTGATTAAAATCATAAAACTAAATTTAAAATTAAAATTACTTAAATTTTACTTTTAATTACTTAAAATTAAATTTAAAGTGTGTTAGTTTTAGTCAAAAATCAAAAAAAAGAATTAGAACAATGACCGTCTGATCCTTGTTAGAAACAAATGAAGTTATCGTCAGACCGGAATGCTGTGTTCCTTACAGGACATCCTGTCCCCACCCAGGGAGGGGAGAGACCTTGGGCTTGTCGTAGATTATTTAACCGGTGGCAGACAGCGTGGGAAGACTTGTGAACTATACTGACATTGTATCGGAGCATTTCGCTACACTCGCATTAACATCTGCTAACCATGTGTATGTGACAAATAAAATTTGATTTGATTTGAGTGGAGGAAGGACAGTTTAAAACCTATGACGTCATTTTTAGTATGATGTACTATGATCAGTACTCTCGAGAATAAACGCTATCGATTGATTTTGAGACTGGTCTCTGTCCATTTTATGCAAATAAGTATCTTACAAATTCTTAGAAAATGGGCAGAGTGTTTTAATTGAATTGGTTGATGAACATAAAGGAATAAAATATCGATACTTAAGTATGTGATTGAGGTCTGTCCTTATGATGTAGAATTTGTTAATTTTGTCTGTGGAGTGGTAGGGATATATGCGTACAGTTTAGTTTCGAGTTCAAGTGCTCTACGGTTTTCGTTCCTTGTTTAGACCAGGATGCGAAACACTACGGACCTATTTCCTAATAAAGCCCTGCGCTGCGTCCCACAGCATACAGATACAATGGTTGGTTCATACCGATGGTTGGTTCATACCGACGGTTGGTTCATACTGATGGTTGGTTCATACCGACGGTTGGTTCATACCGACGGGTGGTTCATACCGACGGTTGGTTCATACCGACGGTTGGTTCATACCGATGGTTGGTTCATACCGACGGTTGGTTCATACCGACGGTTGGTTCATACCGACGGTTGGTTCATACCGACGGTTGGTTCATACCGACGGGTGGTTCATACCGACGGTTGGTTCATACCGACGGTTGGTTCATACCGACGGTTGGTTCATACCGACGGTTGGTTCATACCGACGGTTGGTTCATACCGATGGTTGGTTCATACCGACGGTTGGTTCATACCGACGGTTGGTTCATACCGACGGGTGGTTCATACCGGTTTGGTTCATACCGACGGTTGGTTCATACCGACGGTTGGTTCATACCGACGGGTGGTTCATACCGACGGGTGGTTCATACCGACGGTTGGTTCATACCGACGGGTGATTCATACCGACGGTTGGTTCATACCGACGGGTGGTTCATACCGACGGTTGGTTCATACCGACGGTTGGTTCATACCGACGGTTGGTTCATACCGACGGGTGGTTCATACCGACGGTTGGTTCATACCGACGGTTGGTTCATACCGACGGTTGGTTCATACCGACGGTTGGTTCATACCGATGGTTGGTTCATACTGATGGTTGGTTCATACCGACGGTTGGTTCATACTGATGGTTGGTTCATACCGACGGTTGGTTCATACCGATGGTTGGTTCATACCGATGGGTGGTTCATACCGATGGGTGGTTCATACCGATGGTTGGTTCATACCGATGGGTGGTTCATACCGATGGGTGGTTCATACCGACGGGTGATTCATACCGACGGTTGGTTCATACCGATTGGTTGGTTCATACCGACGGGTGGTTCATACCGATCGGGTGGTTCATACCGATCGGTTGGTTCATACCGACGGGTGATTCATACCGACGGTTGGTTCATACCGATTAAAGGTGATTCATACCGAGGTTGGTTCATACCGATCGGTTGGTTCATACCGGCGGTTGGTTCATACCGACGGTTGGTTCATACCGACGGTTGGTTCATACCGATTGTTGGTTCATACCGACGGTTGGTTCATACCGACGGTTGGTTCATACCGATAGGTTGGTTCATACCGATCGGTTGGTTCATACCGACGGTTGGTTCATACCGACGGTTGGTTCATACCGATTGTTGGTTCATACCGATCGGTTGGTTCATACCGACGGTTGGTTCATACCGACGGTTGGTTCATACCGACGGTTGGTTCATACCGACGGTTGGTTCATACCGACGGTTGGTTCATACCGACGGTTGGTTCATACCGACGGTTGGTTCATACCGACGGTTGGTTCATACCGATGGTTGGTTCATACTGATGGGTGGTTCATACCGACGGTTGGTTCATACCGATGGGTGGTTCATACCGATGGGTGGTTCATACCGATGGTTGGTTCATACCGATGGGTGGTTCATACCGATGGTTGGTTCATACGGCCGAGACAAGTCACACTAACATTGTACAGTATTTAAAGTGTGACTGCCGAGACAAGTCACACTAACATTGTACAATAATTAAAGTGTGACTGCCGAGACAAGTCACACTAACATTGTACAATAATTAAAGTGTGACTGCCGAGACAAGTCACACTAACATTGTACAGTAATTAAAGTGTGACTGTCGAGACAAGTCACACTAACATTGTACAATAATTAAAGTGTGACTGCCGAGACAAGTCACACTAACATTGTACAATAATTAAAGTGTGACTGTCGAGACAAGTCACACTAACATTGTACAGTAATTAAAGTGTGACTGCCGAGACAAGTCACACTAACATTGTACAGTAATTAAAGTGTGACTGTCGAGACAAGTCACACTAACATTGTACAGTAATTAAAGTGTGACTGTCGAGACAAGTCACACTAACATTGTACAGTATTTAAAGTGTGACTGTCGAGACAAGTCACACTAACATTGTACAGTATTTAAAGTGTGACTGTCGAGACAAGTCACACTAACATTGTACAGTATTTAAAGTGTGACTGTCGAGACAAGTCACACTAACATTGTACAGTATTTAAAGTGTGACTGCAGAGACAATTAAAAGTGAACTGCGGGATACAGGCCTATTCCCTGTCAGTTTCATAAATCCTATTTTTCATTAGTTAATATTTGAATATTCATAATAGTGATAGTTAATCATTTTAATAGACCCCCCCCCCTAATGATAATACGATTGGCTCGACATGATGTCGGATAACGTGGCAACTAACGAATGATTTACGTTAACATTCAAACGATCAAACAATTGGATAAGCATCGTGCCAACATGTCATAACAATACTAAATAAATAAATAACGATAAATAATAACAATAAATAATTACTCATAATAAATAACAATAATAACCAATAATAACAATAATAATAAATAATAACAATAAATAAATAAATAAATAAACAATGATAAATAATAATAATAAATAATTAATCATAATAAATAAAAATAACAAATAATAACAATAATAATAAATAACCATAATAACAACAAATAATAATCATAATAAATAATAATACGTAACAATAATAAATAACAATAACAATAATAATAATAATAATAATAAAATTCATAATCATAATAAATAATAACAATAAATAATAACAATAACAATAGATAATAACAATAATAATAATAATAAAGTAACAATAATAATTAATAATTAATCATAATAAATAATAATAACAACAATAATAAGGTGCTTGAGTGATATGAATGGTGATGTTCCTGCATTCTGTCTCACCTGTAAAGGCCTCGGTGGTGACCTCTGCCCTCTCAGGGTCGTCCTCCAACCCCTCCTCCTCCCCCGACAGCATCTTGCCTGGGACACACAGACAGGATTAAAGACGGCTACTGTAACATGACCAGTCAGCAGCGTTAGAGAAAGCTGTGCTAAAGAGGCCCACATTAACACAGTATTAGAGAAAGCTGTGGTAGACCAATGGTTCTCCAACCTCTCCTCTGGGACCCCAAGTCCTTCCATGTATTTCAACTATTCTAAAGCTAAAACAACCTGATTCAACTGATCAACTGATGCACAACTTCTTCTTTAGTTTCATCAGACGTGCTAGTCCAGGAACGCACCAAAACTGGTCCAGGAACGCACCAAAACTAGTCCAGGAACGCACCAAAACTAGTCCAGGAACGCACCAAAACTAGTCCAGGAACGCACCAAAACTAGTCCAGGAACGCACCAAAACTAGTCCAGGAACGCACCAAAATTAGTCCAGGAACGCACCAAAACTAGTCCAGGAACGCACCAAAACTAGTCCAGGAACGCACCAAAACTAGTCCAGGAACGCACCAAAACTAGTCCAGGAACGCACCAAACTAGTCCAGGAACGCACCAAACTAGTCCAGGAACGCACCAAACTAGTCCAGGAACGCACCAAACTAGTCCAGGAACGCACCAAAACTAGTCCAGGAACGCACCAAAACTAGTCCAGGAACGCACCAAAACTAGTCCAGGAACGCACCAAAACTAGTCCAGGAACAAATGAAACTAATCCAGGAACGCACCAAACTAGTCCAGGAACACACCAAAACTAGTCCAGGAACACACCAAACTAGTCCAGGAACACACCAAACTAGTCCAGGAACACACCAAACTAGTCCAGGAACACACCAAACTAGACCAGGAACACACCAAAACTAGTCCAGGAACACACCAAAACTAGTCCAGGAACACACCAAAACTAGTCCAGGAACACACCAAAACTAGTCCAGGAACACACCAAACTAGTCCAGGAACACACCAAACTAGTCCAGGAATAAATGAAACTAATCCAGGAACACACCAAACTAGTCCAGGAACGCACCAAACTAGTCCAGGAATGCACCAAACTAGTCCAGGAACGCACCAAACTAGACCAGGAACGCACCAAACTAGTCCAGGAACGCACCAAACTAGTCCAGGAACGCACCAAACTAGTCCAGGAACGCACCAAACTAGTCCAGGAACGCACCAAACTAGTCCAGGAACGCACCAAACTAGTCCAGGAACGCACCAAACTAGTCCAGGAACGCACCAAACTAGTCCAGGAACGCACCAAACTAGTCCAGGAACGCACCAAACTAGTCCAGGAACGCACCAAACTACTCCAGGAACGCACCAAACTAGTCCAGGAACGCACCAAACTAGTCCAGGAACACACCAAAACAAGTCCAGGGACGCACCAAACTAGTCCAGGAACGCACCAAACTAGTCCAGGAACGCACCAAACTAGTCCAGGAACGCACCAAACTAGTCCAGGAACGCACCAAACTAGTCCAGGAACGCACCAAACTAGTCCAGGAACGCACCAAACTAGTCCAGGAACGCACCAAAACTAGTCCAGGAACACATGAAAACATGTTGAATGGCTGGGGGTGCTGGAGGAGAGGTTTGGGAAACACTGTGTCAGATAGAGGGAGCAGGACGCAGGAGAGAGAGTTATTAAAATCACCTTTCTGTTTTCTGAGGAGGAGTGGACTATTACAGGAAGACCCGCCCCCGGCTGCAGGCGGGAAACAGGAAGAACACACACAGGAACAGGAAGTGAAGGAGAGAAAAGAAGAAAAGCACCATGGGAAATAGCCATTATACCCCAGACAGACAGAGGAAGAGACTCGAGTTAGTTAGTAAGAGAAGCTATTCATCCCAAATGGCACCCTAATTCCCTATATAGGAAATAGGGCCCTGGTCACTAGTAGTTCACTATATAGGGAATAGGGTTCTGGTCACTAGTAGTTCACTATATAGGGAATAGGGCTCTGGTCACTAGTAGTTCACTATATAGGGAATAAAGCTCTGGTCACTAGTAGTTCACTATATAGGGAATAGGGCTCTGGTCACTAGTAGTGCACTATATAGGGAATAGGGCTCTGGTCACTAGTAGTTCACTATATAGGGAATAGGGCTCTGGTCACTAGTAGTTCACTATATAGGGAATAGGGCTCTGGTTACTAGTAGTACACTATATAGGGAATAGGGCTCTGGTCACTAGTAGTTCACTATATAGGGAATAGGGCTCTGTTCACTAGTAGTTCACTATATAGGGAATAGGGCCCTGGTCTATAGTAGTTCACTATATAGGGAATAGGGCTCTGGTCACTAGTAGTTCACTATATAGGGAATAGGGCTCTGGTCACTAGTAGTTCACTATATAGGGAATAGGGCTCTGGTCACTAGTAGTTCACTATATAGGGAATAAGGCTCTGGTCACTAGTAGTTCACTATATAGGGAATAGGGCTCTGTTCACTAGTAGTTCACTATATAGGGAATAGGGCTCTGTTCACTAGTAGTTCACTATATAGGGAATAGGGCTCTGGTCACTAGTAGCTCACTATATAGGAAATAGGGCTCTGGTCACTAGTAGCTCACTATATAGGGAATAGGGCTCTGGTCACTAGTAGTTCACTATATAGGGAATAGGGCTCTGGTCACTAGTAGTTCACTATATAGGGAATAGGGCTCTGGTCACTAGTAGTTCACTATATATGGAATAGGGCTCAGGTCACTAGTAGTTCACTATATAGGGAATAGGGCTCTGGTCACTCGTAGTTCACTATATAGGGAACAGGGCTCTGGTCACTAGTAGTTCACTATATAGGGAACAGGGCTCTGGTCACTAGTAGTTCACTATATAGGGAACAGGGCTCTGGTCACTAGTAGTTCACTATATAGGGAATAGGGCTCTGGTCACTAGTAGTTCACTATATAGGGAATAGGGCTCTGGTCACTAGTAGTTCACTATATAGGGAATAGGGCTCTGGTCACTAGTAGTTCACTATATAGGGAATAGGGCTCTGGTCACTAGTAGTTCACTATATAGGGAATAGGGCTCTGGTCACTAGTAGTTCACTATATAGGGAATAGGGCTCTGGTCACTAGTAGTTCACTATATAGGGAATAGGGCTCTGGTCACTAGTAGTTCACTATATAGGGAATAGGGCTCTGGTCACTATACACTGAGTGTACAAAACATTAGGAACACCTGCCCTTTCCATGACAGACTGACCAGGTGAAAGATATGATTCCTTATGATGCCAGTTGTTAAATCCTCTTCAATCAGTGTAGATGAAGGGCAGGATTTTTAAGCCTTGAGATAACTGAGACATGGATTGTGTCTGTCTACTATTCAGAGAGTGAACAGACAAGACAAAATATTGAAATGCCTTTGAACAGGGTTATGGTAGGAGGTGCCAGGTGCATCAAGTACTGCAACGCTGCTGGGTTTTTCCTCACTCAACAGTTTCCCGTGTGTATCAAGAATGGTCCACCACCCAAAGGACAATCCAGCCAACTTTGACACAACTTGTGGGAAGTGTTGGGAGTCAACATGGACCAGCATCCCTGTGGAACGCTTTTTAGAGTCCCAAGCCCTGATGAATAGAGTCTGTTGTGAGGACAAAAGGGGGTGTAACGCAATATTCGGAAGGTGTTCCTAATGTTTTGCATACTCCGTGTACAGTGAGCCATTTGGGACCAATCAGCAGACAGCAACAACAAAAAAAGAACAGAGAGACAGGAGGCGGAGCTCTGTACTGTGACTGGCAGAGAATTCACCCAATGACTGGGCTCGATTGATGGGCGGACTAACCAATTAACTCCAGGATGCTGCCGGAGTGGGCGCGTCTCTCCACGTCCCGGCGGAACACGCTGGCGTGCGGAACGCTGCCGGGCGTAATGAGCATGTGCAGAAGCTCCGGGGGAGGAGTCCGGAACATCTGCTGCATCAGTTCCAGAGAGGCCGTCACCACGTTGTGGTCGCCATGCTGGCTGTAGTGGAGAGTCAACTCATAGACCTGGACACACACACACACACACACACACACACACCGTCACCACGTTGTGGTCGCCATGCTGGCTGTAGTGGAGAGTCAACTCAAAGACCTGGACACACACACACACACACACACACACACACACACCGTCACCACGTTGTGGTCGCCATGCTGGCTGTAGTGGAGAGTCAACTCATAGACCTGGACACACACACACACACACCGTCACCACGTTGTGGTCGCCATGCTGGCTGTAGTGGAGAGTCAACTCATAGACCTGGACACACACACACACACACACACACACACCGTCACCACGTTGTGGTCGCCATGCTGGCTGTAGTGGAGAGTAAACTCATAGACCTGGACACACACACACACACACACACACACACCGTCACCACGTTGTGGTCGCCATGCTGGCTGTAGTGGAGAGTCAACTCATAGACCTGGACACACACACACACACACACCATCACCACGTTGTGGTCGCCATGCTGGCTGTAGTGGAGAGTCAACTCATAGACCTGGACACACACACACACACACACCGTCACCACGTTGTGGTCGCCATGCTGGCTGTAGTGGAGAGTCAACTCATAGACCTGGACACACACACACACACACACACACACACACACACCGTCACCACGTTGTGGTCGCCATGCTGGCTGTAGTGGAGAGTCAACTCATAGACCTGGACACACACACACACACACACCGTCACCACGTTGTGGTCGCCATGCTGGCTGTAGTGGAGAGTCAACTCATAGACCTGGACACACACACCGTCACCACGTTGTGGTCGCCATGCTGGCTGTAGTGGAGAGTCAACTCATAGACCTGGACACACACACACACACACCGTCACCACGTTGTGGTCGCCATGCTGGCTGTAGTGGAGAGTCAACTCATAGACCTGGACACACACACACACACACACACACACACACCGTCACCACGTTGTGGTCGCCATGCTGGCTGTAGTGGAGAGTCAACTCATAGACCTGGACACACACACACACACACACACACACACCGTCACCACGTTGTGGTCGCCATGCTGGCTGTAGTGGAGAGTCAACTCATAGACCTGGACACACACACACACACCCCGTCACCACGTTGTGGTCGCCATGCTGGCTGTAGTGGAGAGTCAACTCATAGACCTGGACACACACACACACACACACACACACACACACACACCGTCACCACGTTGTGGTCGCCATGCTGGCTGTAGTGGAGAGTCAACTCATAGACCTGGACACACACACACACACACCGTCACCACGTTGTGGTCGCCATGCTGGCTGTAGTGGAGAGTCAACTCATAGACCTGGACACACACACACACACACCGTCACCACGTTGTGGTCGCCATGCTGGCTGTAGTGGAGAGTCAACTCATAGACCTGGACACACACACACACACACCGTCACCACGTTGTGGTCGCCATGCTGGCTGTAGTGGAGAGTCAACTCATAGACCTGGACACACACACACACACACACACCGTCACCACGTTGTGGTCGCCATGCTGGCTGTAGTGGAGAGTCAACTCATAGACCTGGACACACACACACACACACACACACACACCGTCACTACGTTGTGGTCGCCATGCTGGCTGTAGTGGAGAGTCAACTCATAGACCTGGACACACACACACACACACACACACACACACACACACACCGTCACCACGTTGTGGTCGCCATGCTGGCTGTAGTGGAGAGTCAACTCATAGACCTGGACACACACACACACCCCGTCACCACGTTGTGGTCGCCATGCTGGCTGTAGTGGAGAGTCAACTCATAGACCTGGACACACACACACACACACACACACACACACACCGTCACCACGTTGTGGTCGCCATGCTGGCTGTAGTGGAGAGTCAACTCATAGACCTGGACACACACACACACACACCGTCACCACGTTGTGGTCGCCATGCTGGCTGTAGTGGAGAGTCAACTCATAGACCTGGACACACACACACACACACCGTCACCACGTTGTGGTCGCCATGCTGGCTGTAGTGGAGAGTCAACTCATAGACCTGGACACACACACACACACACCGTCACCACGTTGTGGTCGCCATGCTGGCTGTAGTGGAGAGTCAACTCATAGACCTGGACACACACACACACACACACACACCGTCACCACGTTGTGGTCGCCATGCTGGCTGTAGTGGAGAGTCAACTCATAGACCTGGACACACACACACCGTCACCACGTTGTGGTCGCCATGCTGGCTGTAGTGGAGAGTCAACTCATAGACCTGGACACACACACACACACACACACACACACACACAGTCACCACGTTGTGGTCACCATGCTGGCTGTAGTGGAGAGTCAACTCATAGACCTGGACACACACACACACACACCGTCACCACGTTGTGGTCGCCATGCTGGCTGTAGTGGAGAGTCAACTCATAGACCTGGACACACACACACACACACACACACACACAGTCACCACGTTGTGGTCACCATGCTGGCTGTAGTGGAGAGTCAACTCATAGACCTGGACACACACACACACACACACCGTCACCACGTTGTGGTCGCCATGCTGGCTGTAGTGGAGAGTCAACTCATAGACCTGGACACACACACACACACACACACACACACACACTGACTGACTTGCAGTAGTTGTCCAGGCGTGGGCTGTAAGTCGGCCTCCTTCCTCATGACTCCGAAGCTTCCTTTCAGGCTGGTGGTCCTGTCCTGTTGCTGTAGTTGAGGCATCAGGTAGCGAAGGGTTAACAACACCCCCAGGACCAGGTGGTTAGGATGCTCCTCATCGACAGGGACCAACAGACCTGGAGGGAGAGAGAGATGTTCACCTCATCGACAGGGACCAACAGACCTGGAGAGAGAGAGAGCGATGTTCACCTCACCGGCAGAGACCAACAGACCTGGAGAGAGAGAGAGATGTTCCTCATCGACAGGGACCAACAGACCTGGAGAGAGAGAGATGTTCCTCATCGACAGGGACCAACAGACCTGGAGAGAGAGAGAGTGTCCTCCGACATCGACCTGGAGAGAGAGATGTTCCTCACCAGGGACCAACAGACCTGGAGAGAGAGATGTTCCTCATCGACAGGGACCAACAGACCTGGAGAGAGAGAGAGATGTTCCTCATCGACAGGGACCAACAGACCTGGAGAGAGAGAGATGTTCCTCATCGACAGGGACCAACAGACCTGGAGAGAGAGAGATGTTCCTCATCGACAGGGACCAACAGACCTGGAGGAGAGAGAGATGTTCCTCATCGACAGGGACCAACAGACCTGGAGAGAGAGAGAGATGTGTTCCTCATCGACAGGGACCAACAGACCTGGAGGGAGAGAGAGATGTTCCTCATCGACAGGGACCAACAGACCTGGAGGGAGAGAGAGATGTTCCTCATCGACAGGGACCAACAGACCTGGAGGGAGAGAGAGATGTTCCTCATCGACAGGGACCAACAGACCTGGAGGAGAGAGAGATGTTCCTCATCGACAGGGACCAACAGACCTGGAGAGAGAGAGATGTTCCTCATCGACAGGGACCAACAGACCTGGAGAGAGAGATGTTCCTCATCGACAGTTCCTCATCGACAGGGACCAACAGACCTGGAGAGAGAGAGAGATGTTCCTCATCGACAGGGACCAACAGACCTGGAGAGAGAGAGAGATGTTCCTCATCGACAGGGACCAACAGACCTGGAGAGGAGAGATGTTCACCTCATCGACAGGGACCAACAGACCTGGAGGGAGGAGAGATGTTCCTCATCGACAGGGACCAACAGACCTGGAGGGAGAGAGAGATGTTCCTCATCGACAGGGACCAACAGACCTGGAGGAGGAGAGACAGGGACCAACAGACCTGGAGGGAGAGATGTTCCTCATCGACAGGGACCAACAGACCTGGAGAGAGAGAGAGATGTTCCTCATCGACAGGGACCAACAGACCTGGAGAGAGAGAGAGATGTTCCTCATCGACAGGGACCAACAGACCTGGAGAGAGAGAGATGTTCCTCATCGACAGGGACCAACAGACCTGGAGAGAGAGAGAGATGTTCCTCATCGACAGGGACCAACAGACCTGGAGAGAGATGTTCCTCATCGATGTTCCTCATCGACAGGGACCAACAGACCTGGAGAGAGAGAGATGTTCCTCATCGACAGGGACCAACAGACCTGGAGAGAGAGAGAGATGTTCCTCATCCAACAGACCTGGAGGAGAGAGATGTTCCTCATCGACAGGGACCAACAGACCTGGAGGGAGAGAGAGATGTTCCTCATCGACAGGGACCAACAGACCTGGAGAGAGAGAGATGTTCCTCATCGACAGGGACCAACAGACCTGGAGGAGAGAGAGATGTTCCTCATCGACAGGGACCAACAGACCTGGAGGGAGGGAGAGATGTTCCTCATCGACAGGGACCAACAGACCTGGAGGGAGAGAGAGATGTTCCTCATCGACAGGGACCAACAGACCTGGAGAGAGAGAGAGAGATGTTCCTCATCGACAGGGACCAACAGACCTGGAGAGAGAGAGAGATGTTCCTCATCGACAGGGACCAACAGACCTGGAGAGAGAGAGAGATGTTCCTCATCGACAGGGACCAACAGACCTGGAGAGAGAGAGATGTTCCTCATCGACAGGGACCAACAGACCTGGAGGGAGAGAGATGTTCCTCATCGACAGGGACCAACAGACCTGGAGAGAGAGAGATGTTCCTCATGGACAGGGACCAACAGACCTGGAGAGAGAGAGAGATGTTCCTCATGGACAGGGACCAACAGACCTGGAGAGGGAGAGAGATGTTCCTCATCGACAGGGACCAACAGACCTGGAGAGAGAGAGATGTTCCTCATCGACAGGGACCAACAGACCTGGAGAGAGAGATGTTCCTCATCGACAGGGACCAACAGACCTGGAGAGAGAGATGTTCCTCATCGACAGGGACCAACAGACCTGGAGAGAGAGATGTTCCTCATCGACAGGGACCAACAGACCTGGAGAGAGAGAGATGTTCCTCATCGACAGGGACCAACAGACCTGGAGAGAGATGTTCCTCAGGGACCAACAGACCTGGAGAGATGTTCCTCATCGACAGGGACCAACAGACCTGGAGAGAGAGATGTTCCTCATCGACAGGGACCAACAGACCTGGAGAGAGAGAGATGTTCCTCATCGACAGGGACCAACAGACCTGGAGAGAGAGAGTTCCTCATCGATGTTCCTCATCGACAGGGACCAACAGACCTGGAGAGAGAGAGAGATGTTCCTCATCGACAGGGACCAACAGACCTGGAGAGAGAGAGAGATGTTCCTCATGGACAGGGACCAACAGACCTGGAGAGAGAGAGAGATGTTCCTCATGGACAGGGACCAACAGACCTGGAGAGAGAGAGATGTTCCTCATCGACAGGGACCAACAGACCTGGAGAGAGAGTTCCTCATCGACAGGGACCAACAGACCTGGAGAGAGAGAGATGTTCCTCATCGACAGGGACCAACAGACCTGGAGGGAGAGAGAGAGAGAGAGATGTTCCTGACAGACCAACAGACCTGGAGAGGGAGAGAGATTCCTCATCGACAGGGACCAACAGACCTGGAGGGAGAGAGAGAGAGAGAGATATGTTCCTCATCGACAGGGACCAACAGACCTGGAGGGAGAGAGAGATGTTCCTCATCGACAGGGACCAACAGACCTGGAGGGAGGGAGAGATGTTCCTCATCGACAGGGACCAACAGACCTGGAGAGAGAGAGATGTTCCTCATCGACAGGGACCAACAGACCTGGAGGGAGGGAGAGATGTTCCTCATCGACAGGGACCAACAGACCTGGAGGGAGGGAGAGATGTTCCTCATCGACAGGGACCAACAGACCTGGAGGGAGAGAGAGATGTTCCTCATCGACAGGGACCAACAGACCTGGAGAGAGAGAGAGATGTTCCTCATCGACAGGGACCAACAGACCTGAGGGACCAACAGACCTGGAGAGAGATGTTCCTCATCGACAGGGACCAACAGACCTGGAGGGAGAGAGAGATGTTCACCTCATCTATAGGGACCAACAGACCTGGAGAGAGAGAGAGAGAGAGAGAGAGAGAGAGAGAGAGAGAGAAGAGAGAGATGTTCCTCATCGACAGGGACCAGCAGACCTGGAGAGAGAGAGAGATGTTCACCTCATCTATAGGGACCAACAGACCTGGAGAGAGAGAGATGTTCACCTCATCTACAGAGACCAACAGACCTGGAGAGAGAGAGAGAGAGAGAGAGAGAGAGAGAGAGAGACAGAGAGAGAGACAGAGAGAGAGACAGAGAGAGAGACAGAGAGAGAGACAGAGAGAGCTGTTCATGAGGATAAGTGATGATGCCTGTGCTATGGGCTGGTTGTGTTTGGTACTGACCCAGCAGGACGTTGAGCAGCCAGGTGTAGAAGTAGGAGGCCCGTCTCGAGTGTTGACAGACACTAGCCGCCGAGCTGGCGGCCGTCCGACGGATCGTAGGAGAAGTGGACTTCAGGTTGGCCACAAACGACTTCAACAACACCTGAACATGTCAGATCAGACAATTATAAACTGGGTGTGCCGAGCCCTGAATGCTGATTGGCTGACAGCCGTGGTATATCAGACCGGACTTCAGGTTGGCCACAAACGACTTCAACAACACCTGAACATGTCAGATCAGACAATTATAAACTGGGTGTGCCGAGCCCTGAATGCTGATTGGCTGACAGCCGTGGTATATCAGACCGTATAACACGGGGTATGACAAAAACATAATTTTTACTGCTCCAATTACGTCGGAAACCAGGTTATTATAGCAATAAGGCAACCTCAGGGGGTTTGTGGTATATGGCCAATATACCACAGTTAACGGATGTATCCAGGCACTCCGCGTTGCGTCGTGCCTAAGAACAGCCCTTAGCCGTGGTATATTGGTCATATACCCCCACCCCCTCTGGCCTTACAGCTTCATTCGACAACAGATACAGACGAAGAGGACATCAATACTTCCATTATTCTCTGTAACTCAAGGCTTTTAATACAATATTTTAACGGAGGTTGTTTTGGGGGTCTGAGTGAGTGAGTGAGTGAGTGAGTGAGTGAGTGAGTGAGTGGTGAGTGAGTGAGTGTGTGTGTGAGAGAGTGTGTGTGTATGTGTGTGTGAGAGAGAGTGTGTGTATGTGTGTGTGAGAGAGAGTGTGTGTATGTGTGTGTGAGAGAGAGTGTGTGTATGTGTGTGTGAGAGAGAGTGTGTATGTGTGTGTGAGAGAGAGTGTGTGTATGTGTGTGTGAGAGAGAGTGTGTGTATGTGTGTGTGATAGAGTGTGTGTGATAGAGTGTGTGTGTGTGTGTGTGTGTGTGTGTGTGTGTGTGTGTGTGTGTGTGTGTGTGTGTGTGAGTGTGAGTGTGTGAGTGTGAGTGTGAGTGTGTGAGTGTGAGTGTGAGTGTGTGAGTGTGAGTGTGAGTGTGTGAGTGTGAGTGTGAGTGTGAGTGTGTGAGTGTGAGTGTGAGTGTGTGTGAGTGAGTGAGTGTGAGTGTGTGTGTGTGTGAGTGTACCTTGACCTCTCCGTCGTTAGCGAAGTGTCCCAGAGCAGTCATGATCTTCGGCACGGCAGCCGACAGGGTCTCCTGGACAGGCTCCTCCAGTCTCTTCGTGATCCTGGTCAGACAGGGAGGAGGTTCAGACGGTCTGGAGGAGGGAGAGAAGAGGAGGGAGGAGGTTCACCAGGTACGGTCTGGAGGAGGGGGAGAAGAGGGAGGAGGAGGTTCACCAGGTACGGTCTGGAGGAGGGGAGAAGAGGGAGGGAGGAGGTTCACCAGGTACGGTCTGGAGGAGGGAGAGAAGAGGGAGGGAGGAGGTTCACCAGGTACGGTCTGGAGGAGGGAGAGAAGAGGGAGGGGGAGGGGAGGTTCACCAGGTACGGTCTGGAGGAGGGAGAGAAGAGGGAGGGAGGAGGTTCACCAGGTACGGTCTGGAGGAGGGAGAGAAGAGGGAGGGAGGAGGTTCACCAGGTACGGTCTGGAGGAGGGAGAGAAGAGGGAGGGAGGAGGTTCACCAGGTACGGTCTGGAGGAGGGAGAGAAGAGGGAGGGAGGAGGTTCACCAGGTACGGTCTGGAGGAGGGAGAGAAGAGGGAGGGAGGAGGTTCACCAGGTACGGTCTGGAGGAGGGAGGGAGGGAAGGTCTGGAGGAGGGAGGGAGGGAGGTTCACCAGGTACGGTCTGGAGGAGGGGGAGAAGAGGGAGGGAGGAGGTTCACCAGGTACGGTCTGGAGGAGGGAGAGAAGAGGGAGGGAGGAGGTTCACCAGGTACGGTCTGGAGGAGGGAGAGAAGAGGGAGGAGGTTCACCAGGTACGGTCTGGAGGAGGGAGAGAAGAGGGAGGGAGGAGGTTCACCAGGTACGGTCTGGAGGAGGGAGAGAAGAGGGAGGGAGGAGGTTCACCAGGTACGGTCTGGAGGAGGGAGAGAAGAGGGAGGGAGGAGGTTCACCAGGTACGGTCTGGAGGAGGGAGAGAAGAGGGAGGGAGGAGGTTCACCAGGTACGGTCTGGAGGAGGGAGAGAAGAGGGAGGGAGGAGGTTCTGGGTACGGTCTGGAGGAGGGAGGAGAAGAGGGAGGGAGGAGGTTCACCAGGTACGGTCTGGAGGAGGGAGAGAAGAGGGAGGGAGGAGGTTCACCAGGTACGGTCTGGAGGAGGGGGAGAAGAGGGAGGGAGGAGGTTCACCAGGTACGGTCTGGAGGAGGGAGAGAAGAGGGAGGGAGGAGGTTCACCAGGTACGGTCTGGAGGAGGGAGAGAGGGAGGGAGGAGGTTCACCAGGTACGGTCTGGAGGAGGGAGAGAAGAGGGAGGGAGGAGGTTCACCAGGTACGGTCTGGAGGAGGGGGAGAAGAGGGAGGAGGAGGTTCACCAGGTACGGTCTGGAGGAGGGGGAGAAGAGGGAGGGAGGAGGTTCACCAGGTACGGTCTGGAGGAGGGAGAGAAGAGGGAGGGAGGAGGTTCACCAGGTACGGTCTGGAGGAGGGAGAGAAGAGGGAGGGAGGAGGTTCACCAGGTACGGTCTGGAGGAGGGAGAGAAGAGGGAGGGAGGAGGTTCACCAGGTACGGTCTGGAGGAGGGAGAGAAGAGGGAGGGAGGAGGTTCACCAGGTACGGTCTGGAGGAGGGAGAGAAGAGGGAGGGGAGGAGGTTCACCAGGTACGGTCTGGAGGAGGGAGAGAAGAGGGAGGGAGGAGGTTCTGGAGGTACGGTCTGGAGGAGGGAGAGAAGAGGGAGGGAGGAGGTTCACCAGGTACGGTCTGGAGGAGGGAGAGAAGAGGGAGGAGGTTCACCAGGTTCTGGAGGAGGGAGAGAAGAGGAGGGAGGAGGTTCACCAGGTACGGTCTGGAGGAGGGGGAGAGAGGGAGGGAGGGGGAGGAGGGAGGAGGTTCACCAGGTACGGTCTGGGAGGAGAAGGGGAGGGAGAAGGTACAGTCTGGAGGAGGGGGAGAAGTTCACCAGGTACGGTCTGGAGGAGGGAGAGAAGAGGGAGGGAGGAGGTTCACCAGGTACGGTCTGGAGGAGGGGGAGAAGAGGGAGGGAGGAGGTTCACCAGGTACGGTCTGGAGGAGGGAGAGAAGAGGGAGGAGGAGGTTCACCAGGTACGGTCTGGAGGAGGGAGAGAAGAGGGAGGGAGGAGGTTCACCAGGTACGGTCTGGAGGAGGGGGAGAAGAGGGAGGGAGGAGGTTCACCAGGTACGGTCTGGAGGAGGGGGAGAAGAGGGAGGAGGAGGTTCACCAGGTACGGTCTGGAGGAGGGAGAGAAGAGGGAGGGAGGAGGTTCACCAGGTACGGTCTGGAGGAGGGAGAGAAGAGGGAGGGAGGAGGTTCACCAGGTACGGTCTGGAGGAGGGAGAGAAGAGGGAGGGAGGAGGTTCACCAGGTACGGTCTGGAGGAGGGAGAGAAGAGGGAGGGAGGAGGTTCACCAGGTACGGTCTGGAGGAGGGAGAGAAGAGGGAGGGAGGAGGTTCACCAGGTACGGTCTGGAGGAGGGAGAGAAGAGGGAGGGAGGAGGTTCACCAGGTACGGTCTGGAGGAGGGAGAGAAGAGAGGGAGGGAGGAGGTTCACCAGGTACGGTCTGGAGGAGGGAGAGAAGAGGGAGGGAGGAGGTTCACCAGGTACGGTCTGGAGGAGGGAGAGAAGAGGGAGGGAGGAGGTTCACCAGGTACGGTCTGGAGGAGGGAGAGAAGAGGGAGGGAGGAGGTTCACCAGGTACGGTCTGGAGGAGGGAGAGAAGAGGGAGGGAGGAGGTTCACCAGGTACGGTCTGGAGGAGGGAGAGAAGAGGGAGGGAGGAGGTTCACCAGGTACGGTCTGGAGGAGGGAGAGAAGAGGGAGGGAGGAGGTTCACCAGGTACGGTCTGGAGGAGGGAGAGAAGAGGGAGGGAGGAGGTTCACCAGGTACGGTCTGGAGGAGGGAGAGAAGAGGGAGGGAGGTTCACCAGGTACGGTCTGGAGGAGGGGAGAGAAGAGGGAGGGAGGAGGTTCACCAGGTACGGTCTGGAGGAGGGAGAGAAGAGGGAGGGAGGAGGTTCACCAGGTACGGTCTGGAGGAGGGAGAGAAGAGGGAGGGAGGAGGTTCACCAGGTACGGTCTGGAGGAGGGGGAGAAGAGGGAGGGGAGGAGGTTCACCAGGTACGGTCTGGAGGAGGGAGAGAAGAGGGAGGAGGAGGTTCTGGAGGTACAGTCTGGAGGAGGGAGGGAGGGAGGAGGTTCACCAGGTACGGTCTGGAGGAGGGAGGAGAAGAGGTCTGGAGGAGGGAGGAGGAGGGAGGAGGAGGTTCAGGTACGGTCTGGAGGAGGGAGAGAAGAGGGAGGAGGTTCACCAGGTACGGTCTGGAGGAGGGAGAGAAGAGGGAGGGAGGAGGTTCACCAGGTACGGTCTGGAGGAGGGAGAGAAGAGGGAGGGAGGAGGTTCACCAGGTACGGTCTGGAGGAGGGAGAGAAGAGGGAGGGGAGGAGGTTCACCAGGTACGGTCTGGAGGAGGGAGAGAAGAGGGAGGGAGGAGGTTCACCAGGTACGGTCTGGAGGAGGGAGAGAAGAGGGAGGGAGGAGGTTCACCAGGTACGGTCTGGAGGAGGGAGAGAAGGGGAGGGAGGAGGTTCACCAGGTACGGTCTGGAGGAGGGAGAGAAGAGGGAGGGAGGAGGTTCACCAGGTACGGTCTGGAGGAGGGAGAGAAGAGGGAGGGAGGAGGTTCACCAGGTACGGTCTGGAGGAGGGAGAGAAGAGGGAGGGAGGAGGTTCACCAGGTACGGTCTGGAGGAGGGAGAGAAGAGGGAGGGAGGAGGTTCACCAGGTACGGTCTGGAGGAGGGAGAGAAGAGGGAGGGAGGAGGTTCACCAGGTACGGTCTGGAGGAGGGAGAGAAGAGGGAGGGAGGAGGTTCACCAGGTACGGTCTGGAGGAGGGAGAGAAGAGGGAGGGAGGAGGTTCACCAGGTACGGTCTGGAGGAGGGAGAGAGAGGGAGGAGGAGGTTCACCAGGTACGGTCTGGAGGAGGGAGAGAAGAGGGAGGGAGGAGGTTCTGGAGGTACGGTCTGGAGGAGGGAGAGAAGAGGGAGGGAGGAGGTTCACCAGGTACGGTCTGGAGGAGGGAGAGAAGAGGGAGGGAGGAGGTTCACCAGGTACGGTCTGGAGGAGGGAGAGAAGGAGGGGGGTCTGGAGGAGGGAGGGAGGGAGGTTCACCAGGTACGGTCTGGAGGAGGGAGAGAAGAGGGAGGGAGGAGGTTCACCAGGTACGGTCTGGAGGAGGGAGAGAAGAGGGAGGGAGGAGGTTCACCAGGTACGGTCTGGAGGAGGGAGAGAAGAGGGAGGGAGGAGGTTCACCAGGTACGGTCTGGAGGAGGGAGAGAAGAGGGAGGGAGGAGGTTCACCAGGTACGGTCTGGAGGAGGGAGAGAAGAGGGAGGGAGGAGGTTCACCAGGTACGGTCTGGAGGAGGGAGAGAAGAGGGAGGGAGGAGGTTCACCAGGTACGGTCTGGAGGAGGGAGAGAAGAGGGAGGGAGGAGGTTCACCAGGTACGGTCTGGAGGAGGGAGAGAAGAGGGAGGGAGGAGGTTCACCAGGTACGGTCTGGAGGAGGGAGAGAAGAGGGAGGGAGGAGGTTCACCAGGTACGGTCTGGAGGAGGAGAGAAGAGGGAGGGAGGAGGTTCACCAGGTACGGTCTGGAGGAGGGAGAAGAGGGAGGGAGGAGGTTCACCAGGTACGGTCTGGAGGAGGGAGAGAAGAGGGAGGAGGAGGTTCACCAGGTACGGTCTGGAGGAGGGAGAGAAGAGGGAGGGAGGAGGAGGTTCACCAGGTACGGTCTGGAGGAGGGAGAGAAGAGGGAGGGAGGAGGTTCACCAGGTACGGTCTGGAGGAGGGAGAGAAGAGGGAGGGAGGAGGTTCACCAGGTACGGTCTGGAGGAGGGAGAGAGAAGGAGGGAGGGAGGAGGTTCACCAGGTACGGTCTGGAGGAGGGAGAGAAGAGGGAGGGAGGAGGTTCACCAGGTACGGTCTGGAGGAGGGAGAGAAGAGGGAGGGAGGAGGTTCACCAGGTACGGTCTGGAGGAGGGAGAGAAGAGGGAGGGAGGAGGTTCACCAGGTACGGTCTGGAGGAGGGAGAGAAGAGGGAGGGAGGAGGTTCACCAGGTACGGTCTGGAGGGAGAGAAGAGGGAGGGAGGAGGTTCAGTCTGGAGGGAGAGAGGTTCACCAGGTACGGTCTGGAGGAGGGAGAGAAGAGGGAGGGGAGGAGGTTCACCAGGTACGGTCTGGAGGAGGGAGAGAAGAGGGAGGGAGGAGGTTCACCAGGTACGGTCTGGAGGAGGGAGAGAAGAGGGAGGGAGGAGGTTCACCAGGTACGGTCTGGAGGAGGGAGAGAAGAGGGAGGGAGGAGGTTCACCAGGGTACGGTCTGGAGGAGGGAGAGAAGAGGGAGGGGGAGGTTCACCAGGTACGGTCTGGAGGTTCACGGTCTCTGGAGGAGGGAGAGAAGAGGGAGGGAGGAGGTTCACCAGGTACGGTCTGGAGGAGGGAGGAGAGAAGAGGTCTGGAGGAGGAGGAGGTTCACCAGGTACGGTCTGGAGGAGGGAGAGAAGAGGGAGGGAGGAGGTTCACCAGGTACGGTCTGGAGGAGGGGGAGAAGAGGGAGGGAGGAGGTTCACCAGGTACGGTCTGGAGGAGGGAGAGAAGAGGGAGGGAGGAGGTTCACCAGGTACGGTCTGGAGGAGGGAGAGAAGAGGGAGGGAGGAGGTTCACCAGGTACGGTCTGGAGGAGGGAGAGAAGAGGGAGGGAGGAGGTTCACCAGGTACGGTCTGGAGGAGGGAGAGAAGAGGGAGGGAGGAGGTTCACCAGGGGTCTGGGAGGAGAGGAGAGAAGGTTCAGGTCGGTCTGGAGGAGGGAGAGAAGGGGAGGGAGGAGGTTCACCAGGTACGGTCTGGAGGAGGGAGAGAAGAGGGAGGGAGGAGGTTCACCAGGTACGGTCTGGAGGAGGGAGAGAAGAGGGAGGGAGGAGGTTCACCAGGTACGGTCTGGAGGAGGGAGAGAAGAGGGAGGGAGGAGGTTCACCAGGTACGGTCTGGAGGAGGGAGAGAAGAGGGAGGAGGAGGTTCACCAGGTACGGTCTGGAGGAGGGAGAGAAGAGGGAGGGAGGAGGTTCACCAGGTACGGTCTGGAGGAGGGAGAGAAGAGGGAGGGAGGAGGTTCACCAGGTACGGTCTGGAGGAGGGAGAGAAGAGGGAGGGAGGAGGTTCACCAGGTACGGTCTGGAGGAGGGAGAGAAAGAGGGAGGGAGGAGGTTCACCAGGTACGGTCTGGAGGAGGGAGAGAAGAGGGAGGGAGGAGGTTCACCAGGTACGGTCTGGAGGAGGGAGGGAGGGAGGAGGTTCACCAGGGGTCTGGAGGAGAGGAGGTTCACCAGGTACGGTCTGGAGGAGGGAGAGAAGAGGGAGGGAGGAGGTTCACCAGGTACGGTCTGGAGGAGGGAGGGAGAGAAGAGGGAGGGAGGAGGTTCACCAGGTACGGTCTGGAGGAGGGAGAGAAGAGGGAGGGAGGAGGTTCACCAGGTACGGTCTGGAGGAGGGAGAGAAGAGGGAGGGAGGAGGTTCACCAGGTACGGTCTGGAGGAGGGAGAGAAGAGGGAGGGAGGAGGTTCTGGAGGAGGGGGAGAGAAGAGGGAGGGAGGAGGTTCACCAGGTACGGTCTGGAGGAGGGAGAGAAGAGGGAGGGAGGAGGTTCACCAGGTACGGTCTGGAGGAGGGAGAGAAGAGGGAGGGAGGAGGTTCACCAGGTACGGTCTGGAGGAGGGAGAGAAGAGGGAGGGAGGAGGTTCACCAGGTACGGTCTGGGAGGAGGGAGGAGAGAGAGGGAGGGAGGAGGTTCACCAGGTACGGTCTGGAGGAGGGAGAGAAGAGGGAGGGGAGGAGGTTCACCAGGTACGGTCTGGAGGAGGGAGAGAGGGAGGGAGGAGGTTCACCAGGTACGGTCTGGAGGAGGGAGAGAAGAGGGAGGGAGGAGGTTCACCAGGTACGGTCTGGAGGAGGGAGAGAAGAGGGAGGGAGGAGGTTCACCAGGTACGGTCTGGAGGAGGGAGAGAAGAGGGAGGGAGGAGGTTCACCAGGTACGGTCTGGAGGAGGGAGAGAAGAGGGAGGGAGGAGGTTCACCAGGTACGGTCTGGAGGAGGGAGAGAAGAGGGGAGGGAGGAGGTTCACCAGGTACGGTCTGGAGGAGGGGGAGAAGAGGGAGGGAGGAGGTTCACCAGGTACGGTCTGGAGGAGGGAGAGAAGAGGGAGGGAGGAGGTTCACCAGGTACGGTCTGGAGGAGGGAGAGAAGAGGGAGGGAGGAGGTTCACCAGGTACGGTCTGGAGGAGGGAGGGAGGGAGAAGAGGAGGGAGGAGGTTCACCAGGTACGGTCTGGAGGAGGGGAGAAAGAGGGAGGGAGGAGGTTCAAGAGGGGAGGAGGGAGAAGAGGTTCACCAGGTACGGTCTGGAGGAGGGAGAGAAGAGGGAGGGAGGAGGTTCACCAGGTACGGTCTGGAGGAGGGAGAGAAGAGGGAGGGAGGAGGTTCACCAGGTACGGTCTGGAGGAGGGAGAGAAGAGGGAGGGAGGAGGTTCACCAGGTACGGTCTGGAGGAGGGAGAGAAGAGGGAGGGAGGAGGTTCACCAGGTACGGTCTGGAGGAGGGAGAGAAGAGGGAGGGAGGAGGTTCACCAGGTACGGTCTGGAGGAGGGAGAGAAGAGGGAGGGAGGAGGTTCACCAGGTACGGTCTGGAGGAGGGAGAGAAGAGGGAGGGAGGGTCTGGAGGAGGGAGAGAAGAGGAGGGAGGAGGTTCACCAGGTACGGTCTGGAGGAGGGAGAGAAGAGGGAGGGAGGAGGTTCACCAGGTACGGTCTGGAGGAGGGAGAGAAGAGGGAGGGAGGAGGTTCACCAGGTACGGTCTGGAGGAGGGAGAGAAGAGGGAGGGAGGAGGTTCACCAGGTACGGTCTGGAGGAGGGAGAGAAGAGGGAGGGAGGAGGTTCACCAGGTACGGTCTGGAGGAGGGAGAGAAGAGGGAGGGGAGGTTCACCAGGTTCTGGAGGAGGGGGAGAAGAGGGAGGGAGGAGGTTCACAGGTACAGTCTGGAGGAGGGAGAGAAGAGGGAGGGAGGAGGTTCACCAGGTACGGTCTGGAGGAGGGAGAAGAGGGAGGGAGGAGGTTCACCAGGTACGGTCTGGAGGAGGGAGAGAAGAGGGAGGGAGGGAGGAGGTTCACCAGGTACGGTCTGGAGGAGGGAGAGAAGGGGGGAGGGAGGAGGTTCACCAGGTACGGTCTGGAGGAGGGAGAGAAGAGGGAGGGGGAGGTTCACCAGGTACGGTCTGGAGGAGGGAGAGAAGAGGGAGGGAGGAGGTTCACCAGGTACGGTCTGGAGGAGGGAGAGAAGAGGGAGGGAGGAGGTTCACCAGGTACGGTCTGGAGGAGGGAGAGAAGAGGGAGGGAGGAGGTTCACCAGGTACGGTCTGGAGGAGGGGAGAAGAGGGAGGGAGGAGGTTCACCAGGTACGGTCTGGAGGAGAGAGAAGAGGACCTCACAGGACCCAACACCTCATAGTATTACCCCACCTCATAGTATTACCCCACCTCATAGTATTACTCCACCTCATAGTATTACCCCACCTCATAGTATTACCCCACAGGACAAAAATGCTGTTTAGACCAGAGTGTATAAATCCAGTCTAAATGCTGTTGAGACCAGAGTGTATAAATCCAGTCTAAATGCTGTTTAGACCAGAGTGTATAAATCCAGTCTAAATGCTGTTGAGACCAGAGTGTATAAATCCAGTCTAAATGCTGTTGAGACCAGAGTGTATAAATCCAGTCTAAATGCTGTTTAGACCAGAGTGTATAAATCCAGTCTAATTGCTGTTTAGACCAGAGTGTATAAATCCAGTCTAATTGCTGTTTAGACCAGAGTGTATAAATCCAGTCTAAATGCTGTTTAGACGAGTGTATAAATCCAGTCTAAATGCTGTTGAGACCAGAGTGTATAAATCCAGTCTAAATGCTGTTGAGACCAGAGTGTATAAATCCAGTCTAAATGCTGGTTAGACCAGAGTGTATAAATCCATACTTCACATTCTATAAATACATTTAAAGTATGACGTGCAGAATGCACTTGATCTCTGCGCTTACTCAGGTGTGTGTGTGTGTGTGTGTGTGTGTGTGTGTCTCCTACCTGCATTTCTGTGGTCTGACGAGGTGTGCTAGCTCAGCGAACCTCCAGAGAGCAGCCCTCAGGCTCCGAGAGGCACCGTTCTAACAGATAGATATACACACACACACACCTTCATCATCATCTTCATCAACATGTCCATCATCAACATAAACATTACCATCCTGATATTTCCCCTCGTCATCGTAACCAAAACCACCACAGTCAATCACAATTAACATTTGTCATATTATTTGTCTTACTCTTCATCATCATCATCATCATCAGTTACCACATCAATCCATTGAGGATCAGTGAACAGGACTCCATAACGACAGCACCCCATAACGACAGCACCCCATAACGACAGCACCCCATAACGACAGCACCCCATAACGACAGGACCCCATAACGACAGGACCCCATAACGACAGCACCCCATAACGACAGCACCCCATAACGACAGCACCCCATAACGACAGCACCCCATAACGACAGCACCCCATAACGACAGCACCCCATAACAACAACAACAACATCTACAAACCGATCAGCACCTTTTTAATTTCTTTGTAGAGCTCCAGCTGAAGTCTGGGCAGGTTGGAGTCCATCAGCGCCTGATAGATGGAGACAGAGAGACATAACTACAACCTGACAGAAATAGATAGAGAGAACGAGTCAGAGAGAGAGAACGAGAGAGAGAGAATGAGAGAGAGAGAACGAGTCAGAGAGAGAGAACTAGATAGAGAGAATGAGAGAGAACTAGCTAGAAAACGAGAGAGAACTAGCTAGAGAGAACGAGAGAGAACTAGCTAGAGAGAACGAGAGAGAACTAGACAGAGAGAATGAGAGAAAGAACTAGATAGAGAGAAAGAGAACTAGGCAGAGAGAAAGATAGAGAACTTGATAGAGAGAACTAGATAGAGAGAAAGATATAGAGAACGAGATGGAGAGAACGAGATAATACGAGAGAGAACGAGAGAGAACTAGCTAGAGAGAACTAGAGAAAGAACTAGATAGAGAGAAAGAGAACTAGGCAGAGAGAACGAGAGAGAACTAGACAGAGAGAATGAGAGAAAGAACTAGATAGAGAGAATGAGAGAAAGAACTAGATAGAGAGAAAGATAACTAGGCAGAGAGAAAGATAGAGAACTTGATAGAGAAAGATATAGAGAACGAGATGGAGAGAACGAGAGAATACGAGAGAGAACGAGAGAGAACTAGCTAGAGAGAACGAGAGAAAGAACTAGATAGAGAGAAAGAGAACTAGATAGAGAGAACGAGAGAGAACTAGATAGAGAGAACGAGAGAAAGAACTAGATAGAGAGAATGAGAGAAAGAACTAGATAGAGAGAAAGATAACTAGGCAGAGAGAAAGATAGAGAACTTGATAGAGAGAACTAGATAGAGAGAAAGATATAGAGAACGAGATGGAGAGAATGAGAGAATACGAGAGAGAACGAGAGAGAACTAGCTAGAGAGAACGAGAGAGAACTAGATAGAGAGAATGAGAGAAAGAACTAGATAGAGAGAATGAGAGAACGAGAGAGAGAAAGAGAGTCATAACATATAGGTCTGAGGAGAGCAGAACATGGGGTCCTCACTCACTTTGATGATTTTGTTCAGGCACTCGTCTGCCACCATCCTGACGTCCGACTCTCTGTCGTCGCTGCACAGCAAGAACATCTCCATGGCGATGCCCAGAAGCTTCTGGAACTCCGGAGACGTTCTAATCCCACAGCCATAGAGACAAGAGAGGAACTGTCATTAAACACACACCTCATTCTGACCCCCATCACACACCTCATTCTGACCCCCACACACCTCCTGACCCCCCCTCCACACCTCATTCTGATACCCCTCATTCCACACACCTCATTCTGATATCCCCCACACACCTCATTCTGACCCCCCTCCACACACCTCATTCTGATATCCCCCCCTCCACACACCTCATTCTGATATCCCCCCTCACACACCTCATTCTGATATCCCCCCTCCACACACCTCATTCTGATATCCCCCCTCCACACACCTCATTCTGATACCCCCCTCCACACACCTCATTCTGATATCCCCCTCCACACACCTCATTCTGATATCCCCCCTCCACACACCTCATTCTGATACCCCCCCCTCCACACACCTCATTCTGATACCCCCTCCACACACCTCATTCTGACCCCCCTCCACACACCTCATTCTGATATCCCCCCCCACACACCTCATTCTGATACCCCCCTCCACACACCTCATTCTGATACCCCCCCACACACACCTCATTCTGATATCCCCCTCACACACCTCATTCTGATCCCCCTCCACACACCTCATTCTGATACCCCCTCCACACACCTCATTCTGATACCCCCCCTCCACACACCTCATTCTGACCCCCTCCACACACCTCATTCTGATACCCCCCTCCACACACCTCATTCTGATACCCCCTCCACACACCTCATTCTGATATCCCCCCTCCACACACCTCATTCTGATACCCCCCTCCACACACCTCATTCTGATACCCCCTCCTCCACACACCTCATTCTGATCCCCCCTCCACACACCTCATTCTGATATCCCCCCTCCACACACCTCATTCTGATACCCCCTCCTCCACACACCTCATTCTGATACCCCCCTCCACACACCTCATTCTGATACCCCCCTCACACACCTCATTCTGATACCCCCTCCACACACCTCATTCTGATACCCCCCTCCACACACCTCGTTCTGATATCCCCCCCACACACCTCGCTCTGATACCCCCTCCACACACCTCATTCTGATACCCCCTCCACACACCTCATTCTGATACCCCCTCCACACACCTCATTCTGATACCCCCCACACACCTCATTCTGACCCCCCCTCCACACACCTCATTCTGACCCCCTCCACACACCTCATTCTGATATCCCCCCTCACACACCTCATTCTGACCCCCCCCCCCACACCTCATTCTGATACCCCCTCCACACACCTCATTCTGAAATCCCCCCTCCACACACTCATTCTGATACCCCCCTCCACACACCTCATTCTGATAACCCCCCCCCCCCCCCACACCTCATTCTGATACACCCCCCCACACCTCATTCTGATACCCCCCCCCACACACCTCATTCTGATACCCCCTCACACCTCATTCTGATACCCCCCCTCACACACCTCATTCTGATACAACCCTCCACACCTCATTCTGATACCCCCTCCACACACCTCATTCTGACCCCCCTCCACACACCTCATTCTGATACCCCCACTCCACACACCTCATTCTGATACCCCTCCACACACCTCATTCTGACCCCCTCCACACACCTCATTCTGATACCCCCCTCACACACCTCATTCTGATACCCCCTCCACACACCTCATTCTGATATCCCCCTCCACACACCTCATTCTGACCCCCCTCCACACACCTCATTCTGATACCCCCACTCCACACACCTCATTCTGATATCCCCACTCCACACACCTCATTCTGATACCCCCTCCACACACCTCATTCTGACCCCCCCACACACCTCATTCTGATACCCCCCTCCACACACCTCATTCTGATACCCCCCTCCACACACCTCATTCTGATACCCCCTCCACACACCTCATTCTGATATCCCCCCTCCACACACCTCATTCTGATACCCCCTCCACACACCTCATTCTGATACCCCCCTCCACACACCTCATTCTGATACCCCCTCCACACACCTCATTCTGATACCCCCCCACCTCCACTCCACACACCTCATTCTGATACCCCCTCCACACACCTCATTCTGATACCCCCCTCCACACACCTCATTCTGATACCCCCCTCCACACACCTCATTCTGATACCCCCCTCCACACACCTCATTCTGATACCCCCCTCCACACACCTCATTCCGATATCCCCCTCCACACACCTCATTCTGATACCACCTCCCCCTCCACACACCTCATTCTGATACCCCCTCCACACCCCTCATTCTAATATCCCCCCACCCCCACACACAACTCGTGTCGACTCTGCTGAAAGGTGCTTCTGGACTGAGATGGAAATCACTGACGATACTGGTCTACAGCCAATATGATATATGTGGTTACAGAAACAGAGCCAACAGAACTATACTGGTCTACAAGTCTACAGCCAATATGGTATACGTACAGGGATGAGCGCCTCTCAGTACCGCACAGGGATGAGCGCCTCTCAGTACCGCACAGGGATGAGCGCCTCTCAGTACCGCACAGGGATGAGCGCCTCTCAGTACCGCACAGGGATGAGCGCCTCTCAGTACCGCACAGGGATGAGCGCCTCTCAGTACCGCACAGGGATGAGCGCCTCTCAGTACCGCACAGGGATGAGCGCCTCTCAGTACCGCACAGGGATGAGCGCCTCTCAGTACCGCACAGGGATGAGCGCCTCTCAGTACCGCACAGGGATGAGCGCCTCTCAGTACCGCACAGGGATGAGCGCCTCTCAGTACCGCACAGGGATGAGCGCCTCTCAGTACCGCACAGGGATGAGCGCCTCTCAGTACCGCACAGGGATGAGCGCCTCTCAGTACCGCACAGGGATGAGCGCCTCTCAGTACCGCACAGGGATGAGCACCTCTCAGTACCGCACAGGGATGAGCACCGTACAGGGATGAGCACCTCTCAGTACCGTACAGGGATGAGCACCTCTCAGTACCGTACAGGGATGAGCACCTCTCAGTACCGTACAGGGATGAGCACCTCTCAGTACCGTACAGGGATGAGCACCTCTCAGTACCGTACAGGGATGAGCACCTCTTTAAAAAGGCCATTCCATATATATCTAGAGCTGAGCCATGAGAGAAACTGGCCATCTATCACCATTCCATATATATCTAGAGCTGAGCCATGACAGAAACTGGCCATCTATCACCATTCCATATATATCTAGAGCTGAGCCATGAGAGAAACTGGCCATCTATCACCATCCCATATATATCTAGAGCTGAGCCATGAGAGAAACTGGCCATCTATCACCATTCCATATATATCTAGAGCTGAGCCATGACAGAAACTGGCCATCGATCACCATTCCATATATATCTAGAGCTGAGCCATGAGAGAAACTGGCCATCTATCACCATTCCATATCTATCTAGAGCTGAGCCATGAGAGAAACTGGCCATCTATCACCATTCCATATATATCTAGAGCTGAGCCATGAGAGAAACTGGCCTTCTATCACCATTCCATATCTATCTAGAGCTGAGCCATGAGAGAAACTGGCCATCGATCACCATTCCATATATATCTAGAGCTGAGTCATGACAGAAACTGGCCATCTATCACCATTCCATATATATCTAGAGCTCAGCCATGAGAGAAACTGGCCTTCTATCACCATTCCATATCTATCTAGAGCTGAGCCATGAGAGAAACTGGCCATCTATCACCATTCCATATATATCTAGAGTTGAGCCATGACAGAAACTGGCCATCTATCACCATTCCATATATATCTAGAGCTGAGCCATGACAGAAATGGGCCATCTATCACCATTCCATATATATCTAGAGCTGAGCCATGACAGAAACTGGCCATCTATCACCATTCCATATATATCTAGAGCTGAGCCATGACAGAAACTGGCCATCTATCACCATTCCATATATATCTAGAGCTGAGCCATGACAGAAACTGGCCATCTATCACCATTCCATATATATCTAGAGCTGAGCCATGACAGAAACTGGCCATCGATCACCATTCCATATATATCTAGAGTTGAGCCATGACAGAAACTGGCCATCTATCACCATTCCATATATATCTAGAGCTGAGCCATGAGAGAAACTGGCCATCTATCACCATTCCATATATATATAGAGCTGAGCCATGACAGAAACTGGCCATCTATCACCATTCCATATATATCTAGAGCTGAACCATGAGAGAAACTGGCCATCTATCACCATCCCATATATATCTAGAGCTGAGCCATGAGAGAAACTGGCCATCGATCACCATTCCATATATATCTAGAGCTGAGCCATGAGAGAAACTGGCCATCTATCACCATTCCATATATATCTAGAGCTGAGCCATGACAGAAACTGGCCATCTATCACCATTCCATATATATCTAGAGCTGAGCCATGACAGAAACTGGCCATCTATCACCATTCCATATATATCTAGAGCTGAGCCATGACAGAAACTGGCCATCTATCACCATTCCATATATATCTAGAGCTGAGCCATGACAGAAACTGGCCATCTATCACCATTCCATATATATCTAGAGCTGAGCCATGACAGAAACTGGCCATCGATCACCATTCCATATATATCTAGAGTTGAGCCATGACAGAAACTGGCCATCTATCACCATTCCATATATATCTAGAGCTGAGCCATGAGAGAAACTGGCCATCTATCACCATTCCATATATATCTAGAGCTGAGCCATGACAGAAACTGGCCATCGATCACCCCACTATCAGTTAGGGGCGGGACAACGTTTCCCCCATGAATATCTAGCACAACTTTTCACCCCCAGTCTCAAAAGGGAATGGTTCAGACCATGTGGAAGTTTTGATGACTCTGAACGAGCTGCTGTTGTTGTCCCGCATCGACCATGCAGTGAGGTAGCAACATCCTCTATATCTAAAAATGACCACATATACTGACTGTTTCAAGCTAAACTGATGGTGAATCTGAACAATCCAAATACAATATAATCTATCCCTGATCAACATATAACCATAACTATAATGTATCTCTGATCAACATATAACCATAAATATACTGTATCCCTGATCAACATATAACCATAAATATACTGTATCCTAAACCCTGATCAACATATAACCATAAATATACTGTATCCTAAACCCTGATCAACATGTAACCATAAATATACTGTATCCCTGATCAACATGTAACCATAAATATAATCTATCCCTGATCAACATACAATATATTTATGGTTATATGTTGATCAGGGTTTAGGATACAATATATTTATGGTTATATCCTAAACCCTGATCAACATATAACCATAAATATACTGTATCCCTGATCAACATATAACCATAAATATACTGTATCCTAAACCCTGATCAACATATAACCATAAATATACTGCATCTCTGATCAACATATAACCATAAATATAATGTATCCCTGATCAACATATAACCATAAATATACTGTATCCTAAACCCTGATCAACATATAACCATAAATATACTGTATCCCTGATCAACATATAACCATAAATATACTGTATCCCTGATCAACATATAACCATAAATATACTGTATCCCTGATCAACATATAACCATAAATATACTGTATCCCTGATCAACATATAACCATAAATATACTGTATCCCTGATCAACATATAACCATAAATATACTGTATCCTAAACCCTGATCAACATATAACCATAAATATACTGTATCCCTGATCAACATGTAACCATAAATATACTGTATCCTAAACCCTGATCAACATATAACCATAAATATACTGTATCCTAAACCCTGATCAACATATAACCATAAATATACTGTATCCCTGATCAACATGTAACCATAAATATACTGTATCCCTGATCAACATGTAACCATAAATATAATCTATCCCTGATCAACATACAATATATTTATGGTTATATGTTGATCAGGGTTTAGATACAGTATATTTATGGTTATATGTTGATCAGGGTTTAGGATACAATATATTTATGGTTATATCTAAACCCTGATCAACATATAACCATAAATATACTGTATCCCTGATCAACATATAACCATAAATATACTGTATCCTAAACCCTGATCAACATATAACCATAAATATACTGCATCTCTGATCAACATATAACCATAAATATAATGTATCCCTGATCAACATATAACCATAAATATACTGTATCCTAAACCCTGATCAACATATAACCATAAATATACTGTATCCCTGATCAACATATAACCATAAATATACTGTATCCCTGATCAACATATAACCATAAATATACTGTATCCCTGATCAACATATAACCATAAATATACTGTATCCCTGATCAACATATAACCATAAATATACTGTATCCCTGATCAACATATAACCATAAATATACTGTATCCCTGATCAACATATAACCATAAATATACTGTATCCCTGATCAACATATAACCATAAATATACTGTATCCCTGATCAACATATAACCATAAATATACTGTATCCCTGATCAACATATAACCATAAATATACTGTATCCCTGATCAACATATAACCATAAATATACTGTATCCTAAACCCTGATCAACATATAACCATAAATATACTGTATCCTAAACCCTGATCAACATATAACCATAAATATAATGCATCCTAAACCCTGATCAACATGTAACCATAAATATACTGTATCCCTGATCAACATATAACCATAAATATACTGTATCCCTGATCAACATATAACCATAAATATACTGTATCCTAAACCCTGATCAACATAATGTATCCCTGATCAACATGTAACCATAAATATACTGTATCCCTGATCAACATATAACCATAAATATAATCTATCCCTGATCAACATACAATATATTTATGGTTATATGTTGATCAGGGTTTAGGATACAGTATATTTATGGTTATATGTTGATCAGGGTTTAGGATACAATATATTTACGGTTATATCCTAAACCCTGATCAACATGTAACCATAAAAATACTGTATCTCTGATCAACATATAACCATAAATATACTGTATCCTAAACCCTGATCAACATATAACCATAAATATAATGTATCCCTGATCAACATATAACCATAAATATACTGTATCCCTGATCAACATATAACCATAAATATACTGTATCCTAAACACTGATCAACATATAACCATAACTATAATGTATCCCTGATCAACATATAACCATAAATATACTGTATCCTAAACCCTGATCAACATATAACCATAAATATAATGCATCCCTGATCAACATATAACCATAAATATACTGTATCCTAAACCCTGATCAACATGTAACCATAAATCTACTGTATCCCTGATCAACATATAACCATAAATATAATGTATCCCTGAACAACATATAACCATAAATATACTGTATCCTAAACCCTGATCAACATATAACCATAAATATACTGTATCCCTGATCAACATATAACCATAAATATACTGTATCCCTGATCAACATATAACCATAAATATACTGTATCCTAAACCCTGATCAACATATAACCATACATATACTGTACCCTAAACCCTGATCAACATGTAACCATAAATATACTGTATCCCTGATCAACATATAACCATAAATATACTGTATCCTAAACCCTGATCAACATATAACCATAAATATACTGTATCCCTGATCAACATATAACCATAAATATACTGTATCCCTGATCAACATATAACCATAAATATACTGTATCCTAAACCCTGATCAACATAATGTATCCCTGATCAACATATAACCATAAATATACTGTATCCTAAACCCTGATCAACATAATGTATCTCTGATCAACATATAACCATAAATATAATGTATCCCTGATTAACATATAACCATAAATATACTGTATCCCTGATCAACATATAACCATAAATATACTGTATCCTAAACCCTGATCAACATATAACCATAAATATACTGTATCCTAAACCCTGATCAACATATAACCATAAATATACTGTATCCTAAACCCTGATCAACATAATGTATCCCTGATTAACATATAACCGGTAAAGCTGATCCCAGATCAGTGGTGGCAAGCAGTCTTACCTCAGAGACTGGGCTATGATGTTCTCACATATGGTCAGGCAGTGGGCCACTCTGTCCTTTTTGGTGGTGGCCAGCTCTTTCTTCCTACAGAGAGAGAGGGAGAGGGGGAGAGAAAGAGCAATAGTGTGTGTGTGTGTGTGTGTGTGAGAGAGAGAGAGAAATCAGGTAACAAAGGGTTAATTAAGAGCACATGCAAGAAAAAAGAAGACAGACTGGTAGCATTACCTTGCCTAACGAAGTGGAACAACAATGGAGAATGTGTGTGTGTGTGTGTGTGTGTGTGTGTGTGTGTGTGTGTGTGTGTGTGTGCGTGATGCCAGTCTATTGCTCAAGGTAAGACTGATTACAAGGTCACTGTACATGCCTGTACAACCTACATTGAGACTGTTAAATGGTTCATTAAATTGTTAACTAATAGCTAGCCGGACTATCTGCATTGACTCATCACGTACGCTGCTGCTGCTGCTGCTACTGTTAATTATCTACCCTGTTGCCTGGTCACTTTATCTCCACCTGTATATCTACAGAGCTTTCAGGAAGACTTTACACCCCTTGACTTTCATCCACCTTTTGTTTGTTACAGCCTGAATTTAGAACGAATTCAACTGCGATTTGATTGTGTCACTGTCCTACACACAATAATCCATCATGTCAAAGTGGAATTATGTTTTTTAAGACATTATTATTATTTATTTTTTATTTTTATTTTTTACAAATGAATTCAAATTCAAAGCTGAAATGTCTTGAGTCAATATGTATTCCCACCCCTTTGTTATGTTGATGCCTAAATAAGTTCAGGAGTAAAAATGTGCTTAACAAGTCACATAAGTTACCTGGACTCGCTCTGTGTGCAATAATGGTGTTGAACATGATTTTTGAATGACAACCTCGTCTCTGTACTCCAACACATACAATTATCTGTAAGGTCCATCAGTCGAAAAGTGAATTTCAAACACAGTTTCAACTACAAAGACCAGTGAGGTTTTCCATGGAGGTTTTCCCAGGGAGGTTTTCCCAGGGAGGTTTTCCAGGGAGGTTTTCCCAGGGAGGTTTTCCCAGGGAGGTTTTCCCAGGGAGGTTTTCCCAGTGAGGTTTTCCCAGTGAGGTTTTCCCAGTGAGGTTTTCCCAGTGAGGTTTTCCCAGTGAGGTTTTCCCAGGGAGGTTTTCCCAGGGAGGTTTTCCCAGGGAGGTTTTCCCAGGGAGGTTTTCCCAGGGAGGTTTTCCCAGGGAGGTTTTCCCAGGGAGGTTTTCCCAGGGAGGTTTTCCCATGGAGGTTTTCCAGTGCTCAGAGGGATATTCAAAAAGAAGACGCCTATTGGTAGAAAATTTACCTTTGAACATGGTGAAGATGTTCATTACACTTTGGATGGTGTATCAATACACCCAGTCACTACAAAGATACAGTCACTACAGTCAGTCGCTACTAACTCAGTTGCCGGAGAGGAAGGAAACCGCTCAGGGATTTCACCACGAGGCCAATGGGGACTGTAAAATAGTAACAGAGTTTAATGGCTGTGATAGGAGAAAACTGAGGATGGATCAACAACAATGTAGTTACGCCACAATATACTAACCTAAGTGACAGAGGGAAAAGAAGGAAGCTTGTACAGAATTTTTAAAAAATATTCCAAATAATGTATCCTGTTTGCAACATGGCACTAAAGTAAAACTGGAAACAAATGTGGCAAAGCAATTACATTTATGTCCTGAATACAATACATTATGTTTGGAGCAAATCCAACTACACTGAGTACCACTCTTCATATTTTCAAGCATGGTGGTGGCTGACTCATGTTATGGGTATGCTTGTCATTGACTAGGGAGTTTCTTTTAGGATAAAAATACATGGAATAGAGCGAAGCACAGGCAAGAATCCTAGAGGAAAACCTGGTTCAGTTTGCTTTCAGCAGGACAATGACCTTGCTTACCAAGAAGACGTTGAATGGTCCTGAGTGGCCGAGTTACAGTTGACCTAAAAATCAGCTTCAAAATCTATGTCAAGACTTGAAAATGGCTGTCTAGCAATGATCAACAACCAATTTGACAAAGCGTGAAATGCATTTCTTAACAATAATGTGCACATAAATGTACAATCCAGATGTGTAAAACTCTTAGAGACCCACAGCTGTAATGGCTGCCAAAATGTGATTCAAACATCTCAGGGGGTCTTTCATTTATTTCTCACAGAAAACGTTCAAATTCTCTTCCACTTTGACATTAGAATACTTATGTGTGGATTGTTGTCAAACATATATAATTGAATACGTTTTTTATCCCACTTTGTAACACAACAAAACGTGGAAAAAGTCAAGGGGTGTGAATACTTTCTCAAGGCTCTGCATTCCTCCTGTTAGTATCTCTCTATTTTCTTTCCCTCTGCATTGTTGGGAAGGGCCGGTCAGTAAGCATGTCACTGTTAGTCTACACCTGTTGTTTACCAAGCATGTGACAAACAGAAATGCCATTATGTTGATTTGATAAAATACATATTGAAATCAATTATACATATAATTATAATAATATAATGTATATTAGACAACAAGCAACGAATGATTGTGGGGGGTGGGAAACTAAATCAGTCAATCTGCACAATGTATATGAGAGAAGATAAATTAAACTTGATTTGATATTTTATTTTTCAAGATTTTACTTTAGTGAAATGATATCGTAATATTTAGTCCACCTTGGCATTTGTTTACAAGCGCCAGCTATCAAATAGACGTGGGGTGTAAAACTGTGTGTTGCTGTGTGTGTTGTGACAGGGTCGCCTGGACTGGACGGTGACAGCTAGCTAGCTATAAGGTTAGCATCGCTAACTCGCAATAACCTGCGAATAGCTTCGCTAGCTAGCTAACCAGCCAACTACCGTGTATGTAATGTAAGCTAAACTCATCGCTAGCAGTGTCTCAACACAATGACCATAAACAAACACGGACGTACTGTTTTTGAGCCGTCTCCTCGGCCGTCGGCGGTCCCTGTTGTTGTTGGAAGGACTTGAGAGATTCAAAGGCCTTCATTAATTTATCCATGGTGGCCATTTTTTTACCAGCAGTGGTTAGCTTAGCTGTGGATAATATTGACAAAATTGTCGTTAAGTGTCAGTTAGCTACCAATCGGAATCAACCAGGGGGGAGCAAAAAACAAAAAAAACACGCGCCGGGAAGCGAACCGTCCGTAGTACGACGAGCGTATGAACACTACTCGCGACTACTTACTGCCGCCTCTCCGACTTCACTTATCGACGCAAGAAAATCCTTTATTTCTTTACAATAGCCTTGGTAAATGAATAGGACGCTGGTTGATGTAGCCACGACCATCCATACTCAAAGCCATCTTCGATGCGCCGGGACAGAATCACAAGGAAGTGGGAGCTCCTGTGACAGTTGGTGGGGAAGGGTTGGGCCAACGCTGCACCGGTAGCCAATCAGAGGAAGAGCGGGCACCAATAAGGAAGAGGCTCGGGCCGTCGTCAGCCGTGATTGGGTGGAGGCACCAATAAGGACGAGGCTCGGACCGTCGTCAGTTGTGATTGGGTGGAGGCACCAATAAGGACGAGGCTCGGGCCGTTGTCAGCCGTGATTGGGTGGATGGGGAACGGCTTTTTTTTTTTTGAGCGTCACGAGTGCTGAAATCCTGCACGACGAGGCGATATTCCGTGATATCAGAACGGTATATCATCTGCACCGTTTGCGTTCTATGCCTTTCAACTGTAATCCCGACTGTTGAGTCGGGGGGAAAAAAAGGAAGTTTCCTTCCAAGTGAGCGATCTTGGCAGAATCATGTGATTAGGGCGTGTGTCTGCTCTGGGGAGATGTGGATGAGGTAGTGCGTATTGAAAACATTAGCCCCTGCAGTCACATTGCAGTGTATTTCAGCACGCGCACTTATTAGTGTGATATCAACATTTCAATAGAACAGGTAGAATAGAAAAATGTACCAATCAAAATTAAATAAAAGTGTTTTCTTCCAATGACTGTCTCACACACCCAGAAATGTAGTACCTGTAGGAAACGACAACACTCAATCACTATCTGACATGTAGGATACAACTGTATATGTGCTTTCTTTCTGTCCCAAATGGCAGTCTATTCCCCGTGTAGTGCACCACTTTTGACTAGGATCCATAGCACTCTGGTCAAAAGTAGTACACTACAGTATGGAGGGGTGAAGGCTTTATCCTGCTTTACTGTTGGGTTATATCTGGGACACCTCCTTTATCCTGCTTTACTGTTGGGTTATATCTGGGACACCTCCTTTATCCTGCTTTACTGTTGGGTTCAGTTAGGGACACCTCCTTTATCCTGCTTTACTGTTGGGTTCCATCTGGGACACCACCTTTATCCTGTTTTACTATTGGGTTCAGTTAGGGACACCTCCTTTATTTACATTTACATTTAAGTCATTTAGAAGACGCTCTTAATCCTGCTTTACTGTTGGGTATTATCTGGGACACCTGCTTTATCCTGCTTTACTGTTGGGTTCTACCTGGGACACCTCCTTTATCCTGCTTTACTGTTGGGTTCAGTTAGGGACACCTCCTTTATCCTGCTTTACAGTTGGGTTCAGTTAGGGACACCTCCTTTATCCTGCTTTACTGTTGGGTTATACCTGGGACACCTCCTTTATCCTGCTTTACTGTTGGGTTATACATGGGACACCTCCTTTATCCTGCTTTACTGTTGGGTTCTACCTGGGACACCTCCTTTATCCTGCTTTACTGTTGGGTTCCATTTGGGACACCTCCTTTATCCTGCTTTACTGTTGGGTTATATCTGGGACACCTCCTTTATCCTGCTTTACTGTTGGGTTATATCTGGGACACCTCCTTTATCCTGCTTTACTGTTGGGTTCAGTTAGGGACACCTCCTTTATCCTGCTTTACTGTTGAGTTATACCTGGGACACCTCCTTTATCCTGCTTTACCGTTGGGTTCAGTTAGGGACACCTCCTTTATCCTGCTTTACTGTTGGGTTATATCTGGGACACCTCCTTTATCCTGCTTTACTGTTGGGTTATATCTGGGACACCTCCTTTATCCTGCTTTACTGTTGGGTTCCATTTGGGACACCTCCTTTATCCTGCTTTACTGTTGGGTTCAGTTAGGGACACCTCCTTTATCCTGCTTTACTGTTGGGTTCAGTTTGGGACACCTCCTTTATCCGGCTTTACTGTTAGGGACACCTTCATCCTGCTTTACTGTTGGGTTCCATCTAGGACACCTCCTTTATCCTGCTTTACAGTTGGGTTATATCTGGGACACCTCCTTTATCCTGCTTTACTGTTGGGTTATATCTGGGACACCTCCTTTATCCTGCTTTACTGTTGGGTTCAGTTTGGGACACCTCCTTTATCCTGCTTTACTGTTGGGTTCAGTTAGGGACACCTCCTTTATCCTGCTTTACTGTTGGGTTCCATCTGGGACACCTCCTTTATCCTGCTTTACTGTTGGGTTCTACCTGGGACACCTCCTTTATCCTGCTTTACTGTTGGGTTCAGTTTGGGACACCTCCTTTATCCTGCTTTACTGTTGGGTTATCCCTGGGACACCTCCTTTATCCTGCTTTACTGTTGGGTTATATCTGGGACACCTCCTTTATCCTGCTTTACTGTTGGGTTCTACCTGGGACACCTCCTTTATCCTGCTTTACTGTTGGGTTCCATTTGGGACACCTCCTTTATCCTGCTTTACTGTTGGGTTATATCTGGGACACCTCCTTTATCCTGCTTTACTGTTGGGTTATATCTGGGACACCTCCTTTATCCTGCTTTACTGTTGGGTTCAGTTAGGGACACCTCCTTTATCCTGCTTTACTGTTGGGTTCAGTTAGGGACACCTCCTTTATCCTGCTTTACTGTTGGGTTCAGTTTGGGACACCTCCTTTATCCGGCTTTACTGTTAGGGACACCTTCATCCTGCTTTACTGTTGGGTTCCATCTAGGACACCTCCTTTATCCTGCTTTACAGTTGGGTTATATCTGGGACACCTCCTTTATCCTGCTTTACTGTTGGGTTATATCTGGGACACCTCCTTTATCCTGCTTTACTGTTGGGTTCAGTTTGGGACACCTCCTTTATCCTGCTTTACTGTTGGGTTCAGTTAGGGACACCTCCTTTATCCTGCTTTACTGTTGGGTTCCATCTGGGACACCTCCTTTATCCTGCTTTACTGTTGGGTTCTACCTGGGACACCTCCTTTATCCTGCTTTACTGTTGGGTTCAGTTTGGGACACCTCCTTTATCCTGCTTTACTGTTGGGTTATCCCTGGGACACCTCCTTTATCCTGCTTTACTGTTGGGTTATATCTGGGACACCTCCTTTATCTTGCTTTACTGTTGGGTTCAGTTAGGGACACCTCCTTTATCCTGCTTTACTGTTGGGTTCAGTTAGGGACACCTCCTTTATCCTGCTTTACTGTTGGGTTCTACCTGGGACACCTCCTTTATCCTGCTTTACTGTTGGGTTATATCTGGGACACCTCCTTTATCCTGCTTTACTGTTGGGTTCAGTTAGGGACACCTCCTTTATCCTGCTTTACTGTTGGGTTCTACCTGGGACACCTCCTTTATCCTGCTTTACTGTTGGGTTATATCTGGGACACCTCCTTTATCCTGCTTTACTGTTGGGTTCAGTTAGGGACACCTCCTTTATCCTGCTTTACTGTTGGGTTATATCTGGGACCCCTCCTTTATCCTGCTTTACTGTTGGGTTCCATCTTGGACAATTCCTTTATCCTGCTTTACTGTTGGGATCTCTACCTGGGACACCTCCTTTATCCTGCTTTACTGTTGGGTTCAGTTAGGGACACCTCCTTTATTCGGCTTTACTGTTAGGGACACCTTCATCCTGCTTTACTTTTGGGTTCCATCTGGGACACCTGCTTTACTGTTGGGTTCCATCTAGGACACCTCCTTTATCCTGCTTTACAGTTGGGTTATATCTGGGACACCTCCTTTATCCTGCTTTACAGTTGGGTTATATCTGGGACACCTCCTTTATCCTGCTTTACTGTTGGGTTATATCTGGGACACCTCCTTTATCCTGCTTTACTGTTGGGTTCAGTTTGGGACACCTCCTTTATCCTGCTTTACTGTTGGGTTATACCTGGGACACCTCCTTTATCCTGCTTTACTGTTGGGTTCAGTTTGGGACACCTCCTTTATCCTGCTTTACTGTTGGGTTCAGTTAGGGACACCTCCATTATCCTGCTTTACTGTTGGGTTCAGTTAGAGACACCTCCTTTATCCTGCTTTACTGTTGGGTTCTACCTGGGACACCTCCTTTATCCTGCTTTACTGTTGGGTTCAGTTAGGGACACCTCCTTTATCCTGCTTTACTGTTGGGTTCCATCTGGGACACCTCCTTTATCCTGCTTTACTGTTGAGTTATATCTGAGACACCTCCTTTATCCTGCTTTACTGTTGGGTTCCATCTGGGACACCTCCTTTATCCTGCTTTATTGTTGGGTTCTACCTGGGACACCTCCTTTATCCTGCTTTACTGTTGGGTTCAGTTAGGGACACCTCCTTTATCCTGCTTTACTGTTGGGTATTATCTGGGACACCTCCATTATCCTGCTTTACTGTTGGGTTCAGTTAGGGACATCTCCTTTATCCTGCTTTACTGTTGAGTTATACCTGGGACACCTCCTTTATCCTGCTTTACTGTTGGGTTCAGTTTGGGACATCTCCTTTATCCTGTTTTACTATTGGGTTCAGTTTGGGACACCTTCTTTATCCTGCTTTACTGTTGGGTTCAGTTAGGGACATCTCCTTTATCCTGTTTTACTATTGGGTTCAGTTTGGGACACCTCCTTTATCCTGCTTTACTGTTGGGTATTATCTGGGACACCTGCTTTATCCTGCTTTACTGTTGGGTTCAGTTTGGGACATCTCCTTTATCCTGTTTTACTATTGGGTTCAGTTTGGGACACCTCCTTTATCCTGCTTTACTGTTGGGTATTATCTGGGACACCTGCTTTATCCTGCTTTACTGTTGGGTTCAGTTTGGGACACCTCCTTTATCCTGCTTTACTGTTGGGTTCAGTTTGGGACACATTTACATTTACATTTAAGTCATTTAGCAGACGCTCTTATCCAGAGCGACTTACCTTTATCCGGCTTTACTGTTGGGTTCAGTTAGGGACACCTCCTGTATCCTGCTTTACTGTTGGGTTCCATCTGGGACACCTCCTTTATCCTGCTTTACTGTTGGGTTCCATCTGGGACACCTCCTTTATCCTGCTTTACTGTTGGGTTCTACCTGGGACACCTCCTTTATCCTGCTTTACTGTTGGGTTCCATTTGGGACACCTCCTTTATCCTGCTTTACTGTTGGGTTATACCTGGGACACCTCCTTTATCCTGCTTTACTGTTGGGTTCAGTTAGGGACACCTCCTTTATCCTGCTTTATTGTTGGGTTATACATGGGACACCTCCTTTATCCTGCTTTATTGTTGGGTTCTACCTGGGACACCTCCTTTATCCTGCTTTACTGTTGGGTTATACCTGGGACACCTCCTTTATCCTGCTTTACTGTTGGGTTATATCTGGGACACCTCCTTTATCCTGTTTTACTGTTGGGTTCTACCTGGGACACCTCCTTTATCCTGCTTTACTGTTGGGTTATATCTGGGACACCTCCTTTATCCTGTTTTACTGTTGGGTTCTACCTGGGACACCTCCTTTATCCTGCTTTATTGTTGGGTTCTACCTGGGACACCTCCTTTATCCTGCTTTACAGTTGGGTTATACCTGGGACACCTTCTTTATCCTGCTTAACTGTTAGGTTCAGTTAGGGACACCTCCTTTATCCTGCTTTATTGTTGGGTTATACATGGGACACCTCCTTTATCCTGCTTTATTGTTGGGTTCTACCTGGGACACCTCCTTTATCCTGCTTTACTGTTGGGTTATATCTGGGACACCTCCTTTATCCTGCTTTACTGTTGGGTTCAGTTAGGGACACCTCTTTTATCCTGCTTTACTGTTGGGTTCTACCTGGGACACCTCCTTTATCCTGCTTTACTGTTGGGTTCCATCTGGGACACCTCCATTATCGTGCTTTACTGTTGGGTTCTACCTGGGACACCTCCTTTATCCTGCTTTACTGTTGGGTTCAGTTTGGGACACCTCCTTTATCCTGCTTTCCTGTTGGGTTCAGTTCGGGACACCTCCTTTATCCTTCTGTACTGTTGGGTTCAGGCTGGGACACCTCCTTTATCCTGCTTTACTGTTGAGTTATACCTGGGACACCTCCTTTATCCTGCTTTACTGTTGGGTTCTACCTGGGACACCTCCTTTATCCTGCTTTACTGTTGAGTTATACCTGGGACACCTCCTTTATCCTGCTTTACTGTTGGGTTATATCTGGGACACCTCCTTTATCCTGCTTTACTGTTGGGTTATACCTGGGACCCCTCCTTTATCCTGCTTTACTGTTGGGTTCTACCTGGGACACCTCCTTTATCCTGCTTTACTGTTGAGTTATACCTGGGACACCTCCTTTATCCTGCTTTACTGTTGGGTTATATCTGGGACACCTCCTTTATCCTGCTTTACTGTTGGGTTATACCTGGGACCCCTCCTTTATCCTGCTTTACTGTTGGGTTCTACCTGGGACACCTCCTTTATCCTGCTTTACTGTTGGGTTCTACCTGGGACACCTCCTTTATCCTGCTTTACTGTTGGGTTCAGTTTGGGACACCTCCTTTATCCTGCTTTACTGTTGGGTTATATCTGGGACACCTCCTTTATCCTGCTTTACTGTTGGGTTCAGTTTGGGACACCTCCTTTATCCTGCTTTACTGTTGGGTTCAGTTTGGGACACCTCCTTTATCCTGCTTTACTGTTGAGTTCCATCTGGGACACCTCCTTTATCCTGCTTTACTGTTGGGTTCAGTTAGGGACACCTCCTTTATCCTGCTTTACTGTTGGGTTCAGTTAGGGACACCTCCTTTATCCTGCTTTACTGTTGGGTTCAGTTAGGGACACATCCTTTATCCTGCTTTACTGTTGGGTTCAGTTAGGGACACATCCTTTATCCTGCTTTATTGTTGGGTTCTACCTGGGACCCCTCCTTTATCCTGCTTTAATGTTGGGTTATATCTGGGACACCTCCTTTATCCTGCTTTACTGTTGGGTTATACCTGGGACCCCTCCTTTATCCTGCTTTATTGTTGGGTTATACATGGGACACCTCCTTTATCCTGCTTTACTGTTGGGTTATATCTGGGACACCTCCTTTATCCTGCTTTACTGTTGGGTTATACCTGGGACCCCTCCTTTATCCTGCTTTACTGTTGGGTTCTACCTGGGACACCTCCTTTATCCTGCTTTACTGTTGGGTTCTACCTGGGACACCTCCTTTATCCTGCTTTACTGTTGGGTTATACCTGGGACACCTCCTTTATCCTGCTTTACTGTTGGGTTCAGTTTGGGACACCTCCTTTATCCTGCTTTACTGTTGGGTTATATCTGGGACACCTCCTTTATCCTGCTTTACTGTTGGGTTCAGTTTGGGACACCTCCTTTATCCTGCTTTACTGTTGGGTTCAGTTTGGGACTCCTCCTTTATCTTGCTTTACTGTTGAGTTCCATCTGGGACACCTCCTTTATCCTGCTTTACTGTTGGGTTCAGTTAGGGACATCTCCTTTATCCTGCTTTACTGTTGAGTTATACCTGGGACACCTCCTTTATCCTGCTTTACTCTTGGGTTCAGTTAGGGACACATCCTTTATCCTGCTTTATTGTTGGGTTCTACCTGGGACCCCTCCTTTATCCTGCTTTAATGTTGGGTTATATCTGGGACACCTCCTTTATCCTGCTTTACTGTTGGGTTATACCTGGGACCCCTCCTTTATCCTGCTTTATTGTTGGGTTATACATGGGACACCTCCTTTATCCTGCTTTACTGTTGGGTTCTACCTGGGACACCTCCTTTATCCTGCTTTACTGTTGGGTTATATCTGGGACACCTCCTTTATCCTGCTTTACTGTTGGGTTATACCTGGGACCCCTCCTTTATCCTGCTTTATTGTTGGGTTATACATGGGACACCTCCTTTATCCTGCTTTACTGTTGGGTTCCACCTGGGACACCTCCTTTATCCTGTTTTACTGTTGGGTTCTACCTGGGACACCTCCTGTATCCTGCTTTACTGTTGGGTTCAGTTAGGGACACCTCCTTTATCCTGCTTTACTGTTGGGTTCAGTTAGGGACACCTCCTTTATCCTGCTTTACTGTTGGGTTCAGTTAGGGACACCTCCTTTATCCTGTTTTATTGTTGGGTTATACATGGGACACCTCCTTTATCCTGCTTTACTGTTGGGTTCTACCTGGGACACCTCCTTTATCCTGCTTTACTGTTGGGTTCCATTTGGGACACCTCCTTTATCCTGCTTTACTGTTGGGTTCAGTTTGGGACACCTCCTTTATCCTGCTTTACTGTTGAGTTCCATCTGGGACACCTCCTTTATCCTGCTTTACTGTTGGGTTCAGTTAGGGACACCTCCTTTATCCTGCTTTACTGTTGGGTTCAGTTAGGGACACCTCCTTTATCCTGCTTTACTGTTGGGTTCAGTTAGGGACACATCCTTTATCCTGCTTTACTGTTGGGTTCAGTTAGGGACACATCCTTTATCCTGCTTTATTGTTGGGTTCTACCTGGGACCCCTCCTTTATCCTGCTTTAATGTTGGGTTATATCTGGGACACCTCCTTTATCCTGCTTTACTGTTGGGTTATACCTGGGACCCCTCCTTTATCCTGCTTTATTGTTGGGTTATACATGGGACACCTCCTTTATCCTGCTTTACTGTTGGGTTATATCTGGGACACCTCCTTTATCCTGCTTTACTGTTGGGTTATACCTGGGACCCCTCCTTTATCCTGCTTTACTGTTGGGTTCTACCTGGGACACCTCCTTTATCCTGCTTTACTGTTGGGTTCTACCTGGGACACCTCCTTTATCCTGCTTTACTGTTGGGTTCAGTTTGGGACACCTCCTTTATCCTGCTTTACTGTTGGGTTATATCTGGGACACCTCCTTTATCCTGCTTTACTGTTGGGTTCAGTTTGGGACACCTCCTTTATCCTGCTTTACTGTTGGGTTCAGTTTGGGACTCCTCCTTTATCTTGCTTTACTGTTGAGTTCCATCTGGGACACCTCCTTTATCCTGCTTTACTGTTGGGTTCAGTTAGGGACATCTCCTTTATCCTGCTTTACTGTTGAGTTATACCTGGGACACCTCCTTTATCCTGCTTTACTCTTGGGTTCAGTTAGGGACACATCCTTTATCCTGCTTTATTGTTGGGTTCTACCTGGGACCCCTCCTTTATCCTGCTTTAATGTTGGGTTATATCTGGGACACCTCCTTTATCCTGCTTTACTGTTGGGTTATACCTGGGACCCCTCCTTTATCCTGCTTTATTGTTGGTTTATACATGGGACACCTCCTTTATCCTGCTTTACTGTTGGGTTCTACCTGGGACACCTCCTTTATCCTGCTTTACTGTTGGGTTATATCTGGGACACCTCCTTTATCCTGCTTTACTGTTGGGTTATACCTGGGACCCCTCCTTTATCCTGCTTTATTGTTGGGTTATACATGGGACACCTCCTTTATCCTGCTTTACTGTTGGGTTCTACCTGGGACACCTCCTTTATCCTGTTTTACTGTTGGGTTCTACCTGGGACACCTCCTGTATCCTGCTTTACTGTTGGGTTCAGTTAGGGACACCTCCTTTATCCTGCTTTACTGTTGGGTTCAGTTAGGGACACCTCCTTTATCCTGTTTTACTGTTGGGTTATACATGGGACACCTCCTTTATCCCGCTTTACTGTTGGGTTCTACCTGGGACACCTCCTTTATCCTGCTTTACTGTTGGGTTCCATTTGGGACACCTCCTTTATCCTGCTTTACTGTTGGGTTCAGTTAGGGACACCTCCTTTATCCTGCTTTACTGTTGGGTTATATCTGGGACACCTCCTTTATCCTGCTTTACTGTTGGGTTCTACCAGGGACACCTCCTTTATCCTGCTTTACTGTTGGGTTCAGTTTGGGACACCTCTTTTATCCTGCTTTACTGTTGGGTTCTACCTGGGACACCTCCTTTATCCTGCTTTACTGTTGGGTTATACCTGGGACACCTCCTTTATCCTGCTTTACTGTTGGGTTATATCTGGGACACCTCCTTTATCCTGCTTTACTGTTGGGTTATATCTGGGACACCTCCTTTATCCTGCTTTACTGTTGGGTTATATCTGGGACACCTCCTTTATCCTGCTTTATTGTTGGGTTCTACCTGGGACACCTCCTTTATCCTGCTTTACTGTTGGGTTATACCTGGGACACCTCCTTTATCCTGCTTTACTGTTGGGTTCAGTTTGGGACACCTCCTTTATCCTGCTTTATTGTTGGGTTATACATGGGACACCTCCTTTATCCTGCTTTACTGTTGGGTTCTACCTGGGACACCTCCTTTATCCTTCTGTACTGTTGGGTTCTACCTGGGACACCTCCTTTATCCTGCTTTACTGTTGGGTTCAGTTAGAGACACCTCCTTTATCCTGCTTTACTGTTGGGTTCAGTTAGAGACACCTCCTTTATCCTGCTTTACTGTTGGATTATACCTGGGACACCTCCTTTATCCTGCTTTACTGTTGGGTTATACCTGGGACACCTCCTTTATCCTGCTTTACTGTTGGGTTATACCTGGGACACCTCCTTTATCCTGCTTTACTGTTGGGTTCTACCTGGGACACCTCCTTTATCCTGCTTTACTGTTGGGTTATACCTGGGACACCTCCTTTATCCTGCTTTACTGTTGGGTTCAGTTTGGGACACCTCCTTTATCCTGCTTTACTGTTGGGTTCAGTTAGGGACACCTCCTTTATCCTTCTGTACTGTTGGGTTCTACCTGGGACACCTCCTTTATCCTGCTTTACTGTTGGGTTCCATTTGGGACACCTCCTTTATCCTGCTTTACTGTTGGGTTCAGTTAGGGACACCTCCTTTATCCTGCTTTACTGTTGAGTTATACCTGTGACACCTCCTTTATCCTTCTGTACTGTTGGGTTATATCTGGGACACCTCCTTTATCCTGCTTTACTGTTGAGTTATACCTGGGACACCTCCTTTATCCTGCTTTACTGTTGGGTTATATCTGGGACACCTCCTTTATCCTGCTTTACTGTTGGGTTATACCTGGGACCCCTCCTTTATCCTGCTTTACTGTTGGGTTATACCTGGGACACCTCCTTTATCCTGCTTTACTGTTGAGTTATACCTGGGACACCTCCTTTATCCTGCTTTACTGTTGGGTTATATCTGGGACACCTCCTTTATCCTGCTTTACTGTTGGGTTATACCTGGGACACCTCCTTTATCCTGCTTTACTGTTGGGTTATATCTGGGACACCTCCTTTATCCTGCTTTACTGTTGGGTTCTACCTGGGACACCTCCTTTATCCTGCTTTACTGTTGGGTTCTACCTGGGACACCTCCTTTATCCTGCTTTACTGTTGGGTTCAGTTTGGGACACCTCCTTTATCCTGCTTTACTGTTGGGTTATATCTGGGACACCTCCTTTATCCTGCTTTACTGTTGGGTTCAGTTTGGGACACCTTTATCCTGCTTTACTGTTGGGTTCAGTTTGGGACACCTCCTTTATCCTGCTTTACTGTTGAGTTCCATCTGGGACACCTCCTTTATCCTGCTTTACTGTTGGGTTCAGTTAGGGACACCTCCTTTATCCTGCTTTACTGTTGGGTTCAGTTAGGGACACCTTCTTTATCCTGCTTTACTGTTGGGTTCAGTTAGGGACACCTTCTTTATCCTGCTTTACTGTTGGGTTCAGTTAGGGACACATCCTTTATCCTGCTTTACTGTTAGGTTCAGTTAGGGACACATCCTTTATCCTGCTTTATTGTTGGGTTCTACCTGGGACCCCTCCTTTATCCTGCTTTAATGTTGGGTTATATCTGGGACACCTCCTTTATCCTGCTTTACTGTTGGGTTATACCTGGGACCCCTCCTTTATCCTGCTTTATTGTTGGGTTATACATGGGACACCTCCTTTATCCTGCTTTACTGTTGGGTTCTACCTGGGACACCTCCTTTATCCTGCTTTACTGTTGGGTTATATCTGGGACACCTCCTTTATCCTGCTTTACTGTTGGGTTATACCTGGGACCCCTCCTTTATCCTGCTTTATTGTTGGGTTATACATGGGACACCTCCTTTATCCTGCTTTACTGTTGGGTTCTACCTGGGACACCTCCTTTATCCTGTTTTACTGTTGGGTTCTACCTGGGACACCTCCTGTATCCTGCTTTACTGTTGGGTTCAGTTAGGGACACCTCCTTTATCCTGCTTTACTGTTGGGTTCAGTTAGGGACACCTCCTTTATCCTGCTTTACTGTTGGGTTCAGTTAGGGACACCTCCTTTATCCTGTTTTACTGTTGGGTTATACATGGGACACCTCCTTTATCCTGCTTTACTGTTGGGTTCTACCTGGGACACCTCCTTTATCCTGCTTTACTGTTGGGTTCCATTTGGGACACCTCCTTTATCCTGCTTTACTGTTGGGTTCAGTTAGGGACACCTCCTTTATCCTGCTTTACTGTTGGGTTATATCTGGGACACCTCCTTTATCCTGCTTTACTGTTGGGTTCTACCTGGGACACCTCCTTTATCCTGCTTTACTGTTGGGTTCAGTTTGGGACACCTCTTTTATCCTGCTTTACTGTTGGGTTCTACCTGGGACACCTCCTTTATCCTGCTTTACTGTTGGGTTCTACCTGGGACACCTCCTTTATCCTGCTTTACTGTTGGGTTCTACCTGGGACACCTCCTTTATCCTGCTTTACTGTTGGGTTATACCTGGGACACCTCCTTTATCCTGCTTTACTGTTGGGTTATATCTGGGACACCTCCTTTATCCTGCTTTACTGTTGGGTTATATCTGGGACACCTCCTTTATCCTGCTTTACTGTTGGGTTATATCTGGGACACCTCCTTTATCCTGCTTTATTGTTGGGTTCTACCTGGGACACCTCCTTTATCCTGCTTTACTGTTGGGTTATACCTGGGACACCTCCTTTATCCTGCTTTACTGTTGGGTTCAGTTTGGGACACCTCCTTTATCCTGCTTTATTGTTGGGTTATACATGGGACACCTCCTTTATCCTGCTTTACTGTTGGGTTCTACCTGGGACACCTCCTTTATCCTTCTGTACTGTTGGGTTCTACCTGGGACACCTCCTTTATCCTGCTTTACTGTTGGGTTCCATTTGGGACACCTCCTTTATCCTGCTTTACTGTTGGGTTCTACCTGGGACACCTCCTTTATCCTGCTTTACTGTTGGGTTCAGTTTGGGACACCTCCTTTATCCTGCTTTACTGTTGGGTTCAGTTAGGGACACCTCCTTTATCCTTCTGTACTGTTGGGTTCTACCTGGGACACCTCCTTTATCCTGCTTTACTGTTGGGTTCCATTTGGGACACCTCCTTTATCCTGCTTTACTGTTGGGTTCAGTTAGGGACACCTCCTTTATCCTGCTTTACTGTTGAGTTATACCTGGGACACCTCCTTTATCCTGCTTTACTGTTGGGTTATACCTGGGACACCTCCTTTATCCTTCTGTACTGTTGGGTTATACCTGGGACACCTCCTTTATCCTGCTTTACTGTTGGGTTATACCTGGGACACCTCCTTTATCCTGCTTTACTGTTGGGTTCAGTTTGGGACACCTCCTTTATCCTGCTTTCCTGTTGGGTTATACCTGGGACACCTCCTTTATCCTTCTGTACTGTTGGGTTCCATTTGGGACACCTCCTTTATTGTTGGGTTCCATTTGGGACACCTCCTTTATCCTGCTTTCCTGTTGGGTTCAGTTAGGGACACCTCATTTATCCTGCTTTACTGTTGGGTTCCATTTGGGACACCTCCTTTATCCTGCTTTCCTGTTGGGTTCAGTTAGGGACACCTCCTTTATCCGTCTTTCCTGTTAGTGTATATTTGTATAATGAAAAGGTCCTTCCTGACTACAATGCATTACTGTGATATAAATCCTTTGTCTCACCTCGCTGTCTTAAGGTGAAAGCACTAACTAAGTCACTCTGGATAAAAGCCTCTGTCAAATGACTAAAATGTACCAAAAACCAATCTGGGGACTGTTATTGTGTTATTATTATTTTTTTTATCCAAACGGCAGTGTATTCTCAGAATAATTACAAATGTCAGAAGATGTGACACAGTAAACACCCAGTGATACAACTTGTACAACAATTTCATGAACTGCAGTGGTTGAACAACATGACTGTACAAAAAAAAAAAAAGATCATTAAAAAAAAAAGACAAAATCTGCTGTCCCAAATGTCACCGTTTTCATTACCTATATAGTGCACTACTCTTGACCAGGGCATTTTGACCAAAGCCTTTTGAACAGAGCCTTTATGGACCCTGTTCACAAGTAGGCCACTATATAGGGAGTATGTTGTCAATTTGGGACACATCCCCCCCCCCCCCAAAAAAAATAAAAGTATAAATTTCTCTGGTCACCTTGTGATAACAAATGTGTTGTTGTCCCCTGTAAATATGTGTCATCTGTTGGCACTGAAAGGTCATTTCAATTACAGACAAGGAACCTGCAACAACCTATAACATGCTTGAGTAATAATTACATATGGTTTTTGTTTCATATATTAAAATGCACTTTGTGCAGACATTCTAAACATGTAAAAAAAAAAAAAAAAAATGTTATTTTTTGATGAGCTGTATTTGGGTTCCTCGTCAGCCTAACGTGGGACCGTCCATTCAGATGTAAAGAAAGAACACCGACTAAGGATGACTGGTTGGCACATACTGTGGGTAAGGCCTGGAGTTCCTCCATCCTGATCACATGACCAGGAACAACAAGGGGCCCTGTAGTTAGAAGATGGGACTCAATCCCGTCCTATCCCGATGACATGACCAGGAACAACAAGGGGCCCTGTAGTTAGAAGATGGGACTCAATCCCGTCCTATCCCGATGACATGACCAGGAACAACAAGGGGCCCTGTAGTTAGAAGATGGGACTGAATCCCGTCCTATCCCGATCACATGACCAGGAACAACAAGGGGCCCTATAGTTAGAAGATGGGACTGAATCCCGTCCTATCCCGATCACATGACCAGGAACAACAAGGGGCCCTGTACATGTTAGAAGATGGGACTGAATCCCCTATCCCGATCCATGACCAGGAACAACAAGGGGCGCTCTGAATCCGATCACATGACCAGGAACAACAAGGGGCCCTATAGTTAGAAGATGGGACTGAATCCCGTCCATATCCCGATCACATGACCAGGAACAACAAGGGGCCCTATAGTTAGAAGATTGAATCCCGATCCCGAGACCAGGAACAACAAGGGGCCCTGGTTAGAAGATGGGACTGAATCCCGTCCTATCCCGATCACATGACCAGGAACAACAAGGGGCCCTGTAGTTAGAAGATGGGACTGAATCCCGTCCCCGTATCCCGATCACATGACCAGGAACAACAAGGGGCCCTGTAGTTAGAAGATGGGACTGAATCCCGTCCTATCCCGATCACATGACCAGGAACAACAAGGGGCCCTGTAGTTAGAAGATGGGACTGAATCCCGACATCCAGGAACAACAAGGGCCCTATCCCGATCACATGACCAGGAACAACAAGGGGCCCTGTAGTTAGAAGATGGGACTGAATCCCGTCCTATCCCGATCACATGACCAGGAACAACAAGGGGCCCTGTAGTTAGAAGATGGGACTCAATCCCGTCCTATCCCGATCACATGACCAGGAACAACAAGGGGCCTATCCTCATCACATGACCAGGAACAACAAGGGGCCCTGTAGTTAGAAGATGGGACTGAATCCCGTCCTATCCCGATCACATGACCAGGAACAACAAGGGGCCCTGTAGTTAGAAGATGGGACTGAATCCCGTCCTATCCCGATCACATGACCAGGAACAACAAGGGGCCCTATAGTTAGAAGATGGGACTGAATCCCGTCCTATCCCGATCACATGACCAGGAACAACAAGGGGCCCTGTAGTTAGATTGAATCCCGTCCTATCCCGATCACATGACCAGGAACAACAAGGGGCCCTGGTTAGACTGAATCCCGTCCTATCCCGATCACATGACCAGGAACAACAAGGGGCCCTGTAGTTAGAAGATGGGACTGAATCCCGTCCTATCCCGATCACATGACCAGGAACAACAAGGGGCCCTGTAGTTAGAAGATGGGACTGAATCCCGTCCTATCCCGATCACATGACCAGGAACAACAAGGGGCCCTATAGTTAGAAGATGGGACTGAATCCCGTCCTATCCCGATCACATGACCAGGAACAACAAGGGGCCCTGTAGTTAGAAGATGGGACTGAATCCCGTCCTATCCCGATCACATGACCAGGAACAACAAGGGGCCTATAGTTAGAAGATGGACCCCGTCTATCCCGATCACATGACCAGGAACAACAAGGGGCCCTGTAGTTAGAAGATGGGACTGAATCCCGATCACATGACCAGGAACAACAAGGGGCCCTGTAGTTAGAAGATGGGACTGAATCCCGTCCTATCCCGATCATGACCAGGAACAACAAGGGGCCCTGTAGTTAGAAGATGGGACTGAATCCCGTCCTATCCCGATCACATGACCAGGAACAACAAGGGGCCCTGTAGTTAGAAGATGGGACTGAATCCCGTCCTATCCCGATCCTATCCCGATCACATGACCAGGAACAACAAGGGGCCCTGTAGTTAGAAGATGGGACTGAATCCCGTCCTATCCCGATCACATGACCAGGAACAACAAGGGGCCCTGTAGTTAGAAGATGGGACTGAATCCGTCCTATCCCGATCACATGACCAGGAACAACAAGGGGCCCTAGTTAGAAGATGGGACTGAATCCCGTCCCTATCCCGATCACATGACCAGGAACAACAAGGGGCCCTGTAGTTAGAAGATGGGACTGAATCCCGTCCCTATCCCGATCACATGACCAGGAACAACAAGGGGCCCTGTAGTTAGAAGATGGGACTGAATCCCGTCCTATCCCGATCACATGACCAGGAACAACAAGGGGCCCTGTAGTTAGAAGATGGGACTGAATCCCGTCCTATCCCGATCACATGACCAGGAACAACAAGGGGCCCTGTAGTTAGAAGATGGGACTGAATCCCGTCCTATCCCGATCACATGACCAGGAACAACAAGGGGCCCTGTAGTTAGAAGATGGGACTGAATCCCGTCCTATCCCGATCACATGACCAGGAACAACAAGGGGCCCTGTAGTTAGAAGATGGGACTGAATCCCGTCCTATCCCGATCACATGACCAGGAACAACAAGGGGCCCTGTAGTTAGAAGATGGGACTGAATCCCGTCCTATCCCGATCACATGACCAGGAACAACAAGGGGCCCTGTAGTTAGACTGAATCCCCTGTCCTATCCCGATCACATGACCAGGAACAACAAGGGGCCCTATAGTTAGAAGATGGGACTGAATCCCGTCCTATCCTGATCACATGACCAGGAACAACAAGGGGCCCTGTAGTTAGAAGATCCTGAATCCCGATCATCATGACCAGGAACAACAAGGGGCCCTATAGTTAGAAGATGGGACTGAATCCCGTCCTATCCCGATCACATGACCAGGAACAACAAGGGGCCCTGTAGTTAGAAGATCGGACTGAATCCCGTCCTATCCTGATCACATGACCAGGAACAACAAGGGGCCCTATAGTTAGAAGATGGGACTGAATCCCGTCTATCCTGATCACATGACCAGGAACAACAAGGGGCCCTGTAGTTAGAAGATGGGACTGAATCCCGTCCTATCCCGATCACATGACCAGGAACAACAAGGGGCCCTGTAGTTAGAAGATGGGACTGAATCCCGTCCTATCCCGATCACATGACCAGGAACAACAAGGGGCCCTCCCTATCCCGATCACATGACCAGGAACAACAAGGGGCCCTTAGAAGATGGGACTGAATCCCGTCCTATCCCGATCACATGACCAGGAACAACAAGGGGCCCTATAGTTAGAAGATGGGACTGAATCCCGTCCTATCCCGATCACATGACCAGGAACAACAAGGGGCCCTGTAGTTAGAAGATGGGACTGAATCCCGTCCTATCCCGATCACATGACCAGGAACAACAAGGGGCCCTGTAGTTAGAAGATGGGACTGAATCCCGTCCTATCCCGATCACATGACCAGGAACAACAAGGGGCCCTATAGTTAGAAGATGGGACTGAATCCCGTCCTATCCCGATCACATGACCAGGAACAACAAGGGGCCCTGTAGTTAGAAGATGGGACTGAATCCCGTCCTATCCCGATCACATGACCAGGAACAACAAGGGGCCCTGTAGTTAGAAGATGGACTGAATCCCGTCCTATCCCGATCACATGACAGGAACAACAAGGGGCCCTATAGTTAGAAGATGGGACTGAATCCCGTCCTATCCCGATCACATGACCAGGAACAACAAGGGGCCTGGTTAGAAGATGGGACTGAATCCCGTCCTATCCCGATCACATGACCAGGAACAACAAGGGGCCCTGTAGTTAGAAGATGGGACTGAATCCCGTCCTATCCCGATCACATGACCAGGAACAACAAGGGGCCCTCTGAATCCGTCCTATCCCGATCACATGACCAGGAACAACAAGGGGCCCTGTAGTTAGAAGATGGGACTGAATCCCGTCCTATCCCGATCACATGACCAGGAACAACAAGGGGCCCTATAGTTAGAAGATGGGACTGAATCCCGTCCTATCCCGATCACATGACCAGGAACAACAAGGGGCCCTGTAGTGACCAGATCACATGACCAGAACAACAAGGGGCCCTGTAGTTAGAAGATGGGACTGAATCCCGTCTATCCCGATCACATGACCAGGAACAACAAGGGGCCCTGTAGTTAGAAGATGGGACTGAATCCGTCCTATCCTGATCACATGACCAGGAACAACAAGGGGCCCTATAGTTAGAAGATGGGACTGAATCCCGTCCTATCCCGATCACATGACCAGGAACAACAAGGGGCCCTCCTATCCCGTAGTTAGTTAAAGATGGGACTGAATCCCGTCCTATCCCGATCACATGACCAGGAACAACAAGGGGCCCTGAATCCCGTCCTATCCCGTTGACCAGAAGATTAGAAGGACTGAATCCCGTCCTAATATCCCGATCACATGACCAGGAACAACAAGGGGCCCTGTAGTTAGAAGATGGGACTGAATCCCGTCCTATGATCACATGACCAGGAACAACAAGGGGCCCTGTAGTTAGAAGATGGGACTGAATCCCATCCTCCTATCCTGATCAGACCAGGAACAACAAGATTAGAAGATGGGACTGAATCCCGTCCTATCCCGATCACATGACCAGGAACAACAAGGGGCCTATAGTTAGAAGATGGGACTGAATCCGTCCTATCCCGATCACATGACCAGGAACAACAAGGGGCCCTAGTTAGAAGATGGGACTGAATCCATCCTATCCCGATCACATGACCAGGAACAACAAGGGCCCTGTAGTTAGAAGATGGGACTGAATCCCGTCCTATCCCGATCACATGACCAGGAACAACAAGGGGCCCTATAGTTAGAAGATGGGACTGAATCCCGTCCTATCCCGATCACATGACCAGGAACAACAAGGGGCCCTATAGTTAGAAGATGGGACTGAATCCCGTCTATCCCGCACATTTAGTTAGAAGATGGGACTGAATCCCGGATCACATGACCAGGAACAACAAGGGGCCCTATTTAGAAGATGGGACTGAATCCCGGATCACATGACCAGGAACACAAGGGGCGCTATAGTTAGTCTGAATCCCGTCCTATCCCGGACCAGGAACAACAAGGAAGGCTGAATCCTCTATCCCGATCACATGACCAGGAACAACAAGGGGCTTTGGGACTGAATCCCGTTGATCACATGACCAGGAAGAGGTTTTCCATGACCAGGAACAACAAGGGGCCCTATAGTTAGAAGATGGGTCTGAATCCCATCCTATCCTGATCACATGGTCAACAAGGGGCCCTGGTTTAAAGTTGGGCTGAGATCCCGTTTTCCCGGCCAGGTCACATGACCAGGAACAACAAGGGGCCCTATAGTTAGAAGTTGGGCTCAGAGGTTTTCCCGGGCCAGGTCACATGGTCAGGAACAACAAGGGGCCCTATAGAGAGGCTTTAAGTTGGGCTCAGAGGTTTTCCCGGGCCAGGTCACATGGTCAGGAACAACAAGGGGCCCTATAGAGATGGGACTTTAAGTTGGGCTCAGAGGTTTTCCCGGGCCAGGTCACATGGTCAGGAACAACAAGGGGCCCTAATAGAGAGGCTTTAAGTTGGGCTCAGAGGTTTTCCCGGGCCAGGTCACATGGTCAGGAACAACAAAGGGCCCTATAGAACAAACAGGCACTCTCTTCACATGGCCATTTGAGAAGCAGACAGTTTCCACACCTTAGTGCCGCAAAACGAAATATCTTACTGCTGTACAGGGATGGATGCCAAGCCTTTCCCCCCAGTCCAAGTGTGTGTGTGTGTGTATGCCTGCGAGCGTGTGTGTGTGTGTGTGTGTGTGTGTTTATGCCTGCGCCTGGGTGCGTGCCTGCGCCTAATTCGATATCAAAAGAGCTTACAAGTTTTGAAGTACATCATTTACATGGTTTTTGAGGCAAAGAGTGTTTCTACACTGACTGACAGGTGAGCTGAGCTTTGTGGTGCGTCTGGAAGCAAAGAAATATAACATGTAGAAAAAGACAAGAAGAAGCCAACAGCCAGAGCTCGCTATGTACTGCACTGTATAACGTTCCTAGTTCTAGAATAGAATGTCGTGGAATAGGCAGATCTCTGAACACTCACAGTTCTCTCTCCCCATGTCAGATACCAGGCGTATTGGAGCCGAGCCACGACAAGTGTATATGTACGTGAGAAACGTACCGTTGTGTTCTAACAGAGGAGGTCTAGTGGCTTCAGAAGAAGAACTGTGTGGTGCATTCTAAACGCATTTGATTGATTGATGATATTCAATGATTAACTGCAGTCATTTGTGTAAAAAAAAAATTAATGTAGAATGGAATTCCTGGAACCCTTTTCTGGAATGTCAACAGTACATTCTGTTTGAACATTCTAATTGATTCAAATCAATGACGTCATAAAGGGATTCTGGGAACAGAGGACAAAGGAAACCACTGTCATAAGATTCTTAGATTCACCCCTCCAATGGTTAAACAGAATGAGAGGTCATTCTGGGAGGCTGGGCGTTTCTATAAAGGACAGGAATACAGTATATACAGCAAACAGCGGAAAGATTCATCTCAACAGTTTCACAGCATTAAAAACAAGTGAAAGGGGGTTACATTGGTTGGACGGTTGGTAAATAATATGGTCGCCTGAATGACAAGGAAAAAAACAAAACAAAACAAAACAAAATGGCCAAAAACGCTTGTCTCAAACCATTCTTACGGAAGAGACTCCGTGGTGTAGGGAGATGTGATCAAATCCTCATTCAAGTCTCTCTCCTGGCACTACTTTTGACATGAGGCCTGGTCTATAGTAGTGCACTAAATAGGGAATAGGGTGCCATTTTGGACTTAACTTATATCATCTGCCACATTCACCTCCAGTTAAAGCCACTGGACAGAACGTGGGGTCTAAGGGCCCTAAAGTAGTGCACTACATAGGGAATAGGGCTCTGGTCACTAGTAGTTTACTGTATAGGGAATAGGGCTCTGGTCACTAGTAGATCACTATATAGGGAATAGGGCTCTGGTCACGAGTAGTTCACTATATAGGGAATAGGGCTCTGGTCACGAGTAGTTCACTATATAGGGAATAGGGCCCTGGTCACTAGTAGTTCACTATATAGGGAATAGGGCTCTGGTCACGAGTAGTTCACTATATAGGGAATAGGGCCCTGGTCACTAGTAGTTCACTATATAGGGAATAGGGCTCTGGTCAATAGTTCACTATATAGGGAATCCCTGGTCACTAGTAGTTCACTATATAGGGAATAGGGCTCTGGTCACTAGTAGTTCACTATATAGGGAATAGGGCTCCTGGTAGTTCACTATATAGGGAATAGGGCCCTGGTCACTTCACTATATAGGGAATAGGGCTCTGGTCACGAGTAGTTCACTATATAGGGCCCTGGTCACTAGTAGTTCACTATATAGGGAATAGGGCTCTGGTCACTAGTAGTTCACTATATAGGGAATAGGGCTCTGGTCACTAGTAGTTCACTATATAGGGAATAGGGCTCTGGTCACTAGTAGTTCATTATTTAGGGAATAGGGCCCTGGTCTAAAGTCGTTCACTATATAGGGAATAGGGCCCTGGTCTAAAGTCGTTCACTATATAGGGAATAGGGCCCTGGTCTAAAGTCGTTCACTATATAGGGAATAGGGCCCTGGTCTAAAGTCGTTCACTATATAGGGAATAGGGCCCTGGTCTAAAGTCGTTCACTATATAGGGAATAGGGCCCTGGTCTAAAGTCGTTCACTATATAGGGAATAGGGCCCTGGTCTAAAGTCGTTCACTATATAGGGAATAGGGCTCTGGTCTAAAGTCGTTCACTATATAGGGAATAGGGCTCTGGTCTAAAGTCGTTCACTATATAGGGAATAGGGCTCTGGTCTAAAGTCGTTCACTATATAGGGAATAGGGCTCTGGTCTAAAGTCGTTCACTATATAGGGAATAGGGCCCCAATTGGAACGAAGGCTGTGAAGCTGTTTCCCCCCTTTTCCCAATCCTGACTACCAATCAACAAAGGGGACCTTAGATCAGTTTCTATGGAACAATGTTATGTTATTCTGAAGGGGATAGACAGGGGAACACGGTGCATGTCAGAGATGCCCTAGTGTCCCAAATGGCCCCCTATTCCCTTTATAGTGCACTACTTTTGACCAGGGCCCATAGGACTATCATCAAAAGTAGTGCACTATATAGGTAGTAGGGTGCCAGTAGGGTGCCATTTTGGGTGGAGGCAAAGATATCATTATGATTAAACTGTAGGTCATTTTGCCATGGATAACCCATCTCAGTGCCAAGAATTGGTCGAATTTAACCTATTTGACATGCTTTTTGTTTGTTTGTTGATTATATGAAAGCACTTTTGTCTTCAAAATGAAGCCAGTCTGAGTTACAAAACGTCCCGATTCTGTGACGTTTCATAACTTTATATTCGGGTTGTAAATCATCCTCATCACCACCATAGCTGAAGGACACAAGGTATACTGTTAAACTGTTAAATCAAGGCATCTCTCTTCCCACCCCTCTGCCAGAACAATGGACTATTCCATGTCTACTGCTTATCTGTGCTTTTCTTGAAGTGGGTGACTACATTTTCCGTAGTTTTTAGGGAAGTTATTTTGACTATGAGACATGTAGACAGAATTTACAAATCTTGTTCTGCTGTCCAATCCTCTCAAAGCTTCACGTGGACCCAGTAAGAAGGTCAGGGATCATTAACTACATTCTCCAAAATTATTTGGAGACTTGCAAATTGACCTCAAGAAGCCCAAACAGATATATTTCACTAAAACATAATTATTTAAAACCTTGCCTACATTTGCATACGATCCCATACCTGTATCTATCTATTATGGGAATATCTATTATGGGAATATCTTGGAACACATTTCCAAAATGTTAATAATTGGAGCTTTTACAGTCGTACGTCCAACATTAAAAAAAAAAAAATATATATATATATATATATATATATATATATAAATTGGGGGGCCAAATAAAATCACCCGCGGGCCAAATTCAGCCCGTGTGCCACCAGTTGGAGAACCATGGCATAGAGTCTAACTATGGGCTGGGGGCTTCTTAGGGTGTAAAAACTAGGGGGACGTTTTAGTCTAGGGGCGAGGGTTTAGGGCGTAGAGTGTATGGTGCAAGGGGTTGATTTGGAACAGAGAATATGTGATATGGTGATACTGGACATTGGCCAAAAGAACAGGAAAGAAAATACAGACATAGGATACATCCTAAATGGAACCCTACTCCCTATGTAGTGCACTACTTTAGACCAGAGCCCTATGGCACCCTATTCACTATATAGTGCACTACTTTAGACCAGAGCCCTATGGCACCCTATTCCCTATATAGTGCACTTCTTTAGACCAGAGCCCTGTGGCACCCTATTCCCTATGTAGTGCACTACATTAGACCAGAGCCCTATTCCCTATATTGTGCACTACTTTAGACCACAGCCCTATGGTACCCTATTCCCTATATATAAGACCAGAGCCCTATTCCCTACATAGTGCACTACATTATACCAGAGCCCTATTCCCTACATAGTGCACTACATTAGACCAGAGCCCTATAGAACCCTATTCCCTACATAGTGCACTACATTAGACCAGAGCCCTATGGTACCCTATTCCCGACATAGTGCACTACATTAGACCAGAGCCCTATGTTACCCTATTCCCTACATAGTGCACTACATTAGACCAGAGCTCTATGGTACCCTATTCCCTACATAGTGCACTACATTAGACCAGAGCCCTATGGTACCCTATTCCCTACATAGTGCACTACATTAGACCAGAGCCCTATGGTACCCTATTCCCTACATAGTGCACTACATTAGACCAGAGCCCTATGGTACCCTATTCCCTACATAGTGCACTACATTAGACCAGAGCCCTATGGTACCCTATTCCCTACATAGTGCACTACATTAGACCAGAGCCCTATGGTACCCTATTCCCTACATAGTGCACTACATTATGCAGGGCGCCATTTGGAAACACACACTATACAAACAAACAAAAGGCTCCATCGAGAAAACTAATAAAAAAAGACTACTGATGGTTCAGTCCCAAATAGTACCCTTTTCCCGACACAGTGCACTACTTCTGACCAGGACCCATAGGCCATAGGTAAAAGTAGTGGACTATATAGGGGAATAGGAAACCATTTGGGACATACCCTGTGCTTCTTTAAAAAAAAATTAAAAAAAATAAAAAAAGAACAAGATCCTTAATACACATTTTCCTCGTTCCAAAAAACAAATAAACAACAACAAAACGTAGAAAAAAATGATGTATGCATTCAAGTGGTACTTAATATGGCTTTTATACAATACACCTTTTGGTGAAAATATACATCTAGGACACAATTCAAGTACAAATGTACAAAATCTTTAAACTCATATGTTTTTCTTTTAATTATTATAATTACACTTTTTAATACATATCATAAATACAGGTTTAACATTCATCGAGTTCCTAACATTTTAACGCTCTGGATGCGTTTGAAGAAGGAAGGAGGGAGAGGAGGAGGAGGAGGAAGAGGGAGAGGGGGAGGAGGAGGAGGAGGAGGGAGAGGAGGAGGGAGAGGAGGAGGAGGGAGAGGAGGAGGGTGAGCAGGAGGAGGAGGAGGGTGAGCAGGAGTGGTTTAAAGTCGGGAAGGCTCCTCGTGCTCTTCGTCTTCGTAGCCACTCTTTAAACAGACCTGGGAACAGTTAGTTAAATAAACCGTTACATAGGATCAATGGGCTCTTCATCTTTTACAAACTGATTCTGAATCAGTTCGGTTACATACAGTACATTGTGAAAGTAATCTGACCCCTTCCATAGGATCAATGGGCTCTTCATCTTTTACAAACTGATTCTGAATCAGTTAGGTTACATACAGTACATTGTGAAAGTAATCTGACCCCTTCCATAGGATCAATGGGCTCTTTAACTTTACATGTATTTAATTGTTTTAGCATAAGGCTGTAATGTCACTTTTCACCACCTTTAAAAACAGACTGAATCAGTCAGAGGTTGTTGAATATTAATAACTGACCCGAGATCAGCCGTCGGTGTGCTGTATAATCTTTCAGACATTATTTACATTCGACGCTCTTATCAGAGAGACAGGGCGGCAGGGTAGCCTAGTGGTTAGAGTGTAGAGGAGGTAGGGTAGCCTAGTGGTTAGAGTGTAGAGGATGTAGGGTAGCCTAGTGGTTAGAGTGTAGAGGATGTAGGGTAGCCTAGTGGTTAGAGTGTAGAGGCGGCAGGGTAGCCTAGTGGTTAGAGTGTAGAGGATGTAGGGTAGCCTAGTGGTTAGAGTGTAGAGGAGGTAGGGTAGCCTAGTGGTTAGAGTGTAGAGGATGTAGGGTAGCCTAGTGGTTAGAGTGTAGAGGCAGCAGGGTAGACTAGTGGTTAGAGTGTAGAGGAGGTAGGGTAGCCTAGTGGTTAGAGTGTAGGGGCGGCAGGGTAGCCTAGTGGTTAGAGTGTAGAGGAGGTATGGTAGCCTAGTGGTTAGAGTGTAGGGGCGGCAGGGTAGCCTAGTGGTTAGAGTGTAGAGGAGGTAGGGTAGCCTAGTGGTTAGAGTGTAGAGGAGGTAGGGTAGCCTAGTGGTTAGAGTGTAGAGGAGGTAGGGTAGCCTAGTGGTTAGAGTGTAGAGGAGGTAGGGTAGCCTAGTGGTTAGAGTGTAGAGGAGGTAGGGTAGCCTAGTGGTTAGAGTGTAGAGGAGGTAGGGTAGCCTAGTGGTTAGAGTGTAGAGGCAGCAGGGTAGACTAGTGGTTAGAGTGTAGAGGAGGTAGGGTAGCCTAGTGGTTAGAGTGTAGTTGAGGTAGGGTAGCCTAGTGGTTAGAGTGTAGAGGAGGTATGGTAGCCTAGTGGTTAGAGTGTAGGGGCGGCAGGGTAGCCTAGTGGTTAGAGTGTAGAGGAGGTAGGGTAGCCTAGTGGTTAGAGTGTAGAGGAGGTAGGGTAGCCTAGTGGTTAGAGTGTAGAGGAGGTAGGGTAGCCTAGTGGTTAGAGTGTAGTTGAGGTAGGGTAGCCTAGTGGTTAGAGTGTAGTTGAGGTAGGGTAGCCTAGTGGTTAGAGTGTAGTTGAGGTAGGGTAGCCTAGTGGTTAGAGTGTAGTTGAGGTAGGGTAGCCTAGTGGTTAGAATGTAGAGGAGGTAGGGTAGCCTAGTGGTTAGAGTGTAGAGGAGGTAGGGTAGCCTAGTGGTTAGAGTGTAGTTGAGGTAGGGTAGCCTAGTGGTTAGAGTGTAGTTGAGGTAGGGTAGCCTAGTGGTTAGAGTGTAGGGGCGGCAGGGTAGCCTAGTGGTTAGAGTGTAGAGGAGGTAGGGTAGCCTAGTGGTTAGAGTGTAGAGGAGGTAGGGTAGCCTAGTGGTTAGAGTGTAGAGGAGGTAGGGTAGCCTAGTGGTTAGAGTGTAGGGGCGGCAGGGTAGCCTAGTGGTTAGAGTGTAGAGGAGGTAGGGTAGCCTAGTGGTTAGAGTGTAGAGGAGGTAGGGTAGCCTAGTGGTTAGAGTGTAGAGGAGGTAGGGTAGCCTAGTGGTTAGAGTGTAGGGGCGGCAGGGTAGCCTAGTGGTTAGAGTGTAGAGGAGGTAGGGTAGCCTAGTGGTTAGAGTGTAGAGGAGGTAGGGTAGCCTAGTGGTTAGAGTGTAGAGGAGGTAGGGTAGCCTAGTGGTTAGAGTGTAGAGGAGGTAGGGTAGCCTAGTGGTTAGAGTGTAGAGGAGGTAGGGTAGCCTAGTGGTTAGAGCGTTGGACTAGTAACCGAAAGGTTGCAAGTTCAAACCCCCGAGCTGACAAGGTACAAAATCTGTCGTTCTGCCCCTGAACAGCCATCATTGAAAATAAGAATTTGTTCTTAACTGACTTGCCTGGTTAAATAAAGGTAAAATTAAAAAATTAAAAAAGAGACTCACAGGAGCATTTCGGGTTAAGTGTCTTGCTCGAGGTCACATCGACTGATTTTTCACCTTGTCGGCTCAGGGATTCGAACCAGCAAACATTCGGTGACTTGCCCAACGCTCTTAAGCACCACGCTACCTGCTGCTGCCATTAAGAACTGATTCTGGGTCAGTTAGGCTACACATGTAGTTAATACAGAGATGTAGTGACACAGACTCAACACTTAGTTAGGCCTTATCAACTGGACTTCCTGCTGAACCAACTGGACTTCCTGCTTTATCAACTGGACTTCCTGCTTTATCAACTGGACTTCCTGCTTTATCAACTGGACTTCCTGCTGAACCAACTGGACTTCCTGCTTTATCAACTGGACTTCCTGCTGAACCAACTGGACTTCCTGCTTTATCAACTGGACTTCCTGCTGTACCAATTGGACTTCCTGCTTTATCAACTGGACTTCCTGCTGTACCAACTGGACTTCCTGCTGTACCAACTGGACTTCCTGCTTTACCAACTGGACTTCCTGCTGTACCAACTGGACTTCCTGCTGTACCAACTGGACTTCCTGCTGAACCAACTGGACTTCCTGCTGTACCAACTGGACTTCCTGCTTTACCAACTGGACTTCCTGCTTTATCAACTGGACTTCCTGCTTTATCAACTGGACTTCCTGCTGTACCAACTGGACTTCCTGCTTTACCAACTGGACTTCCTGCTTTACCAACTGGACTTCCTGCTTTACCAACTGGACTTCCTGCTTTACCAACTGGACTTCCTGCTTTACCAACTGGACTTCCTGCTTTACCAACTGGACTTCCTGCTATACCAACTGGACTTCCTGCTATACCAACTGGACTTCCTGCTATACCAACTGGACTTCCTGCTTTACCAACTGGACTTCCTGCTTTACCAACTGGACTTCCTGCTGAACCAACTGGACTTCCTGCTGAACCAACTGGACTTCCTGCTGAACCAACTGGACTTGCAGAGAGAGCCTTCAACCGGAGAAGAAACACAAGCAGAGAGAGCCTTCAACCAGAGAAGAAACACAAGCAGAGAGAGCCTTCAACCAGAGAAGAAACACAAGCAGAGAGAGCCTTCAACCAGAGAAGAAACACAAGCAGAGAGAGCCTTCAACCAGAGAAGAAACACAAGCAGAGAGAGCCTTCAACCAGAGAAGAAACACAAGCAGAGAGAGCCTTCAAGCAGAGAAGAAACACAAGCAGAGAGAGCCTTCAAGCAGAGAAGAAACACAAGCAGAGAGAGCCTTCAACCAGAGAAGAAACAAGCAGAGAGAGCCTTCAACCAGAGAAGAAACAAGCAGAGAGAGCCTTCAACCAGAGAAGAAACACACAGAGCCTTCAACCAGAGAAGAAACACACAGAGCCTTCAACCAGAGAAGAAACAAGCAGGGCCTTCAACCAGAGAAGAAACACAAACAGAGCCTTCAACCAGAGAAGAAACAAGCAGAGCCTTCAACCAGAGAAGAAACACAAGCAGAGCCTTCAACCAGAGAAGAAACACACAGAGCCTTCAACCAGAGAAGAAACACAAACAGAGCATTCAACCAGAGAAGAAACAAGCAGGGCCTTCAACCAGAGAAGAAACACAAACAGAGCCTTCAACCAGAGAAGAAACAAGCAGAGCCTTCAACCAGAGAAGAAACACACAGAGCCTTCAACCAGAGAAGAAACACAAACAGAGCATTCAACCAGAGAAGAAACAAGCAGAGCCTTCAACCAGAGAAGAAAATCAGAGGTAAAGAAGAAGAAAAGAAAGATGGAGGAAGAGGGAAGTACCTTAACCCCCACCACCTCTCACGGCGGCGGCGGGGGGGGGAGGAGAGCTAGCACCACTTGCCTCTCGTCTGAACAGCCTGTAGAAGAATCCTCTCTTTGGCGGTGGGTTGGGTCTGTTCACATCCAGATCTGAACACAGCAGGCCCTCGGTCTCATAGACGTTGATCTCCTTAAAACACTCCATCTCAATCATCTAGAGAGAGTATTAACACAGTATAAAACGCTCAATCATCTAGAGTATTAACACAGTATAAAACACTCAATCATCTAGAATATTAACGCAGTATAAAACACTCAATCATCTAGAGTATTAACGCAGTATAAAACACTCAATCATCTAGAATATTAACACAGTATAAAACACTGATCTCCTTAATAAAACACTAGAGACACCGAGAAAGAGAGAGACAAAGACACAGTGATAGACAGAGAGAGAGAGAGAGAGAGAGAGAGAGAGAGAGAGACACACACAGAAAGAGACACAGAGAGAGACAGACACAGAGAGAGAGACAGACACAGAGAGAGAGACAGAAAGAGACACAGAAAGACACAGAGAGAGAGAGAAAGACACAGAGTGAGACACAGAAAGAGACACCGAGAGAGAGAGAGAAAAACACAGAGCGAGACACAGAAAGAGACACAGAGAGAGAGAAAGACACAGAGAGCGAGACACAGAAAGAGAGACAGAGAGAGAGAGAGAAAGACACAGAGAGCGAGACACAGAAAGAGAGACAGAGAGAGAGAGAGAGAAAGACACAGAGAGCGAGACACAGAAAGAGACACAGAGAGAGAGGGGTAATAGTTTTCATTACATGGCTCAATATCCCAAGAAAACAGACATGTTGTTGAAGCCTGACTATCATCTAAAGGGACACGTGTACCTAAACTCCCAGGTGTATAAGAATGAAGGAGGTGTGTCACTGAATGGACTGGAGCAAAAACCTGCACCGGACCCCTGTTCTAAACGATGACATCATTGCCAGGGGATGGAGACACACACACACAGTAGGGTGCAGTACCTTCTGCTGCCAGGGGATGGAGACACACACACATACTCATGCACACACAGTAGGGTGCAGTACCTCGTTCTGCCAGGGTATGGAGACACTTCCTGTAACAAACTTGTGGTAGAAGTCATCGTCTGTGGGGTCCAGGTTGACTCCCTTCACTGTAGAGAACTGTTCTATATCCAGAACATCTTTACAATACACCGCCCGCGGCTGGAGGGAGGGAGGGAGAGGGAGGGGGAGAGGGGGAGGGAGGGAGAGAGAGGGGGAGAGAGGGAGAGAGAGAGAGGGAGAGAGGGTAGAGGTAGAGAGGGGGAGAGGGGGTAGAGAGAGAGAGAGAGAGGGTAGAGGTAGAGAGAGAGAGAGAGAGAGAGAGGGGGTAGAGAGAGAGAGAGGGTAGAGAGAGAGAGAGGGGGTAGAGAGAGAGGGTAGAGAGAGAGAGAGAGAGAGAGAGAGAGAGGGGGTAGAGGGGGTAGAGAGAGAGAGAGAGAGAGAGGGGGTAAGAGAGAGAGAGAGAGAGAGAGAGAGAGAGAGAGAGAGAGAGACAGAGAGAGACAGAGAGAGAGACAGAGAGAGACAGAGAGAGAGACAGAGAGAGAGAGAGAGAGAGAGAGAGAGAGAGAGAGAGAGAGTTTGTTCATGTGCGTGTGTCCAGTAATGGAAAAAGTACTCAATTGTCATACTTGGGTAAAAGTAAAAAATACCTTAATATAAAATGATCTCAGTAACATACTACTTGAGTAAAAGTCTAAAAGTATCAGATTTTAAACGTACCTACACTCGTGGAAAATGTACTCAATTGTCATACTTGAGTAAAAGTGAAAGTTTCCCAGTAAAATACTACTTGATTAAAAGTCTAAAAGTATCCGATTTTAAAAGTACTTAAGTAGTATTTAAAAGTATTTTTACTTAAGTACATTACACCACTGTGTGTGTCCTTACATCCAGGCTGAAGGGGAGGTCCTGTGTGTGTGTGTGTGTGTGTGTGTGTGTGTGTGTGTGTGTGTGTGTGTGTGTGTGTGTGTGTGTGTGTGTGTGTGTGTGTGTGTGTGTGTTCTTTACATCAGGACTGAAGGGGGTTCCAGAATGCCTGCCTCGAGGCGTTTGAAGTTGATGTTCTTGAAGATGATATGAGCCTTCACCTCCACACCGCCCAGCCCCTGGCACCCCAGACGGGCTTTGGGGTCTTTGGCCAGCAGCTGAGGAAGAGGAAGTGACACGGGGTTCTAGAAGAGTTGTGTGAGGCAGAGTCAGGTACTTAAGAGAGTTGAGACAACTTCTAGAATGTTGTATATTGTTCTGATTCTAAACATTCAGATCTTGAGCATTGTTTAAATATCCCCCATGTGTAATATTACTCTGATTCTACACATTCAGATCTAGAGCATTGTTTAAATATCCCCCATGTGTAATATTACTCTGATTCTACACAGATTAGAGCATTGTTTAAATATCCCCCATGTGTAATATTGTTCTGATTCTACACATTCAGATCTAGAGCATTGTTTAAATATCCCCCATGTGTAATATTACTCTGATTCTACACATTCAGACCTAGAGCATTGTTTAAATATCCCCCATGTGTAATATTGTTCTGATTCTACACATTCAGATCTAGAGCATTGTTTAAATATCCCCCATGTGTAATATTACTCTGATTCTACACATTCAGATCTAGAGCATTGTTTAAATATCCCCCATGTGTAATATTACTCTGATTCTACACATTCAGATCTAGAGCATTGTTTAAATATCCCCCATGTGTAATATTACTCTGATTCTACCATTCAGATCTAGAGCATTGTTTAAATATCCCCCATGTGTAATATTACTCTGATTCTAAACATTCAGATCTAGAGCATTGTTTAAATATCCCCCATGTGTAATATTACTCTGATTCTACACATTCAGATCTAGAGCATTGTTTAAATATCCCCCATGTGTAATATTGTGTCTCTCACTGGAACAGAGGACCCCCCCCAGAGGCCTGGAACAGTAACGGTCCTTCACCCTCTCTCCTTTACCTCCCTCATCCCCTCCTCATCCCCTCCTCTCTCCTTTACCTCCCTCATCCCCTCCTCTCTCATTTAGCTCCCTCATCCCCTCTTCTTTACCTCCCTCATCCCCTCCTCTCTCCTCTACCTCCCTCATCCCCTCCTCTCTCCTCTACCTCCATCATCCCCTCCTCTCTCCTTCACCTCCCTCATCCCCTCCTTCACCTCCCTCATCCCCTACTCTCTCATTTACCTCCCTCATCCCCTCCCCTCTCCTTTACCTCCCTCATCCCCTCCCCTCTCCTTTACCTCCCTCACCCCCTCCCCTCTCCTTTACCTCCCTCACCCCCTCCTCTCTCCTTTACCTCCCTCATCCCCTCCTCTCTCCTTCACCTCCCTCATCCCCTCCTCTCTCCTTTACCTCCCTCATCCCCTCCTCTCTCCTTTACCTCCCTCATCCCCTACTCTCTCCTTTACCTCCCGCATCCCCTCCCATTACCTCCCTCATCCCCTCTCCTTTACCTCCCTCATCTCCTCCTCTCTCCTTTACCTCCCTCATCCCCTCCTCTCTCCTTTACCTCCCTTATCCCCTCCCATTACCTCCCTCATCCCCTCTCCTTTACCTCCCTCATCCCCTCCCCTTTACCTCCCTCATCCCCTCCTCTCTCCCAGTAGGGAGTCCAACGCGAAGAAGAAGATTGTATTTGTGGACAACCACACAGACATGTTTTACACCAGTGCTCCAAAAGCTCATTCATGGATAAAGTAAATATTATCTCTGGTGGACCGGTCTGAAACATGACCACTGCTCAACCACCATGGATACAGACACAGTAGAGAAGAGATGTTGAACACACACACACCTGCACACAGAACACACACACACCTGCACACATAACACACACACACACCTGCACACAGAACACACACACACACACACCTGCAAACAGAACACACACACACCTGCACCCAGAACACACACACACACCTGCACACAACACACACACACACACCTGCACCCAGAACACACACACACACCTGCACACAGAACACACACACACCTGCACACAGAACACACACACACATGCACACAGAACACACACACACACATGCACACAGAACACACACACACACATGCACACAGAACACACACACACACACCTGCACACAGAACACACACACACACCTGCACACAGAACACACACCCCATGTGACCTCACTTTCTCCCTAACCCCGGCAGAGGAATAACTAACTGCAGTTGTGTGTAAACACGCCATCCATCCGTCCCACCTGTCTGCAGATATCCTTGGCCTCCTCAGAGAACTTGTCAGAGTATTCCTCGGGATCTTCTCGCACTCGTCTGTCCACCTCTTCTCTCTTCACTCGTTCTTTACGCCGGCGGAAGGGCGACTGACCCTGGATCATCTCAAACACCAGACAGCCCAGACCCCACCAGTCAGGACTGAAGGAGTAGGACTCATTCTGGATCACCTCTGGGGCTGACGGAGAGACAGAGGAGAGAGAGAGAGAGAAAGAGAATTAGAGAGAGAGAGAAAGAGAGAGAGAGAGAGACAGAACGATGAGAGAGAGAGAGAGAGAGAGAGAGAGAGAGAGAGATAGAGAGTGAGAGAGAGAGAGAGAAAGAGAGAAGGAGAGACGGATGAGAGAGAAGGAGAGATGAAAGATAGAAATATTGTTTAATCAATAGTCAGGACTGAAGGAGTAAGCCTCATTCTGTATAACCTCAGGAGCTGACGGAGAGATGGATGAGAGAGAGAGAGAGAGAGAGGAAGGTGAGACAGGGAATAGAGGGGATAGATTATGTCTAGACACATCCAGGTCTAGGAGAGAGAGAGACAGGGTTAAAAAGAGGGAGCAGGGGATGAGGAGAGAGAGAGTGAGAGAGAGAGAGAGATGAAGAGGAGGAATCAAGGAGATAGGAAGAGAGAGGTAGGATGTACCCATGTATGTAGAGAGAGAGAGAGAGATGAAGAGGAGGAATCAAGGAGATAGGAAGAGAGAGGTAGGATGTACCCATGTATGTAGAGAGAGAGAGAGAGATGAAGAGGAGGAATCAAGGAGACAGGAAGTGAGGTAGGATGTACCCATGTATGTAGAGAGAGAGAGAGAGATGAAGAGGAGGAATCAAGGAGATAGGAAGTGAGGTAGGATGTACCCATGTATGTAGAGAGAGAGAGAGAGAGAGAAGAGGAGGGATCAAGGAGATAGGAAGTGTGGTAGGATGTACCCATGTATGTAGAGAGAGAGAGATGAAGAGGAGGAATCAAGGAGATAGGAAGAGAGAGGTAGGATGTACCCATGTATGTAGAGAGAGAGAGAGAGATGAAGAGGAGGAATCAAGGAGATAGGAAGAGAGAGGTAGGATGTACCCATGTATGTAGAGAGAGAGAGAGAGAGAGATGAAGAGGAGGAATCAAGGAGATAGGAAGTGAGGTAGGATGTACCCATGTATGTAGAGAGAGAGAGAGAGAGATGAAGAGGAGGAATCAAGGAGATAGGAAGTGAGGTAGGATGTACCCATGTATGTAGAGAGAGAGAGAGAGAGATGAAGAGGAATCAAGGAATCAAGGAGATAGGTAAGTGAAGAGTCAGGATGTGACCACATGTATGTAGAGAGAGAGAGAGAGATGAAGAGGAGGAAATCAAGGATAGGAAGTGAGGTAGGATGTACCCATGTATGTAGAGAGAGAGAGAGAGAGATAGAGAGGAATCAAGGAGATAGAGAGATGAAGAGATAGATGAGGTAGGATGTACATATGTATGTAGAGGATAGTATAGGATGTACCCATGTATGTAGAGAGAGAGAGAGAGAGATGAAGAGGAGGAATCAAGGAGATAGGAAGTGAGGTAGGATGTACCCATGTATGTAGAGAGAGAGAGAGAGAGAGAGAGATGAAGAGGAGTAATCAAGGAGACAGGAAGTGAGGTAGGATGTACCCATGTATGTAGAGAGAGAGATGAGAGAGAGGAGATCAAGGAGACAGGAAGTGAGGTAATCAATGTATGTAGAGAGAGGAAGAGAGAAGAGGAGGAATCAAGGAGATAGGAAGAGAGAGGTAGGATGTACCCATGTATGTAGAGAGAGAAAGAGAGATGAAGAGGAGGAATCAAGGAGACAGGAAGTGAGGTAGGATGTACCCATGTATCCTACAGTGCCCACTCTCCCTCGTATCGTCTCCGAGTCGGGAATCTGGACGGCTAGTCCCAGGTCAGAGATACGGATGTGTCCTGGAGAGAACATGAATAACAACGTTATAACATGTTTATGAACAAGAATAAGAGTGCAATAACATGTTTATGAATATCACTATGGGTATGGGAAATTAACAGTGTAGCTAGCTAGTTTAAGTTGCTAGTGCCTAGGCTTTTAGCTAGCTAATTTATGTTGCTAGTATCTAGGCTTTTAGCTAGCTAATTTATGTTGCTAGTACCTAGGCTTTTAGCTAGCTAATTTATGTTGCTAGTACCTAGGCTTTTAGCTAGCTAATTTATGTTGCTAGTATCTAGGCTGTTAGCTAGCTAATTTATGTTGCTCGTACCTAGGCTTTTAGCTAGCTAATTTATGTTGCTAGTATCTAGGCTTTTAGCTAGCGAATTTATGTTGCTCGTACCTAGGCTTTTAGCTAGCGAATTTATGTTGCTCGTACCTAGGCTTTTTTAGCTAGCGAATTTATGTTGCTCGTACCTAGGCTTTTAGCTAGCTAATTTATGTTGCTAGTATCTAGGCTTTTAGCTAGCGAATTTATGTTGCTAGTATCTAGGCTTTTAGCTAGCTAATTTATGTTGCTCGTACCTAGGCTTTTAGCTAGCGAATTTATGTTGCTAGTATCTAGGCTTTTAGCTAGCTAATTTATGTTGCTAGTACCTAGGCTTTTAGCTAGCTAATTTATGTTGCTAGTACCTAGGCTTTTAGCTAGCTAATTTATGTTGCTAGTATCTAGGCTTTTAGCTAGCTAATTTATGTTGCTAGTACCTAGCCTTTTAGCTAGCTAATTTATGTTGCTAGTACCTAGGCTTTTAGCTAGCTAATTTATGTTGCTAGTATCTAGGCTTTTAGCTAGCTAATTTATGTTGTTCGTACCTAGGCTTTTAGCTAGCTAATTTATGTTGCTAGTACCTAGGCTTTTAGCTAGCTAATTTATGTTGCTAGTACCTAGGCTTTTAGCTAGCGAATTTATGTTGCTAGTACCTAGGCTTTTACCTAGCTAATTTATGTTGCTAGTACCTAGGCTTTTAGCTAGCTAATTTATGTTGCTAGTACCTAGGCTTTTAGCTAGCTAATTTATGTTGCTAGTACCTAGGCTTGTAATTAGCTAAGTCAGTGACAAGACGTGGTTCAAGCTTACCGCGGTCGTCTAGAAGAATGTTTTCAGGTTTTAAGTCCCTGAGAAGAAAAAAAACACACACGAAGTTAGAATTATTTATACAAAACCAGTTCTGGGCATGCTTTTGTTCCTGCACTAACACAGCTAACCATCCATCATCTAAATCAGCTAACCATCCATCATCTAAATCAGCTAACCATCCATCATCTAAATCAGCTAACCATCCATCATCTAAATCAGCTAACCATCCATCATCTAAATCAGCTAACCATCCATCATCTAAATCAGCTAACCATCCATCATCTAAATCAGCTAACCATCCATCATCTAAATCAGCTAACCATCCATCATCTAACACAGCTAACCATCCATCATCTAAATCAGCTAACCATCCATCATCTAAATCAGCTAACCATCCATCATCTAACACAGCTAACCATCCATCATCTAAATCAACTAACCATCCATCATCTAAATCAGCTAACCATCCATCATCTAAATCAGCTAACCATCCATCATCTAAATCAGCTAACCATCCATCATCTAAATCAGCTAACCATCCATCATCTAAATCAGCTAACCATCTAATCAACTAACCATCTAAATCAGCTAACCATCCATCATCTAAATCAGCTAATCATCCATCATCTAAATCAGCTAACCATTTAATCAACTAACCATCTGATCAGCAAACCATCTAATCAGCTAACCATCCATCATCTAATCAGCTAACCATCCATCATCTAAATCAGCTAACCATCCATCATCTAAATCAGCTAACCATCCATCATCTAAATCAGCTAACCATCCATCATCTAAATCAGCTAACCATCCATCATCTAAATCAGCTAACCATCCATCATCTAAATCAGCTAACCATCTAATCAACTAACCATCTGATCAGCAAACCATCTAATCAGCTAACCATCCATCATCTAAATCAGCTAACCATCCATCATCTAAATCAGCTAACCATCCATCATCTAAATCAGCTAACCATCCATCATCTAAATCAGCTAACCATCTAATCAACTAACCATCTGATCAGCAAACCATCTAATCAGCTAACCATCCATCATCTAAATCAGCTAACCATCCATCATCTAAATCAGCTAACCATCTAATCAACTAACCATCTGATCAGCTAACCATCTAATCAGCTAACCATCCATCATCTACATCAGCTAACCATCCATCATCTAAATTAGCTAACCATCTAATCAGCTAACCATCTAATCAGCTAACCATCTAATCAGCTAACCATCTAAATCAGCTAACCATCTAAATCAGCTAACCATCTAATCAACTAACCATCCAATCAGCTAACCATCCAATCAGCTAACCATCTAATCAGCTAACCAGCAAACCATCTAAATCAGCTAACCATCTAAATCAGCTAACCATCTAAATCAGCTAACCATCTAAATCAGCTAACCATCTAAATCAGCTAACCACCTAAAATCAGCTAACCATCTAAATCAGCTAACCCATCTAACCATCGAAATCAGCTAACCATCTAAATCAGCTAACCATCTAACCATCTAAATCATCTAACCATCTAAAATCAGCTAACCACCTAAAATCAGCTAACCATCTAACCATCTAAATCAGCTAACAATCTAAAATCAGCTAACCACCTAGAATTAGCTAACCACCTAGAATTAGCTAACCACCTAAAATCAGCTAACCATCTAAATCAGCTAACAATCTAAAATCAGCTAACCACCTAGAATTAGCTAACCATCTAAAATCAGCTAACCATCTAAATCAGCTAACAATCTAAAATCAGCTAACCACCTAGAATTAGCTAACCACCTAAAATCAGCTAACCATCTAAATCAGCTAACAATCTAAAATCAGCTAACCACCTAGAATTAGCTAACCATCTAAAATCAGCTAACCATCTAAATCAGCTAACAATCTAAAATCAGCTAACCACCTAGAATTAGCTAACCATCTAAATCAGCTAACCATCTAAATCAGCTAACCATCTAAATCAGCTAACAATCTAAAATCAGCTAACCACCTAGAATTAGCTAACCATCTAAAATCAGCTAACCATCTAAATCAGCTAACAATCTAAAATCAGCTAACCACCTAGAATTAGCTAACCATCTAAATCAGCTAACCATCTAAATCAGCTAACCCATCTAACCATCGAAATCAGCTAACCATCTAAATCAGCTAACCCATCTAACCATCGAAATCAGCTAACCATCTAAATCAGCTAACCATCTAACCATCTAAATCAGCTAACCATCTAAAATCAGCTAACCACCTAAAATCAGCTAACCACCTAGAATTAGCTAACCACCTAAAATCAGCTAACCATCTAAATCAGCTAACAATCTAAAATCAGCTAACCACCTAGAATTAGCTAACCATCTAAAATCAGCTAACCATCTAAATCAGCTAACAATCTA